>NC_057393.1:11574634-11928384 GCF_019320065.1 Cervus canadensis
GAGTTTCACTTCTTCTTTTCCTATCTGGATTCCTTTTACTTCTTTTTTCTGCTCTGATTGCTGTGGCCAAAACTTCCAACACTATGTTGAATAGTAGTGGTGAGAGTGGGCACCCTTGTCTTGTTCCTGATTTCAGGGGAAATGCTTTCAATTTTTCACCATTGAGGATGATGCTTGCTGTGGGTTTGTCATATATAGCTTTTATTATTTGAGGTATGTTCCTTCTATTCCTGCTTTTTGGAGAGTTTTAATCATAAATGAGTGTTGAATTTTGTCAAAGGCTTTCTCTGCATCTATTGAGATAATCATATGGTTTTTATCTTTCAATTTGTTAAGGATTTTGTTATTACATTGATTGATTTGCAGATATTAAAGAATCCTTGCATTCCTGGGATAAAGCCCACTTGGTCATGGTGTATTATTTTTTTAATATGTTGTTGGATTCTGTTTGCTAGAATTTTGTTAAGGATTTTTGCATCTATGTTCATCAGTGATATTGGCCTGTAGTTTTCTTTTTTTGTGGCATCTTTGTCTGGTTTTGGAATTAGGGTGATGGTGGCCTCATAGAATGAGTTTGGAGCTTACCTTCATCTGCAATTTTCTGGAAGAGTTTGAGTAAGATAGGCTGTTAAGTCTCTTCTCTAATTTGGTTTAGAATTCAGCTGTGAAGCCATCTGTCTGGCTTTTGTTTGCTGGAAGATTTTTGATTGACAGTTTTCGAATTTCCTTGCTTGTGATGGGTCTGTTAAAGACTTTATTCTTCCTTGGTTCGTTTGGAAAGTTATTACTTTTCTAAGAATTTGGTCCATTTCATCCAAGTTGTCCATTTTATTGGCATAGAGCTGCTGGTAGTAGTCTCTTATGATCCTTTGTATTCCAGTGTTGTCTGTTGTGATCTCTCCATTTTCATTTCTAATTTTGTTAATTTGGTTCTTCTCTCTTTGTTTCTTAATGAGTCTTGCTAATGGTTTGTCAATTTTGTTTATTTTTTCAAAAAACCAGCTTTTAGCTTTGTTGATTTTTGCTATGGTCTCTTTAGTTTCTTTTGCATTTATTTCTGCCCTGATTTTTAAGATTTCTTTCCTTCTGCTAACCCTGGGGTTCTTCATTTCTTCCTTTCCAAGTTGCTTTAGGTGTAGAGTTAGTTATTTATTTAACGTTTTTCTTATTTCTTGTCATAAGCCTGTATTGCTATGAACCTTCCCCTTAGCACTGCTTTTACAGTGTCCCATAGGTTTTGGGTTGTTGTGTTTTCATTTTCATTCATTTCTATACATATTTTGATTTCTTTTTTGATTTCTTCTATGATTTGTTTGTTATTCAGAAGCGTGTTATTTAGCCTCCATATGTTTGAATTTTTAACAATTTTTTTCCTGTAATTGAGATCTAATCTTACTGCACTGTGGTCAGAAAAGATGACTGGAATGATTTCAAATTTTTTGAATTTTCCAAGACCAGATTTATGGCCCAGGATGTGATCTATTCTGGAGAAGGTTCTGTGTGCACTTGAGAAAAAGGTGAAGTTGATTGTTTTGGGGTGAAATGTCCTATAGATATCAATTAGGTCTAGCTGGTCCATTGTGTCATTTAAGGTTTGTGTTTCCTTGTTAATTTTCTGTTTAGTTGATCTATCCATAGTTGTGAGTGGGGTATTAAAGTCTCCCACTATTATTGTGTTACTATTAATTTCCTCTTTCATACTCGTTAGTGTTTGCCGTACATATTGCGGTGCTCCTATGTTGGGTGCATATATATTTATAATTGTTATATCTTCTTCTTTGATTGATCCTTTGATCATTATGTAGTGTCCTTCTTTGTCTCTTTTCACATCCTTTATTTGAAAGTCTATTTTATCTGATATGAGTATTGCGACTCCTGCTTTCTTTTGGTCTCCGTTTGCATGAAATATTTTTTCCAGCCCTTCACTTTTAGTCTGTATGTGTCTCTTGTTTTGAGGTGGGTCTCTTGTAGACAGCATATATGGGGGTCTTGTTTTTGTATCCATTCAGCCAATCTTTGTCTTTTGGTTGGGGCATTCAACCCATTTACATTTAAGGTAATTATTGATAGGTGTGTCCCCGTTGCCATTTACTTTGTTGTTTTGGGTTCACGTTTATAAACAACCTTTCTATATTTCCTGTCTAGAGAGATCCTTTAGCATTTGTTGAAGAGCTGGTTTGGTGGTGCTGCGATAATCTCTCAGCTTTTTGCTTGCTCTGTAAGCTTTTGAATTCCCATTCAATCTGAATTGAGATCCTGCCTGGATACAGTAATCTAGGTTGTAGGTTATTCTCTTTCATTACTTTCAGGACGTCCTGCCATTCCCTTCTGGCCTGGAGGGTTTCTATTGATAGATCAGCTGTTATCCTTATGGGAATCCCTTTGTGTGTTATTTGTTGTTTTTCCCTTGCTGCTTTTATTATTTGTTCTTTGTGTTTGATCTTTGTTAATTTGATTAATATGTGTCTTGGGGTGTTTCGCCTTGGGTTTATCCTGTTTGGGACTCTCTGGGTTTCTTGGATTTGGGTGGCTATTTCCTTCCCCATTTTAGGGAAGTTTTCAGCTATTATCTCCTCGAGTATTTTCTCATGGCCTTTCTTTTTGTCTTCTTCTTCTGGAACTCCTATGATTCGAATGTTGGGGCGTTTCACAGTGTCCCAGAGGTCCCTGAGGTTGTCCTCATTTCTTTTGATCCTTTTTTCTTTTTTCCTCTCTGCTTCATTTATTTCCACCATTTTATCTTCTACCTCACTTATCCTATCTTCTGCCTCCGTTATTCTACTCTTGGTTCCCTCCAAAGTGTTTTTGATCTCATTCATTGCATTATTCATTTTTAATTGACTCTTTTTTATTTCTTCTAGGTCTTTATTAAACAGTTCTTGAATCTTTTCAATCTTTGTTTCCAGGCTATTTATCTGTAACTCCATTTTGTTTTCAAGATTTTGGATCATTTTTATTATCATTATTCTAAATTCTTTTTCAGGTAGATTCCCTATCTCCTCCTCTTTTGTTTGACTTGGTGGGCATTTTTCATGTTCCTTTACCTGTTGGGTATTTCTTTGCCTTTTCATCTTGTTTAGATTGCTGTGTCTGGAGTGGACTTTCTGTATTCTGGAGGTCTGTGGTTCCTTTTTATTGTGGAGGATTAACCCAGTGGGTGGGGTTAGACGATTGGCTTGTCAAGATTTCCTGGTTAGGGGAGCTTGCGTCAGTGTTCTGGTGCGTGGAACTTGATTTCTTCTCTTTGGAGAGCAATGGAGTGCCCAGTAATGAGTTTTGAGATGGGTCTATGTGTTAGGTGTGTCCTTGGGCAGCCTGTATGTTGATGTTCAGGGCTATGTTCCTGCGTTGCTGGAGAATTTGCGTGGTATGTCTTGCTCTAAAACTTATTGGCTCTTGGGTGGTGGTTGGTTTCAGTGTAGGTATGGAGGCTTTTGGACGGTCACTTATTACTTAAAGTTCCATGTAGTCAGGAGTTTTCTGGTGTTCTCAGGTTTTGGGCTTAAGTCTCCTGCCTCTGGATTTCAGTTTTATTCTTCCTGTAGTCTCAGGACTTCTCCAACTATACAGCCCTCCTTTCGAAGACAATGGGCTGCTTCTCTGGGCGCCCGATGACCTCAGCTAGCGATCCGAAGTTGTTTTGCAAAGTTTGCTCTGCGTTCAGTTATTCTTTTGATGAATTTGTAGGAGAGAAAGTGGTCTCCCCGTCCTACTCCTCCGCCATCTTGGCTCCTCCCTCCATGCTAGAATATTTTTAAATCTCTTTTATGACTTACATTAAGATAATTTTCTAAATTTTACTTAGAATAATGAGAAATCTGACTAGAAATAGTCAACTAAAACAAATATTATGACTACCAGAAATGTAAGCACATGGAAATATCCATAACAAAATTAAAAGCATGATATCAAATTATATAATAAAAGCTATAGTAACAGTGTGAGTGGTACAGTTAACATTTGTTGAACATTTACTAAGCCCTTACTGTCTACTAACTTATTTAATTTACACAATCCCTGTATGAAGTAAATACTACTTTTTTACTCATAAAGATAAATCGACACCTCAAAGGTTTGGGTGGATTCACTTATATAAGGTAACTAGATGGTCTCTGCAAACACTTTCGAAGTGTTCTGAGTTTGGTTAATGAAGGTTTTCAAGTTGAGATTCTAATACTGTCACCTCACCCACCCCCTACCAACTCAGGGTAATCTAGGATCCTTGCCAAAGTTGAGAAGCAAAGGATAAACCAACAGAGAAGGTCAAAGTTCTGCCTGCCTTCCCAGAGGAAGATCACATCTCTGGCTTGATGACCTGGGAAATAACAGGTGGAAATTCCTCTGCCCACCTTCAGCTCACCTGAGACACAAAAGGCATCTCAAGGCTGAAGTGGATGCTTAAACTTGGTGAGTGATTGGCATGAACACCTACCTGGGTTCTCATCTCCTAAAAACACCACCAGGCCACTATGATTATATAAGCAGGCTGACGCTAGATAAAGTAGAACAGTGTGGGTCAGAAAAGCTGTAGAAGAGTCTCGCACCCCTCAGGGTGATCTCCCAACCACAGTCTCCATCCTTAAGGACCCCCAACACTCACAGCTCTGCCCTCACCTTCCCAACTCACTCCAAAAGGAAGCACAGAATTCTGAAACTTGATTATCACTCAAAGAAACATTTGCATAAGATAAAAAAAAAAAGAAACAGAGGAATGACCCTGGAGCAAACAGTGCATCGCACAGAGGAATTATTCAATGGCAGTCTTTCCAGCATCAGTGGGGGAATACTTGAGACACAGTCCTTCCCAGACTCTGTCCCCCACCTCCCAACACAGGCTGTTGCTGATACAGCTGATCCACGTGGCAAACAGCTCCATAAGCAATCAGCTCTGTCTTTTCACGTCATTGAGAAGGTAACCTGATTTCCCCACAAGTATAATACATTTGATCATTAAAAACTCTAGAAGCCCTCATGGAAAAATTAATGAGTATGAGAATAGAAATCTGAAAATACGATGGGTGGCCTCAGTCCAGCCCTGAAAGCACAGCTGCAAGAAAGGTGCTGATGCAGTTGATGAAAACTTTAGATGCTTTAAGATGTTTCGGAAGCACAGGTCAAAGGCTGCTGCTAAATTCGGACCAGTAAAGGAGCAATTTCCAGCTCCTTAAGGGGCCACTTCAAGCTCATATCAGAGTGGCACTAAAGCGCTGTGTACTCCACGGCTCCTACCGATGTATGACTTGACCAGCTGGATGTCTGAAACATCTCAGACAGCTCGGGTACCGACCCTGGAGATAAATGGTAGAAGGACACCGAGCTTATTAACTACAGCCACAAAGCAGTTTTAATTAGAAAGCAAAAAAGGCATTTGATGTTCAAACTCAAGATCCCCTGGCAGGAGAGCATTAATGAGGCTGGGAGAGAGAAGCGACAGCAAAGTGACTGAGAAGGAACATACATGCAAAGGTCTTGGCAGAGAAACTAAAATAAGGCCAGTGTGGGCAGAAGAGAGCAAGATGGGGAAAGCAAGGAAGAGTGGGACCAGCCCGGGCTGGAGGGGAGGCCAGGGCCTGGAGGCCACAGGCCTTTCAAGACATGATAAGAAGCTGAGATTGTGTTCTATGTGCTTCTGAAAGCCATGAAAGCAGGGAGGGTATGAACTGATCCATGTTTTTTAACGATCAGCGGCTGGGTAGAGAATGGATAGGGGAGGGGCAAGAACACACTTGTGGGGATCACTTAGCTGGCTACTGGGTGGTCTAGATCAACCTCCAGGCTGCAGAACGGTACCTCCTGTCAGATCAGTGGCAGCATTATATTAGAAATAAAGTGCACAGTAAATGTAATATGCTTGAATCATCCCCAAACCATCACCCCAGTTCATGGGAAAATCATCTTCCATGCAATCAGTCCCTGGTGCCAAAAAGTCTGGGGACCTCTGGTCTAGATGTAAGATGGTGGTGGCCTGTGATAAAGGTAGCACTGAAGCTGAAGGGAAGGAGCAGATTTGAAGACTTGTTGATGGACTGGATGCAAGTGGCAAGGAGAGAAGGGTGTTAAGAGTAAGAAGGGGAGACAGTAGGAAGAACAGGGTTGGAGCTGAAGATCAAGAGTTCGGTCTTGGACACATTGCTGAGATGGCATCTAGGCCTCTATAAAGCAGGCAACATACGCTCTGGGAGGCAGGCAGAGGCCACAGATCCTGCCCCCGCCCCTAAAGACTTTTCCAGCAGTCACTCTGGTTTGAATTCTCGGCACTGGCCTCCTTTCATTGGGGAATCTGGGGTTTGCAGGAGGGTACTACTGCACATCGCATTACATGCTGCACACGCACATCACATTACAGCCCCAGATCTGCAAGCTCACTGCTGAGGAGGCTGTGAACCAGGAGGAGGGAGGAAGGCACAGGTTGGGACATTTCTGATGATGAGACAAGCCCAGGACAGGCCCTGGGAGGTGGTTCGGGAGGGAGGCATCTCAGGAGGAGACTGCCAGTTAGGGCCTGCCTGAAAGATCTGTACCAAACCACCTTCTGTTCAGCCCAGATCCCCGACTGCAGAGACAAAGATGTCAATTGAAGAGAAGCACCTGAGATCCCTGTGAGCTGCCTGTCATCAGGCAGAGGCACAGGAATACTGGCTTAGGCAGAATCCATCTCCACTGCCTGCCAGGAAGGGACATGCACGCACTCCCCTGAGTGCCCTGGGGCTGACCAGAGAAAGTCAGCGTGAGTGGCACAGGCCTCAGCACACAAATGTGTCTGTCTGGGCATCGATGTTCTTATTACAGTTCTCAAGAATTACTCCTGAACCTCTCCTCCATCTGAAGACATGGGCGTGCCATCTCCTGCAGAAACCTCCTTCCTTTCAGCCCAGTGCAGACTCAGGAGTCAGACTGCATGGTTTTGTAGACCAGCTTAGGAATCTACTGTGCAACCACAGGCAAGTCACTTAACCTCTCTGTGCCTCACATGTCTCATCTGTAAAATGAACATGGCAATAGTAGAGAGGAGTTCCTTCCTGGGAAGCACTGTGAGGAGCTCTGCAGACCCACTTCTCAATGAAACAAGTCTAACTTGTGAAACCTATTTGAAAACAAACAATTATTTAAAGTCTCCGAAAATTGTCCTAAAGGCACGTAGCAAATGAAATACTTGTTCAGTAGAGAAAATCTACTACAACTTGCTAAGACATTGAGAATCTGTGGCATCTGAGTTGCAACCCCTGCCCTCCTGCCCACCCATCTTGGCCCCCCACCCCCCTCATCCACTCTGGGCAGCTGTGGCCAAGAAGAGGGCTTCCTCTCCCCTCAGTTCCTAAGCAAGGGGTACGGAGCACTGGGAGGAGCAGGCTGCCCGCTTTTCTCATGCTTCCAAATCCAACGAATGTGTGTTAAGTCACTTCAGTCATGCCCAACCCTTTGTGTCTCCATGGACTGTAGCCCACCAGGCTCCTCTGTTCATGGGATTCTCCAGGCAAGAACACTGGAGTGGGGTGCCATTTCCTCCTCCAGGGGACCTTCCTGACCCAGGGATCGAACCCACGTCTCTTAAGTCTCCTGCTTTGGCAAGCGGGTTCTTTACCATTAGCGCCACCTGGGAAGAGACTAAATTCCTGGTGAGTTCAGTCAAGAGATCAGGGCTTCTTTCTTCCGAGCATCTCCCATTCATTGGATGGATGCTCTAACCCGGGGTCATCAAACCAAGAACACTGGGGTCCCAACTGCCCCTGCCCCCTCCTCACTCAGAGGGCAGCGGCTTCACACATAGAGAGAGGCAAGCTGAGAAGACCAGTGGTTACTGCCCCCCCCCCACCCCCCAGTACGGGAACAGTGCTCAGAGTTTTCAGGGGGAAGAAGCAATCCCCAAACGAAATGATTCTATTTGAAATGGAGTGTGGGAAAGTTCAAGCCTAAGAGTGCTCTTGGAAACAATGAGGATTTTGATCATAAGAACATGAGACTAGTAGCCTCTTGTATTCAATTGCAGCAACCCAAACCACAGGCCAGCTAGTTCATCAGAAAGGACCAGGAAAAGAGCTACAAAGAGCCCTACTGAGCTCGAAACAAACTCCAAAGACTGGCCTCAAAAACCGCCTCTGCCCTCCACGCGTAAAACAGATAGCTAGTGGGAAGCGGCTGTATAGTCCAGGGAACTCAGCTCGGTGCTCTGTGATGACCTGGATGGGTGGGATGGGGGGTTGGAGGGAGGGGGATGAAGGTCCAAGAGGGAGGGGATATATGTATACATATAGCTGATTCACCTCATAGTACAGCAGAAACTAAAACAACTGGAATGCAACTCTAATAAAATAGGAAAAAACTACCCCTGCCCCAATTAAATTGGATGAGAGGTAAAGTAATTGACGCCCCAGGACACTGTTTTAAAAATTAGAGCAATCAGCCAGCAAATGATGGAGACCAACATCTGGGTGTGATACCAAACAAGGCAAGCATCTTGATAGAGATGAGGAGAAAACACAGAGAGACAGCCACCCCTATCTCAACCCCCCACTCACCAAAATCACTCTCATCCCTGAGTGGTGGCTATGCACATGCTCTTTACTCTGGAACTCAATCATTTCACTTTCTCTCTGTGGATAAAGGAGGTCAGTAATTAAAATGAGTCCTGCAGAGATTAAGAATAATTCTACATCACCACATTCATGAAATTATGCTCAAATTAGACAATGTTTGGTAAAGTATTTTGCAAACTACAAAATACACCATATGTGTTTACTAGCATTATTCTATCAGAGAAGGCAATGGCCCCACTCCAGTACTCTTGCCTGGAAAATCCCATGGACGGAGGAGCCTGGTAGGCTGCGATCCATGGGGTCACTAAGAGTCAGACACGACTGAGTGACTTCACTTTCACTTCTCACTTTCATGCATTGGAGAAGGAAATGGCAACCCACTCCAGTGTTCTTGCCTGGAGAATCCCAGGGACGGGGGAGCCTGGGGGGCTGACGTCTATAGGGTCATACAGAGTCGGACATGACTGAAGTGACTTAGCAGCAGCAGCAGCATTATTCTATACTTTATAGAGCAATTAATATAAGGTAGTAATTAAGATGACAAATTCGAGGGTGAAGCATGGAGGTTCAAAGCCCAAAGCCATCGCCTCTTGATTCGGGGAGTTACCTAGCTTCTCTGAGACTCAGTGACTTCAGATATGAAATATGTCCTATATGTCACAGACAACATACTTCTAAAGCTCTAACATAGTGCCTGGTACCCAGCCAGTGACAACCAAGGAAAGTTGTTATCATAAACATAAACTAGCACTAATATCTGGCTAGGTTGCTTTAGAAGCAGAATTTACTGGAACCCCAAAGCCAAAACTGAAAATAGAAAATTGACACTAATTTATTAACTTGTTAGAAGGAAGATCTAAAGAGAGATGGACCAGTCGCTTTTTAAAAATTCAGTCATTTACCTGTTAGATGTTGCTGGTATATTTCAATATTCCCAGGAAGATAGTTCTAGAGTGCATCAGAAGGGTATTCACTGGTGGTGGTTAGTGATGTACATTGTAGTGCTTCTGACTGACATTAGAAAGACTTTCAACCGTTTCTCAAAGGCACTAAAGATTATTCTTCCGTCCTTCAACTTCTCTTTAATAGAGATCATGAGAACATTATTTAGCTGGAGCCATGTTGCTTCTGGCGGAAACACTGGGTGTCCTTTTTGAGTTCATACCTTAGGTCGGTCCCTGTCTGACCACTTTGTTCTCCAGATGAAAAGGTGACCCAATCTCCATAGAAGAAATGATCTGTTGGCTTCAACCAATTCAAGAGGAAAGCAACGTAGCTTTGATACGTTAATATTCTATTTTAAGCAAGCTGCCCTGGGGGTTTTCTTTGATTACAGCCTCTAAAATGGATTTACTTTCTAAATGTTGAGCTTACCAGGTATTTTACAGACAATAAATCATAGCCAAGCGGTCCCGTATTTACCAAGGTATACCACCTACTATGCGTGCATTGATTTTTTTAAGCCACAAACTCGCTCAACTTTATCTACTTAAAATATCCCCAGCAAAATAATGCTTCATTCTTTTTCCACCTCCAAATCCTACAGTACACAAATGTACAATGAAATTTTTATGAAGCATAGTAGGGGTTGGAGTGGATCTGACTTTTGGTATAAAATAGTTTCTTTAGTTCTTATTGTTAAGTAGCTTTTCCCAAGAAATGTGCTAAATTTATTGGAATGCAAAGTATATTCATACTCAAATGATATTTACACTTCACAAGCATACAGATCACTGTCTTCTGCTCTTCCAGCTAACAGTTAGAGTACTGGGTCAGTGCTCTGGCTCAAATTCCTCGCCCTCCCCAGGGCCATGCTCAAGTTGAGGCCTCCATCATGTCTTGCCTGAACTGAGGCAGCAGCTTCCTACTGCCACCTAAGGCCCCCTAAGCTGCACACACTTAGAACTCTTATTCTTCCCTCCTGGGTTCTGACAGGGGGTGTGCTGGACCTTGCTTATCCTAGATGAGAGAGGGGGCTATAACATTTTCAGGAATTTTGTGGACTAAATTCTAAACATAGCCATTATTTAAAAGCCAAGTTAGGGACTTCCTGGTGGCTCAGTGGTAAAGAATCTGCCTGCCAGAGCAGGAGACACGGTCCGATCTCTGATCCGGCAAGATCCCACAGGCCGCAGAGCAGCTAAGCCGGTGAACCACAACTATTGAGGCTGTGCGCTAGAGCCTGCGAGCTGCAGCTACCGAAGCCTGCGTGCCCCAGAGCCCGCGATCCACAGCAAGAGAAGCCACCACAAGGAGAAGCCTGTGCACCGCAACTAGAGAGCAGCCCCGCTCTCTGCAACTAGAAGAAAGCGCGAGAAGCAACAAAGACCCAGTACAGCCAAAAAGACTTCCCTGGGGGCTCAGACGGTAAAGCGTCTGCCTACAATACGGAAGACCCGGGTTCGATCCCCTGGAGAAGGAAATGGCAACCCACTTCAGTATTCTTGCCTGGAAAATACCATGGACAGAGGAACCTGGTAGGCTACATACAGTCCATAGGGTGGCAAAGAGTCGGACACAGCTGAGCGACTTCACTTTCACTTTCACAGCCAAAAATATATAAATAAATATATTTTTTGAAAACCAAGTTACATAAATTTACAATTAAACAAATTACAAAAAAAAAAAAAAAGCAATGACTTCCAAAACCTCATCACTTCCTAATTATTTTACTCTCCTTTACAATCATCTATGCTCTTGGGATTGTATCAGCCCAGAAAAAATGCTCTAGAAGGGAGTGCATTTCTTCCAGCCTCCACCTTAGGGATGACCCTGCAGGGCTCCTGGACACAAAAGTTTTTCTGTGTCCCCTATTTCTTGTTTGTAGGAAACAGGCTTCCTTCAGCCTCCATGACCTTTCCTGAGTTCCAAAGGGCAGATTCAAACAGCTGCTAATCAGGGAAGGAAGAGGATGTGGAGACAAGGGAGGACAAGTCAAGAAACAGTACCGCAGGCTCGAGGCAGAGTCCTTGTTCCCCCTCAAGGCATATACACCGCAAGATCTTCAAGCTCTTCTGCAGAACTAAAACTCCCACCAAAGGGAAGATGTTAACTACTTGGTGAAGCACTCCATTCCAGATAGAAGGTCACAATTCGATAACCTGGAGAACCACAGGAGCCCATCATGAGACCACCTGATGGCAGATGCTCTAGACTGAAGAAATGCAGGCCCTGCATGCACCCTGATCCTTATCAGCAACTCCACCCCTTGACTCTAAGACTCCTCACAAATGCCCTCCAGGTTGGGACACCATTTTGACGGCATTAGGCAGCTACGGACCCCTTTGCCTAGCAAGGCAATACAGCTGTTCTTTTCTACTTCATCCAAACCCTGTCTCTGAGATTCAGTTTGGTGCCAAGGGTACAGAGGCTGATGTTCAGTATCAGGGACAACATGTTGAGAGCTTGCAATCGGCCAGGTGGGAATTGCTACACCACAGAAATTAGTAAAATGATACATATTCGGGCTTCCCATCACCCTGCACCAGAAAAGGTTTTGAACATTCAGGCACACAGCAGGGGCTCTCACTTACCTCCAGGTCAGAGCCGTCAGGAAGGAGGCCCCACGTCCACCTCACAGCAGGCATAGCTCCTAGAGACAGTGAAGGGCTCGGGAAAAGTCACACAATCCAAACAGGGCCAACTAGAGATCTCTGGAGAGGAGTTCAATGTGAATAATGGCAGAATAATGACTTCTCTCGCTTTGAGATTGCAACCTGGCGGTACATTTATGCCAGGAGCTTCTGGGGAATCTTCATGTGGAGGGAATCGGTCTGAAAAACAAAAACCACACAAAAGGAAACCAGAATGAGAGAGATGGGGGGGGGTGGGGTGGGGAAGAGGGAGTCAGTTGTGACATCATTCGAGCACCTTGATCCAGCTGTACCTGAAATTAGATAATTCCTGGAGTTTTCAGATACGTGAGTGAAAAAATTCCTTCGGGGCTTGACAGACTTCAAGTTCTTTGTTTCTATTCCTTGTAACTTAACATTATCTGATCTATGTAGTTTTCTTAGTAGAATTTAAGCAGACCATTGGACTCTGGTTTAAGTTGTGTTCTTATTGAGCAAATATTGTCAGCCTCCTGCCAGGAGGGAAAGGGAAGGAACAGAGCAAACAGCAGAGCTGACCTCCTGCCAAACAAATGCAACCGAACAGCACATCTATTAAAGCAAAGGCTCTGAGTATGCCTCAAAGGAGACTCTATTTTCAAAATCCAGGGACACAAAACGCAAAGTCGAATACATCCTAAGCACTAAGACCTCTGGATCAAAACCACTCCCTCCTCCCCCAGAGTTTCAGATTAATTAGGTCTGGGATGGGGCAGATGAATATGAATTTCTCTCAAGTTCCCAGATGATGCTGGTGTACCTGGCCCAGTGACCATACTTTGGAAACCATCCTTTGTGCATTAGAAATCTAAACACAGAGGTGGGAGACACAAGTTTAGGGATATGGGATAGTCTCAAGATTCTATCTTTCCTTCTCAGGTCCCAATATGCAGGGTGGGCCCCCAAGGGCCATGTTTTCTGCCACTGGGCTCTACCACTGTTATTCAGAGTTGGTCAAATTTAATGGTTTTCCCCAATAACTTGAACTTAGGAGAGAGGGACTAGAAGTCATCGTAGCAGAGTCTCAAAGGATCTGCCTAGGAAGCTGATCCCGAACTCCTGCTGCTGAGGCATCTTTGTGAGTTAAGAACAGAGGCTCTGTTATCAGCCTGTCTGATTCTAGCCTCTATGCCCCAAGTAGCTCACTGCCAAAGAGGAGGTGATAATAATAAGACCAACCTCATGGGGTTGCTATGAAAATTAACTAAGATGCAGTTTTGGCCCAGGGCCTGGCACATAGGGAGTGCTCAGTAAATGTCAGCCACTAGTACCCCAGTTGTTGTCAACATTCCATTGTGGAGCTGACAGGGCTCCTGCCCTGCCTTCAGTTCCGTGAGCTGTCACAGCAGCCTTCCAATATATTGCTTTCTCTTAACTTATTCAAAGTAGGTTCCTGTGGCTTGCAATCAAAGGAGCTTAAGTAAAATACAATTATAGAGAAAAGCTTGGACTTGCCTACACTGGTTTAGCATCATCAGCCAGCAGGTACAAACCAGCCCAGGAAATCACTTTGCCCTCATAATACAACCCACCCTTCATTCAATAAGCATTCAAGTGGCTCTTAGATGACCGGCACCACACCAGACGCTGTGGGGAAAACACAGTCCCTTCTGGCCTCAGAAGAAATCAAGGCTTGCACACAATTAACTGAGATGCAGTGCTGGAAGCCAGGTGGACATCAGAAGGTAGTAATAAAGGTGCAATATCATCTCTCCCACTCAGGACCAGGGAGCCCCAGGAACCGCCATGGGAACGTGGGCAGCAGGTGTAAACTCAGACAGCACAGGTTACCCCACCCAGAAGGCTACAGAGTCGGGGTATTGATACCCAAACGCCCATCGGTCGTTGGCGAGGCTGCTCCCAAGGGCGTTAACTCTCCAGAACTTTCCACCTGTTCTGTGGGTGACAAAGCAAGCTTGGAGCAAGAGAAATCCCCCCGGCAAGGAAATCCAGGTGCTGGCAGTTAGGAGACAGCCTGTGTGTGCTAACGTGGCAAAGCTGGGGGTTTTGTCACTGGGGCACCGATAGCATCTTCCAGGCAGAGTGTGTAAGAAGATGGAAGAATGAACAGGAGAAACAGGTTAAAGGAGAGATTTCTGGGATGGAGCTTCTGAGCTACTTTTCCTACAACATGCCTTGTTGCACTACTGGACTTTCAAAAAAATTCATGTTCCCAAATAAGGGACAGTCTATAAATACATGACCAGCACTCCTCAAATCTATTAAAGTTGTCAAAAACAAGGAGTCTGAGAAACTATCAAAGACAAGAAGAGTCTAAGGAGATATGATAGTCAACCATAACGTGGTGTCCTAGATCCTTTCTTGGAACAAAAAACAGAGAAAAAAAAAAGAACTACAGAAATCTGAATAAAGAATGGTTGAGTAATAATGTATCAATATTGATTCATTTATTGTGACAAATGTAAGATGACAAATGACATCTTACACTAATGTAAGATGTTAACAATAAGAGAAACTGGGTCTAGGGATACATATGAAGTCTTTGTACTATCTTAGAAATTTTTCTATAAATCTAAAACTTCTCTAAAGTGAAAAGTTTATTTTAAAAATGGAAGCACACCTCCTCCTTCACAGAGCTGTTGAAAGGCTCAAAGGATGTCTTATAGGAAGTAAGTGACATACCCAATGCTTTCAGTAAAGATTAGCTTGTTTAAGAAGCCACAAGATAACTGAAAGTTCCAAGAATAAACTCTGGTTTAATGGGAGCTCAATCGGTCTTCCCATTGTATCTTTTCTTCATACTTATTTATTTCCACATGATTCCATTTCTTTCACCAAATTCAATATTTAACCAGTCTAAGCTCCAATACTTTGGTCACCTGATGGGAAGAGTTGACTCACTGGAAAAGACCCTGCTGCTGAGAAAGATTGGAGGCAGGAGGAGAAGGGGATGACAGAGGATGAGATGGTTGGATGGCATCACTGACTCAATGGACACGAGTTTGAGCAAATTCCAGGAGATGAAGGACAGGGAAGCCTGGTGTGCTGCAGTCCACGGGGTCACAAAGAGTCGGACACAACCGAACAACTGAACAACAGCTACCAGCACCCATTTTTAAGTTAATTTCCAGAAGTCTCCTTAACACTAAGTGATAATAAAAATTGAAAAATGAACAAGTAAACAAAGGTAAGTTTCCTTTTACTCGTTGAAGCAAAAGCAAATCACAGGGTGTGACTATCTCATACCTCCAGCCCAAACTGTCTCACAATTGCATTCAGGAATAATTCAGGGCCGTTCGCAGACATGGAGCAAAGAGCCTCCCAAATGCCCAAGACCAGTCAGATACTAGAGCCAGGCCACATTTTATTTACCAGCAGGGATGAGCTGCTTGTCCTCTTAAACACAACAGGGAGTCTGACCAGAAACAAGTCAGCCTGGAGAAGGGCTGCGGCTGCGACACCTCCAACCTGGGCCTGTACTGGGCCTGTGGGGACAAGCCAAGTGATAAATGAAATCCTTCTCTTTGCACAGATCCGCCACAGGGCAACTGTAGGAGAGAAAGCCCATCAGTGCTTTTAATGGGCTTTCTGATGGGCTTACATGAAGGTTACAGGTAAGGTTACATGAATGCTTGAGAAGACAGAGCAATGGCCCAGGACCCTCAGCTCAAAGCACTGATTTGAGGATATTGTTTCTCTGTGGAGTGGGCAGACAGCATTGAGCCCAGAGCCACTAAGGAGAAAAGGAAAAACGATCTGTTGATTTGGTTCAGTTCAGTCACTCAGCCATGTCCGACTCTGCGATCTCATGGACTGCAGCACACCAGGCCTTCCTGTCCATCACCGACTCCCAGAGTCTACTCAAACCCAAGTATATTGACTTAGTGATGCCATTCAACCATCTCATCCTCTGTCACCCCCTTCTCCTCCACTCAATCTTTCCAGCATCAGGGTCTTTTCAAATGAGTCAGTTCTTCCCATCAAGTAGCCAAAGTATTGGAGCTTCAGCTTCAGCATCAGTCCTTCCAATGAATATTCAGGACTGATTTACTTTAGGATGGACTGGTTGGATCTCCTTGCAATTCAAGGGACTTTTAAGAGTCTTCTCCAACACCACAGATCAAAAGCATCCATTCTTCGGCACTCAGCTTTCTTTAAGTCCAACTCTCACATCCATACATGACTACTGGAAAACCGTAGCTTTGACTAGATAGAGCTTTGTTAGTAAAGTAATATCTCTGCTTTTTAATATGCTGACTAGGTTTATCACAACTTTTCTTCAAGGAGCAAGAGTCTTTTAATTTCATGGCTGCCGTCACTATCTGCAGTGATTTTGGAGCCCCAAAAAATAGTCTGTCAGTGTTTCCACTGTTTCCCAATCTATTTGCCATGAAGTGATGTGACCAGAAGCCATGATCTTTGTTTTCTGAATGTTGAGCTTTAAGCCAACTTTTTCACTCTCCTCTTTCACTTTCATCAAGAGGTTCTTGAGTTCTTCACTTTCTGCCATAAGGCTGGTGTCATCTGCATATCTGAGGTTATTGATATTTCTCCCGGCAATCTTGATTCCAGCTTGTGCTTCTTCCAGCCCAGCATTTCTCATGATGTACTCTGCATATAAGTTAAATAAGCAGGGTGACAATATACAGCCTTGAAGTACTCCTTTCCCAATTTGGAACCAGTCTGTTGTTCCATGTCCAGTTCTAACTGTTGTTTCCTGACCTGCATACAGATTTCTCAAGAGGCAGGTCAGGTGGTCTGGTATTCCCATCTCTTGAAGAATTTTCCACAGTCTGTTGTGATCCACACAGTCAAAGGCTTTATGTAGTCAATAAAGCACAAATAGATGTTTTTCTGGAACTCCCTTGCTTTTTCAATGATCCAACAGATGTTGGAAATTTGATCTCTGGTTCTTCTGCCTTTTCTAAATCCAGCTTGAATATCTGGAAGTTCACAGTTCATGTACTGTTGAAGCCTGGCTTGGAGAATTTTGAGCATTACTTTACTAGCATGTGAGATGAGTGCAATTGTGTGGTAGTTTGAGCATTCTTTGGTGTTGCCTTTCTTTGGGATTGGAATGAAAACTGACCTTTTCCAGTCCTGTGGCCACTGCTGAGTTTTCCAAATTTGCTGGCATATTGAGTGCAGCACTTTCACAGCATCATCTTTCAGGATTTGAAATAGCTCAACTGGAATTCCATCATCTCCACTAGCTTTGTTCATAGTGATGCTTCCTAAGGCCCACTTGACTTCACATTCCAGGATGTCTGGCTCTAGGTGAGTGACCATACCATCACAGATATCTGGGTCATGAAGATCTTTTTTATATAGTCCTTCTGTGTATTCTTGCCACCTCTTCTTATTAGCTTCTGCTTCTGTTAGGTCCATACTGTTTCTGTCCTTTGTTGTGTTCATCCTTGCATGAAATGTTCCCTTGGTATCTCTAATTTTCTTGAAGAGATCTCTAGTCTTTCCCATTCTATTGTTTTCCTCTATTTCTTTGCATTGATCCCTGAGGAAGGCTTTCTTATCTCTCCTTGCTATTCTTTGGAACTCTGCATTCAAATGGGAATATCTTTCCTTTTCTCCTTTGCCTTTCACTTCTGTTCTTTTGACAGCTATTTGCAAGGCCTCCTCAGACAACTATTTTGCCTTTTTGCGTTTCTTTTTCTTGGGGATGGTCTTGATCCCTGCCTCCTGTACAATGTCACGAACCTCCATCCATAGTTCTTCAGGCACTCTGTCTATCAGATCTAATCCCTTCAATCTATTTCTCACTTCCACTGTATAATTGTAAGGGATTTTATTTAGGTCATACCTGAATGATCTAGTGATTTTCCCTACTTTCTTCATTTGAAGTTTGAATTTGGCAATAAGGAGTTTATGATTTGAGCCACAGTCAGCTCCCAGTCTTGTTTTTGCTGACTGTATAGAGCTTCTCCATCTTTGGCTGCAAAGAATATAATCAATCTGAGTTCTGTATTGACCATCTGGTGATATCCATGTCTAGAGTCTTCTCTTGTGTTGTTGGAAGAGGGTGTTTGCTATGACAAGTGCATTCTCTTGCAAAACTCCATTAGCCTTTGCCCTGCTTCATTCCGTACTCCAAGGCCAAATTTGCCTGTTACTCCAGGTATTTCTTGAATTCCTACTTTTGCATTCCAGTCCCCTATAATGAAAAGGACATCTTTTTCAGGTGTTAGTTCTAGAAGGTCTTGTAGGTCTTCATAGAACCATTCAACTTCAGCTTCTTCAGCATTACTGGTCAGGGCAAGACTTGGATTACTGTGATACTGAGTGGTTTGCCTTGGAAATGAACAGATCATTCTGTTGTTTTTGAGATTGTATCCAAGTACTGCATTTCAGACTCTTTTGTTGACTATGAGCACTACTCCATTTCTTCTAAGGGATTCTTGCCCACAGTAGTAGATATAATGGTCATCTGAGTTTAATTTACCCATTCCAGTCCATTTTAATTCTCTGATTCCTAAAATGTTCACGTTCAGTCTTGCCATCTCCTGTTTGACCACTTCCAATTTGCCTTGATTCATGGACCTAACATTCCAGGTTCCTATGCAGTATTGCTCTTTACAGCATCGGACTTAATTCCATCACTGGTCACATCCACAACTGGGTGTTGTCTGCTGATTACATAAATGTATTTCTTGGAACTGCCTTACAAAGTCATATTATCAGTAGAGATTCTTGGCTTGTTTTTTATAAAGGCTTTCTCCCAAGGACACTTGGTTCTACCTTACTTCTTCCAAAAAGTAAAGTGTGCCTTGTCTTTTAGGACTTGGCGCCTTGGCTTAGGACTACAGGAACCCACAAAAGACAAGTTTGGCCCCCAATCCATGCCCACCTCTGCATGCTGAAGCAGATTGGAATTACAATTCTGGGTCATTCAGTGGCTTTGAACTCCTGCTCGGGTGCTGGTGAACCAGGGGCAATGGGGACATGGGCGAGGTGGGCAGAGAAGGAGGTGAGCGGTCCTCAGCTGCTCAGGAGGGCAGGCCCCTCATTCAAGGGCTCTGTGCTGAGGTTAGACAGCTGGGCGCCTGCCATCTCCACCTGTCCTGGAGCTCTGAGGGTGGCATGCAACAGCCTGCGGTGGTGTCCAGAGAAGCCTGTCACCTCAGTGACCATCTCCCAGCCAGAAAGGTCCAGACCGTGGACTCAGCACCTCTGCAGCAGTTCCCTGTCTAGCATGTAATTAAAAGCACACACAGACAATAAGTCATAAGAGGAAAGACTATATAGTTAAAAGACTATATAGTTGACCAAAAAGTTCATCTGACCAAAGTTCGAAGACCAAAACAAACGCTTTGGCCAGCCCAATGCTTTACAACTTTAAAGGTCTCTATGAAAAAAGAGACTATAAATATAGTTACAAAGCAAGCCACAGCTAAAGATACTTGCAACTTATTTCACTGACAAACGGTCAATACCTATGGCTTATAAATGGTGATTGGTAAGGATAAACATTTTATCCTTAAAAAATTTTTTATCCTTTATAAAATCTTTATCCTTACAAATCCTTACAAATCAATGATTTAAACACACCCACTTGCATAACCCAGAACAGGGGGCCTGAAGTGCCAAAAAATACATGAAATGATGCTCAGCCCCTTTAATACTCAAGAGGTCAGCAAATGATATCAGGAGGTAGAGGGTGGTTAAGAACTTGTGCTGGCTAAGCCCCAGAAATAGTAACAATGGACTGAGCAGGAGAAATGCCCCTTACACGCTTATGTATAATCTCAGAAAGTGCAGGAAGGAAGGGCCTCCCTACTTTCCTCCAGATACCTCTTCAAGGATTTAATGAGATTTTCTTCCTTTTAAACGGAAACAAATCTGACCAGCCATGGTGCACGATTAGTCTCTTCAGTTGTTTCCAACTCTTTGCAACCCTATGGACTATAGCCCTCCAGGCTCCTCTGTCCATGGGATTCTCCAGGCAAGAATACTAGAGCAGGTTGCCATGCCCTTCTCCAGGGGATCTTCCCAACCCAAGGATTGAACCCAGGTCTCTTACGTGTCCTGCATTAACAGGTAGGTTCTTTACCACTAGCGCCACCTGGGAAGCCTGAAGCAACCATGGTAAAACAGAGTATTTAAGAAACTTGTGTGGTGGGCACATGTATGTTACTGTCTGAATTTTTTTTTTTTTTTTTGCATGCTTGAAACATTTTACAATTTTTATAGAGCTCATAAATGATGAAAAATGAATGAAATGATGACATTAAAAACAAGGATGGAGTCAGAAGAGGACACCAGGATGCAAAAGCAATTCCCTTGGGGCACAGACCTGGGAAGTGGTGGGCGGAGTCAGCCTCCCCTCCCCACTCCAGCAGCCCTATACCTTGCTTCATTGCCGGGTTATTCATGACCTTGTAAGGGGGCCTTTCTCCTGCCCCGTCTGGGGCCAGTTTGGGGACCCACAACTCATGTTCTAACTGTACTGACTCTGACAACAGGCCAGAAAGACTGAAGTTTAAATTTTGGGTATTAATGTGTCACTTTCACATTAACCAAGTCCTTATGTTAATAAGAATATTCCTTACTTATGATAAATGCAGACACTTGGAAAGGGCATGACCTAAGTTGTTATCATTCATTACAGACTGCCTTCCAGAAACAAGACTTTCATTTAAATTTCCTGAGCTTGGGTTTGCCTCCATTTCTGATATTTAAGAAAAGAAAAACCACTGTGAATACAAATCAGTTCAGGTTGAGTTAAAGGTAATTCTATTACTTTCCAAAATGTCAAAGATTCATGCTTTTGTATCCCATGAGATACCTGATCACAGCAATGTGCATTTCTTTGTGATGGCAATTAAGTGCAAGTAGCAAGAACCTATAATTTTAGGCTTGAGGTTGACTCAACTGGGCGAAAATATTTATTTTTCCTTTGCTCTTTCTATTGGGTTCACATAATGAGTTAAATGCAGGGCTCTCTTTCTTGATTATTGCTTTAGAAAGAAACTGTCATGCCTCATTACTCATTTTCAAAAAGAGATGATAGCATGCTTTATTATAGGATTCTTATGTATTGCTAATGTCTAGAAAACTCAGCAGATTAATTCTCTCTATACAAGGAGAAATGATTGAGTGAACTGGATATCTATAAAAGTCCATCAGTTGTGACCTGAAAACTTCATAGAAAAGGGCACACAAGGACCCAAAGAGAAAAATATAAATCTGACATCAGAGACATAAAATTATACCCAGAGGTTTATCTGAGATTGATTGAAGAACCATAGTACTCAATAGGTAATTTTTTAATACTAAGTACTATAAATTACCTATAGGAGGTGGAAGACATGAAAAAAAATAGCTAAAAATATACTCTGAGATATATATGGCACTTTAAATTTAAAAAGCTGAATTATTTATAGCTTCTAAGCACTCACAAAAGCCAGACTTACACAAAATTTCAGATGTAAGTTTTGATGAGTCTCTGATAAAATATGATATCAGTGTCATGTGATAAGTCCCAAACCTCAGGAAACTCCAGTAGAACACTAGACAGCTTTTTGTTTGCCCAGCATGCTATTCTGACTCCCCCTTGAGAGAAGTCCAACCATGGGGTTCAAGTAAAGTGAACCCCTACTTACTTGCATAAGATGCTGGGTATCTCACACTGGGCCCTCATCTCCACCCTTCCCTACCCTCCTCTGAGCCCTGGGAAGCTGACTAGTCTCGCCTGTGTTAACAGCTCCCGGCACTCTGGCTTCCAGTTGGCCGGGCCCCACAGGAGTCATCAGTATCAGTAGGATGAAAGTGAAGTTGAAGAGTTTATTCTCTATCAGGTGCCACAGCCAAAGTCCCCATCTCTTATCAGGAGGTGCTCCCAGCTCCTCTCCTTTCTCTGCAGGCATAGGAACAAGGACAACAGCCTGGGGTACTGTGTCATCCCTTGCTGATTTCCCTACACCCTGCCCTAGACCACCACAAATGATCCACTGATGAGCCATCCATTTCCTGCCAGGTCCCTGGCTAACATCCTTGATCCTCCCCTTCCAGCTTCACCAATAGGCTAAGCCCTGGAAGTTCTAGCCCAAGATCATCCAAACAGTTGGGCCTCCTAGTAAAGAGACAGACTCTCTCTTGACTGCTGTAAGAAGCAATAAGCAGGTCTGGATCACATTTTGGAAGAAAACTGTAGTAAGAGAGTATAGGAAGATTAGGAAGAAGACAAAACTAGAGACAGAAGGACTAGTTTTTGTTTTGTTTTTTTTATGGCTACAGGCCAAGTTGGCTTCCTTGGTAGCTCAGATGATAAAGAATCTGCCTGTAATGCAGGAGACCCAGGTTTGATCCCTGGGTTGGGAAGATCCCCTGGAGAAGGGAATGGCTACCCACTCAAGTATTCTTACCTGGAAAATTCCATGGACAGAAGAGCCTAGCGGGCTATAATAGTTCATGGGGTCACAAAAAGTTGGACACAACTGAGTCACTAACACTTTTACACGGGTCCAGTACTATGCTACAGGGCTTCCCTGGTGGCTCAGATGGTAAAGAATCCGTCTGCAATGTGGGAGACCTGAGCTCATTCTCTAGGTTGGGAGGATTCCCTGGAGAATGGAACAGCTACCCACTCCAGCATTCTTGCCTGGAGAATCCCCATGGACAGAGGAGCCTGGCAGGCTACAGTCCCTGGGGTCAACAAAGACGGACATGACTGAGCGACTTTCACTTTCAAGTACTATGCTAGGTCTTAAGGATGCAACACAAGCAAAAACAGTGGAGTCTAGAGTCTAAAGAACTAATTGAATCTTAAGTGTTATTATCACCTTCAGCTGGACTGGACTTCATTGGGGGCATTAACACCATTACAAAGTCAACCCAGATTTAAATGTCCAATGCAGAAGCTTCTGGTTTATTTTCCTCGGGTCGTATTTAGACGGACCAGAATAACCCAGTTTTGGAGGTACAGTTCTCCTGCAGTCATTCCAGCAATGATGCATTGTCTAATTTAATCTTCATGACAGCCGGAGAAGGAAGGTTTTGTTATTATCCCAATTTTACAGAAGGGCAAACTACGGGTTCGGATCACACAACCAAAAAAGTAGCAGGGCTGCATTTCACACCCCAGCAATTCTGATCCCCATCGTCCATATCTTCCATTTTCTTTTTCTCATTGAAGTAGAGTTTGGTTACAATGTTATATTAGAAATTAGGAATGCAGCCTTACCACTGGGGAAATTAAACCCTGGGCTCCTGGGTGACAAGCAGGCACACTCACCACTATACTGACGAGGAAGACATTCCCAGCCTCCATATCTCAACCACTACCCTATAGTTATTGTTGTTCAGTCACTCAGTCATCTCCAACTCTTTGCAATCCCATGGATTGTAGCACTCCAGACTCCTCTGTCCTCCACTGCCTCCCAGAGTTTGCTCAAACTCATGTCCATTGAGTCGGTGATGCCATCCAACCATCTCATCCTCTGTCGCCCCGTTCTCCTCCTGCCTTCAATCTTTCCCAGCATTTGGGTCTTTTCCAATGAGTCAACACTTTGCTTCAGGTAGCCAAAGTATTAGAGCTTCGGCTTCAGTATCAGTCCTTCCAATGAATATTCAGGGTTGATTTCCTTTAGGATATAGTACTATAATCTTTTTTCATAATTGTCTAATCCAACCAAAATGGAATCTTCTAATCACTTAAACAAAAATTAAGTATACCAAGAAATGTAAACCCCCATACCATTCATACCTCAGAAAACATTGTCAAAATTAACAGTCATGCACATTTCAATATTAACATATCAAACCAAGGTGTAACTTTTACCATTCCAGGAATATTGTCACATAAATCTCAACAAAGCGTTCCTAGTATGGAGTTCTAGCACTGTTGGGGGAAATTCTCATCTATTTTTACTTGTACCCAGGATATCATGGACACAGCTGGAGCGCTCCAGTTCAATCAGATATTAGCACTTGCTGTTTAACTGACACTTCATTATCACTAGTTAAGAGTGAGCTACACCACATTTTTAATGAGTACATACAATATTTTCTTTTATTATTTGTACTTGCCATCAAACCATGGCACTGTAAAGCATGGCCACTAGGGTTTTAGTAAGACATGTGCTTTTAGCTCTGATCAAAGCGGCTTCCCTGCACCTGCTTCTCATCAGACAGGACAGGGACTCCCTGGCTTGTCACCAGAAGGCAAATGACAGCATGTGATTTGGAGTGTCTCACTGTACTCAGATGTCCAGTGGTTAAGAGTGAAGATGTAGTCTAGTGACAGAGAAGGAACTAGGTCCAGTTAGGAAGGAGAGGGAGATGTTGCCAACACAAGCCTTGCAAATAATGCAAGAACTTAGAAAGGACACTGGCCTGGGAGAGATGTCATAACTACAGGCAACTGCTCACCATTGACATCGTCTACACTGGAATTTTGGGGTGCCTGAAAGGCACAAAACAGGGTACCAGGAAATATGAAAAACTGGTTGTTCGGACTAAATCAGGTAGTTATCAAATAGACAATAAGTGGCCCTAACGGGCATGCACATGAACACACTCAAGCCTCCCAGAGGAAATAAGTCAGAACTCAAATGAGCAAAATGAAGTTGAGCAACAGCCCAGGGTGATGGGTGTGAAACAGCAAAGGCACATGAAATCAGAAATGGGCAGGAAGGAGATAGCAACAGTTCCCCACAAGTTTCAGGACTAAGACAAACTACTTGGAGAGCCAGTGTGAGTCACCAGCATGGAGGAGGGCAACACTTTTAAAGAAATCCATCCTGGTCCAAAAATCTCTTACTTCCTAGGACATGGCTGACCTAGATCTGCATACAGATAGACCTGCTGAAGTGAGGAGTCTGGGAGACTTAAAACACGGCCTACACTAAGATTACTTTGCATTTACTGCCCCTCTCTTGATCTCAGGGACCCTTCAATCCTTTCCCTTCTCTCCCTCAGCACCATACTCCATTATTCACATTAGCTGTCTACAGTGACCTGTTTAACTGAGTAAGTATTCAGCACCTTACTTCTCTATATGCCAGGTGTACTCAGCCTAGATCCAATTTTTAGCCTGAGATGAAGAAGGTTTTCATTATGATCTACCTGAAATAACCAGCAAGCATTTGCCAATTACCATGTAATGGAAATTCAGCACCAAGAGAGGCTTACAAAAGAAAACTTCCTCTAAAAAATTAAGCTGAAATCAAAACACTACTTTAGACCAGCAAAAAGATGTGATGGCTAATTTTCTGTGTCAACTTCATTGGCCATGGGGTGTCCAGGTTAAACAATATTTCTGGGTGGGTTTGTGAAGGTATTTCCAGATGAGACCAGAGACCACATTGCCAACATCTGCTGGATCACAGAAAAAGCAAGAGAGTTCCAGAAAAACATCTACTTCTGTTTTATTGGCTGCATCAAAGTCTTCGACTGTGTAGATCACAACAAACTGTGGAAAATACTTAAAGAGATGGGAATACCAGACCATCTCACCTGCCTCCTGAAAAACCTGTATGCAGGTCAAGAAGCAACAATTAGAACTGGACATGGAACAACAGACTGGTTTCAAATTGGGATAGGAGTACTTCAAGGCTGTATATTGTCACCCTGCTTATTTAACTTATATGCAGAGTACATCATGTGAAATGCTGGGCTGGATGAACCACAAGCTGGAATCAAGATTGCTGGGAGAAATATCAATAACCTCAGATATGCAGATGACACCACCCTTATGGCAGAAAATGAAGAGAAACTGAAGAGCCTCTGGATAAAAGTGAAAGAGGAGAGTGAAAAGGTTGGCTTAAAACTCAGCATTCAGAAAACTAAGATCATGGCATCCTGTCCCATCACTTCATGGCAAATAGATGGGGCATGGCAAATGGAAACAGTGAGAGACTTTATTTTTTTGGGCTCCAAAATCACTGCAGATGGTGACTGCAGCCATGAAAGTGAAAGACACTTGCTCCTTGGAAGAAACATTATAACCAACCAAGACAGCATATTAAAAAGCAGAGACATTACTTTGCCGACAAAAGTCCATCTAGTCAAAGCTATGGTTTTTCCAGTAGTCATGTATGGATGTGAGAGTTGAACTATAAAGAAAGCTGAGCACCGAAGAATTGATGCTTTTGAACTGTGGTGTTGGAGAAGGCTCTTGAGAGTCCCTTGGACTGCCAGGAGATCAAACCAGTCAATCCTAAAGGAAATCGGTCCTGAATATTCCTTGGAAGGACTGAGGCTGAAGCTGAAGCTCCAACACTTTGGCCACCTAATGCAAAGAACTGACTCATTCGAAAAGACCCTGATGGTGGGAAAGATTGAAGAAGGAGAAGGGGACAACAGAGGATGAAATGGTTGGATGGCATCACCTATTCAAATAGACGTGAGTTTGAGCAAGATCCAGGAGATGGTGAAGGACAGGGAAGCCTGGCACGCTGCAGTCCACGGGGATGCAAAGATTCAGACATGACTGAGTGACTGAACAACAATAATCTTAATTTTTAAGAAAGATACCCAACTGTAGTCTCTGGAATGTAAATGGGAATAAAATGAAATAGGTCCTGCCTATCACAATGTCCAGAATTTTCCATAAACTGCTGTGGTTGCCAGACTCCTGTTCTTTGTTAACCCCAAGTCAGACATGAGGCCAGAAAGCCTTCCTGCAGCAGGCACAGAGACAGACTATGAGCAGCCAGGTAAACTGAAGAAATGATGAAAATTATTGATTTTATAGATGCAAATATTAGGAAATTTAAAAGTTATATCTAGTCTGTGGGGAAGAACTTTAAACAATTGCATTTTTTTTTAAGTAGACAAAACAGGGTCTATATATAGTAAAATCAATAGATAAATTCAATACATGTTAATCTCCAGACTGCAATTGAGATTATTTTTCAAATAAGAATTCCATTGAGGACTTCCCTCATGGTCCAGAGGCTAAGAATCCACCGACTGACGCAGGAGACATGGGTTTCATCTCTGGTCCAGGAAGATCCCACATGCCGCAGGGCAACTCAGCCCATGCACCACAACTCAGCCTGTGCTCTAGAGCCTGGGAGCCGCAAGAATCATGTTGTACAGTGAAGACTTCCTCGAAACTAAAGACAGCCCAAGCATAGCAAGAAGACCCAGCGCAACCATAAATAAATAATTTTTTTTTAAAAAAAGAATTTCATTGCTAGAGTACCTACTAAGAGATACATAAGGGAATCTATAAAACAATACCACCACAAACCTGTTCAGTTGCAAGGTGATAGTAATTCTCTGAGCTAATACAAAGCTACAGATATAATTCCAAGCTGTACACAGAAATGAAACACCATGAAATAAAATGACTGCTTGTTTCTTGTACACTTTTTCAGAATGCGTTTGGCCATCTGCCCCCAGTATCCTTGATGTCGCTGGAAAAATAGGACAACAGCCAACAAAAGTCACAACCATCGCCAGTTTCCTAGTGCAGCATTTCCTACCTGAAGAATGAGTTTCCAAGGGTCTTTTCTGGGAGTGGAGTAATTAGCTCTGAGATCCAGAACTTACGGCTACTCCAGGTTCGATTATAAACCTCTTTGGCTGTAACTATGAACATTGTAATATTATCTTCAGGCATCTTGGGGACCTGGAGACTTCATAAAATGAGAGCTCTTCAGAGGTCAAGTGCAGCATAAATCTCCTTAAGCTTGCAGCACTTGTTCCAAAATGTAAGCTATTATAAATAATCCATGGAAAACTGACCCACGTGCTCAAATGACATTTGCTGAGGATTTCAACGTCTTTGCCATTGTAATTCAAGGAGGGTCTCAGTATAGTCAAGCAAAATGCACACATCAGAGACAGGAAGAACAAGAGTGACATCTCTAGAAGATTGAAAAGAAAAAACTGATCATGCATTTAGAGAAGGTTGGTCAACGTGTTCTTCATGGAATTTAAAGTCCAGGTAGAAAGGACTACTTCCCTCCTCTATACTGGATGAAGTCTTGCAGGAAGTAGCCTGAAAAGGACCCCTGAAGACATGTTGCATGCTAAGTTGCTCCAATCGTGTCCAGCTCTTTGCGATCCCATGGACTGTAGCCCACCAGGCTCCTCCGTCCATGGGATTCTCTAGGCAAGAATACTGGAGTGGGTTGCCATGCCCTCCTCCAGGGGATCTTCCCGACCCAGAGATTAAACCCACGTCTCTTATGCCTCCTGCATGGCAGGGGGATTCTTTACCACTAGTGCCACCTGGGAAGCCTGATGACATGTTACACTTCAAGAAAACATCATTGGCACTCTTAATAAATGCAGCTGCTGTTTCTCTAGACCTTGGCTTGCCTGAGCCCTCCTTACCATATTTCAACTTATGTTCAAGTCACCACTGACCATTCTCCATGTCCTACTGTATCTTTTAAAATCCTCATTAGCTTTCCAGTGAGGAGAGCCTATTGGGTCTGTTCTCTGTGCTGAGATATTTTATATTCAGATATTTTTATATCAGGACAACATTCTTTCAAAGCTGGTTGGTGTAAGTATTATATTTTTGACTGATGCAGCTCTAAGCTTCTGTCTTTCATTTGCCTGGCCTGACAGTTTAATTGTCAGCTCTTCTTCCAAATGCAACTGATCAGGGCTTCTCACTCGAGGATTCCATAATTGGTTAGGATATACCTCAGTAATTTTAACTACCTGCCTCACCTCCTGTTGTAGAAAAACTCATAAACCACTCAAGAGCTCTAAACAGTCCTGTATTCACCGTGCCGCCTCCTTTACTATAAGGATAAACAGCATCGCTCCACTCCGTTTAACTCCCATCAGTGACACATCTTGAGATTCACGCTCTAGGTAGTGCCCTTATCTTCCACTTCACACACACGGCCTGCTTAATGGTGAGCTGAGCTTGCTGCCCGAAGTTATTAAGTGACTTGTTTACCTTCACACTTCTGAAGAAATGATCCAGTATTTTGCTCAGGTGCCAATCGCATCCCAAGAAAACTTTTTTTCCCCCTTTGAATGTGGAATGTTTCTCTTCTGATTGAATTCAGACTATTATCAGCAGAATACCAACAAAGTTTGGAGCAAGAGGTTGAAGAGATATGGAAAGCATCCAGAAGAAAGTAATGAAAATAAATAAAAGGTTGCAAAACAAAACTGATAAAAGGATAAGTGAACTGATACAAAAAGTCTGAGGATGAATCCCATATGCTACCTGGTTCACCAGTGCAAAAATGTTGTGTGCTTATGGACATTCATTTACATAAACCACTTAGTGTCTGTTCAGAGGTCTCTCTGCCCCAGGTCTGTAACACTGTTGTCATCGATCATAAAGATGGATTGACGTATACACACTACCATATATAAAATATGATAATTAATGAAGACCTACTGTACAGTACAGGAAACTCTACTCAATATTCTGGAATGACCTATATGGGAAAATCATTTTAAAAGGAGTGAATATATTACATGCACAACTGATTCAGTTTGCTGTGCAACATTGTAAATCAACCATACCCCCAATAAATGGTTTTTAAAAAAACTTAAAAAAAACCTTAAAGATGAAGTGGATTCCCCTGAGATTATATTAGTGTACCAACTGTGTTGGAGGTTCGGTGGCAATGTGATTGTTACTCTCAAGAGTAATAATAATTATTTTTATAATTTTTAAAATTTTTATAATTTAACATTTTTAAATGTTACAAATTTAATGTTCTAAATTTATGTTAATAATTATAAATTATGTCAAATAGACTATCAATAATAATGACATTTTAGAATTAAAAGATGATATGGTGTCATGTTTTGCAAATATTTTCACCTGGCATAACTTGTTTTCCATTTTCTCGACAGTGTCTTTCTAAAAGTATACGTTTTAATTTTGATGAAGTCAGTTTATCATTTTTTTTTCATAGTTATGTTTTTTGAAATTGGTTGTTTATACCAAGATTTACAATAATAACTGGGGCTTTCCTGGTGGCTCAGATGGTAAAGAATCCACCTGGATTGCAGGAAACCCAGGGTCAATCCCTGGGCTGGGAAGATCCCTAGAGAAGAGAATGGATATGCACTCCAGTATTCTTGCCTGGAGAATTCTATGGACAGAGGAGCCCGGTGGGCTACAGTCCATGGGGGTCACTAAGAGTCAGACACGACTTTCACTTTTCATAATAATAACTGAGCTTCCCAGGTGGTGCTAGAAGCCACCTGCCAATGCAGGAGACTCAGGTTAGCAACCCACTCCAGTATTCTTGCCAGGAGAATCCCTGGCATAATAATAATAATTACATAATTACTTAATATATAATATATATTATAGATATATTATATACAAATATATTATAGATACATATTATATAGGTACTATATAATATATAATATAGATATTTATGTAGTATTTGTTTTCTACTATCCATTATATATGATTTATTTTGTATTTATTATATATTATTTATACTTATAAAAATAAGATATATAATGTATAACATATTTTATTCTTATAAAGCCAAAATTATTACTTTTGTACAAGTTTATGTCTCAAATTAATTGTGCCCAATCATTAAGATAAATGGATATAAAAATGCAAATTAATGTGCCAATATGCATGAATACAAGCCTCTAAAAATGTATGATTGTTTTTCATTGCTTTAGGTGTTAGCGTGTTGCCTTGTCAGATTAACATTGCTGCAGAATTTAAATTCTAAGCATCATTAAAAGTATACTCAAGTGCTTGCTCACCTTTAGCTCACAGTTTAGAAAAAAGCATTACGATCAAATACTGTTGTTACACAAAAAATACACACAAAGCACAACTATTGAACAAAACATCACTCTTTAATAGCATCACCTTAAGTGCTGGGCCTCAACTCAATGTAGCAAATTGTGTTTTAACAATAAAATAATAATGTTTGCCATCCTAGAATTGCCAAACATTTATGACTTTGAATGTAATTTACCATCTGAAATAATAATCATTATCCTCATTTTCTACATGGTAACCTTCATTCCATGTTAAGTACTTAAAATTCAAACTCTCTGCTACCAATTACTGCACTTGTCTTTGGCAACATCAAGTCTAGAAGGCAAGAAAAATATGTTTGAAGGACTCAGCCAGGTTTTAGGGATAGAAAGGGAGGCTATAAATACATCTTTGCTTCCTCCACACAAATACTACTTTTCTCTAAACTTCTTGACTTGAGAATTTCATTTTTTAAATGGCTTAGCAGGTCAGCTATAGCATTATTAAGTGACTGGGGCCCCACTACCGAGCAGAATACTTGGGTGCTGTGGCACATAGGGACTGAGGAAGGAAGCACAGATGAAGCAGCTGAATGCTTTGGAAAGAGCAGGGGCTCAGGGCCGAGAGCCTGAGTTTATTAAGTGAACTCACATCACTACGTTTACAAACATCTTACCTCTTGCCTTGTCTCCTCGTCTGCAAGCTGAAGCTCACATCTACCTTGTACAGCTAGGTAGGTCAGAAATCTATACAGCAAACATCACACATCTGGAAAATAGCTCCCCAATTTAATGTTAGTTCCCTCCTTCCAGCTCCCTATCTTCAAAGGTCTTACAACCACGGGGGAAGGAAAGATTATGATAGATAGAAAAAAGCTTCAGGTAAACCTCTACCTTCTATCAAAACATGTTCAGGTAAATTAACTACTTTAAGACTTGAAGTCACTAAAAGTAACTAGAAAAAAATCAATGTTGCAATCATTCTTGATTTAGAATGATCTTATCTTTCTAGAATGAGGAAGTCTCTTCTCAAGCTGAATAGGAAAAGTAAAACTAAAAAAAAAAAAAATGCATACAATTGACCCTGTAAAAATAAATACTAGGCTTCCCATGTAGCTCAGCTGGTAAAGAATCCGCCTAAAATGGGGGAGACCTGGGTTATTTTCACAGGCACAATTTTAAATTCTCGAAGTCAAAACATAAAAAGCAAACTGGGAAAAAATATCTGCTTTACAAATGACAAAGAGCTAATTTAATATATAAAATGCTCTTCGAAAGCAATGATAAAAAGATGAACACCTTTTAGGGAAAAAATAAGCAAAGGACAGGAAAGGTAATCCACTCAACATCCAACAAATATTTGAGCTCCTTCTTCTGTGTGTCAAGCACTCTTCCAAGAATGGAAGAGAGAAAAGAAACAAAACTGATGAATATCTCAACCTGTATGAGCTGATCTTCTAGTAAACACAGAATAAATACAAGTGGGAAAATAAAAACCTAAGCAAGTCAGGGAATGTAAATTATAATAAGTTCCCACTTCTCTTGGCAAAGATTAAAATATTGTGTAGAGAGCAGTAGAATAAAATGTTTTAGAACCTTGAAAGACTGCACACTAATTTCCCAGAAATTCCTGTCCTAAGGAAATCTATAATGATACAGGCCTGAGGACATACAATTTATAAAAAAAAACTGAAAATAACCCAAACATTTACCTAGATGTTGATTCTATAAATTACAGACAGTCCATACAATGAAATGCAATGCAAGCATTAAAAAATCATAGCATTAACAAAGTATGTCCACAAAAAGCAGGTTTCAAAAGTATGTATATTATATGGTACAGTGTCTGTGTTTAAATATATGTGTGTAGATTCAGATATCTTTAAGCATAAAAAAGAATCTTGAATGATTATACATAAAAATATTAATAGCAGGGACTTCCTGTTGGTCCAGTGGTTAGGAATCTGCCTACCAATGCAGAAGACACGGGTTCGATCCTTGGTCCAGGAAGATCTCACATGCCTCAGAGCAACAAAGCCCACTCGCAGCAACTACTGAGCCCACACGCTTAGTGCCACACTCTGCAACAAGAAAGGGCATGGCAATTTAGAAGCCCGTGCACCTCAATGAGCGAGTCACAATTAGAAAAAGCCTGCACACAGAAATGAAGACCCAGTGTAGCCAATAAGTAAATAAAATATTAACAGCAGATATCTTTGGATGGAGAGCTGACAGGTGTTTTTATGATCAAAAAATTCTAAAACTATTTGCACTGGAATTTTTTTTAAACTTAAAAAAAAAAAAAGATGGACAACAGCCAACAGCACACACTTTCCTGGAAGAACTACACTCAGAGCAGAGAGAGTCCACTATGTAGTCTGAAGCACCAATACCCAGACGTGCCATATCCCTCTCCTCTTTTTGGCAAGCAAAAGATGCCTTCCTTTGCCATAACCGATTCAAGGGAAACACCAGACTTTGGGGACAACAAAAGAGTTTGTGCTCTCAATAAGATTTCCAACTGGAAGAAAAAGATCCCCCAGAGAGCCAGCCAGTCAAGTTAAGTGAATATATAGTACCTGCGAAAACAGCTCTCCACTCCTGGCCATTAAATATTCACCACATGGACCATAAAGGCCCGAGTAATTGAAACTGGAATGGCTTTTTATCCATGGCACTCAATTTTTAATATATAAAATCCAGCTCTAAAACCCCATTTATGGAAATCTGTCACAACTAAATTACAGATCTCACAGTCAGGGAGCATCTGTGCTCTCAGTCTCTTTAACCAGGAAGAAATAAAATTAATTATTTTTATTTCAAACTCATTTAACTTTCTGTCACCAGCAGTAACATTTATACCACATTCAGGAGTTCTTTCAGGGTTATCAGTGTTTCTGCCGAGGCTCTTCCCATTTCAATTTATCATCAACATAAAGCCCTTTTAGCTCCAAAAATATGCATATCATATTCATAACTAAAGCATTTTTTAATGGCTCTTCTGACCCACCTCATTAACAGTGTAAAATTCACTGGTCAAATACATATCATTAGCTAGTGAACTACTTATCCTTTTTGAAAAGCCATATATATACAAAGGATTTAATTCAAGGGTGACTTTTTTTTATTCTCCGAAATGGTGCTGCTGCTTTGCTTGGTAACATGCATGATAGGTTGCTAGAAAGGAGAATTATTAGACAGCAGCAACATAAATAAAAAAGAGGGGAGGAAAGCAAAAGAGATGACTTCCCCCCCATTTCCACCCATCTGAACTACATGGTCTTCGCACTGCGTTCCACCGCATGCTTGGCTTCTGCGAGGAGACACACCTGCACCGGAAGTGGGAGGAGCTGGAGTTGCCCCTCTTCTCGCGAGCAAACTCGAGAGAGCGGATTCCCTGCGACAGACCAGGGTAAACTAAGCTGATAGCCGAACGTGCCTGACGTCCTCCTCACCAGCCCTCGCCTCAAAATTTGTTAACTCTGCGATACCTGGGGGAGGTAGGTTGGAGCTGGGAGACCTGGTCTCTGGTCCAAGCTGGGGCATGTGTCCAAGGATGTGATCTTGTTCTGTGGGCCTCGGTTTCCTTATCTGTCAAAGGAGAGGACCAGATCCAGGTGCAGGTATAGCCGCTATGGAGAACAGTGTGGAGATTTCTTAAAAACCTGGAATTAGAACTGCCATATGACCCAGCAATCCCACTTCTGGGCATACACACTGAGGAAACCAGATCTGAAAGAGACATGTGCACCCCAATGTTCATCGCAGCACTGTTTATAATAGCCAGGACATGGAAGCAACCTAGATGTCCATCAGCAGACAAATGGATAAGGAAGCTGTGGTACATATACACCATGGAATATTACTCAGCCGTTAAAAAGAATTCATTTGAATCAGTTCTAATGAGATGGATGAAACTGGAGCCCATTATACAGAGTGGGATTTTTTTTTTTCTACCAACAAATTGTGGCAAGTCCAAAGCTACGCCTAAGATCTCCTCAAATTTTTGGAGTGGTGGGAATTTGGGGGTCACATTCCTGGGGTCACCTCTGGCTTGGAGGTTCTGCACCAGATCAGCCCCGATGGGGATTTCTGAACGTGCCTTCTGAACGTGGTCTGGCAACTCGCCAAGACTGAGAACCGCGGCAGGGAAGAGTCACTGCAGGCTTTCCTAGCTCCGGCAGCAGGAGCTTGACTGATTCTTGATTTATTGAATTCATTGTTCAAAAAGATGTGGGAAGAAAAAAGTTTGTCATAATGACCCAGATTAAAGACAATTCTCTTGAAGGAAGATAGAGAACAAGAAAAAGACCTTCCAGGCAGCATCAAATGCAGAAATAGAGGTGGCTGCCTTCATGTCACATAGCAGAGGCTCCACGAATTGGTCTGCCCACGTGGTCTGCGGGACAGGACAGAGAAAATAAGCCTGGAAATGCCTTGGCTGCTTCTCTGACCACTCCCCCAGCTCAGACCATCCCAGTGGTTCCTCCTTTGCCTGGAAAGACCCCAGTTTGCAAATAGTATTCAGGATTTCTCCCAGGCTTCCCTCTTCTGCCTGATCCGTGCCCCCGATCCCATACAACTATTGTTTTCAAGAATCCCCCAGTGTTGAAACTTTGAAAAGTCATGCTGGTCTCTAACTTATCACAAGGTCTGGAAAAGAGGAACAGCGCACACGGCGATACTGAGTTCACATGAGGAGACGATCATCTTCTGTCCTTTCTTGGGAAAACTCAGAAGAAACTAGGAAGGAAACTGGTCCAAATATCAGCTCACAAGGAAAATGCCCCACAGGGAAATAGCACTCTCAAAATAGGATGATCTGAGGAGAGTTTATTTACAAAGGTGCTACTTATACAAAGGTGTGCCTAAGGCAACCAAAAGGGGTAGTGTAAGAGCAACTGAGCTGAAGGACCAAGGAGAGGGAGCTGTAACTGGATATACGTGTATTTTGTATCTTCTAACATATGTAATATATGTACATACAATTTTTACATTTTATAAATATGTTGTAATTATATTTATATCAATTTTATAAATTTTCATTATGTAATATACAATTATTTTATAATATAATACACAATACACTATTATATGTGCTATATATTCCTCCATATTCATTATGTATATATTTATAGGGCTTCTCAGGTGGCTCAGTGATAAAGAATCCTCCTGCCAATGCAGGACACATAGGAGACATAGGTTCAATCCCTGGGTCGGGAAGATCCCTTAGAGAAGGAAATGGCAACCCACTCCAATATTCTTGTCTGGAAAATTCCATGGACTGAGGAGCCTGGCAGGCTACAGTCCATGGGGTGGCAAAGGGTCAGACAAGACTGAGCATGCACACACACACACACACACACACACACACACACAGTATACATATATGTACAGGTACAAACATTCTTGCTCAAAACAGACTCACCTACTTAGTGCTAACCTGGAAACCATGGTGTTATCTGATATTACCCATCACCAACACCTGAAGCAATAAATTTCATGACGTAGCCATTTCACACCGATCAACCCCACCTAGAGATTCAAACCTCAAATATAAATATTTTGGACATAAGAATGAATAGAACATTCTTTGTTAATCCTAAGTGACTGATTGGTGTACTGATTTCCTGTTTATTATTTAAATACCAATATAAGATAATACAAAAACATATAGACTTCCTTGAAAACTGTGAGCAACATGACATCAATAGTCACATCCTTTGATCAAGGTGAGTCAAGAATACCTTGATATCTTTCTGGCTTACTTCACTCTGTATGATGGGCTCCAGTTTCATCCATCTCATTAAAACTGATTCAAATGAATTCTTTTTAATGGCTGAGTAATATTCCATGGTGTATATGTACCACAGCTTCCTTATCCATTCGTCTGCTGATGGGCATCTAGGTTGCTTCCATGTCCTGGCTATTATAAACAGTGCTGTGATGAACACTGGGGTGCACCAATACAGTATACTAATGCATATATACAGAATTTAGAAAGATGGTAATGATAACCCTATATGCAAAACAGAAAAAGAGACACAGAAGTACAGAACAGAATTTTGGACTCTGTGGGAGAAGGCGAGGGTGGGATGTTTTGAGAGAACAGCATTGAAACATGTATATTATCTAGGGTGAAACAGATCATCAGCCCAGGCTGGATGCATGAGACAAGTGCTCGGGCCTGGTGCACTGGGAAGACCCAGAGGAATCGGGTGGAGAGGGAGGTGGGAGGGGGGATCGGGATGGGGAATACATGTAAATCCATGGCTGATTCATGTCAATGTATGACAAAAACCACTACAATATTGTAAAGTGATTAGCCTCCAACTAATAAAAATAAATGGGGGGGGGGTGGAAAAAAGAATACCTTGATATAATCTTAAAAGTAGAATGACAGTAACTGCCTGCCCATACATTGTCAGAGCTGGGAGTCTGTCCAGATCAGCCATATATAAAGCCATCTGTGTATTGCCCTTGTTGTTGTTGTTTGGTTACCAAGTCATGCCCGACTCTTGCGTAACACCCTTACTTACTACCTAAGTAAAGACTTTTGAGTTTTCATGATGATGCTGCTGAATTCATGGCTTTAAAAGACACTAATCGAAATATATCACTCTTCCTTGCCATTCTCTATTTACATTTAAACTACCTATAAAAGAGATAAAAATCCCATTTCCAGGCTGAAATTTTCCTGACTTTCAGATCCAAATATTTAACTGCCTGCTAGAACTTTCCCCCTTCCCTTTCCATTTTCCTTTCCACACAGGCTGCAGTTGATTCCTTATGTCTCTTCCACTTGACTGTAAGCTCCCCAAGGACAAGGAACTTCCCCCAACCATCATCACCCCAGCACCCTCCTGGGTGCAGCACATATAACAGAAGTCTTAACAAACATTTGCTTGATTAAACTTGATTCCTAAACTTTCCTTCTCCAAAGGAGAAAATGACCACAGTATTGTGTATGAAATATAACACAAGCTGCCTATTAGAAATCTCAAAGTGGACACAGCTCTGCAAACGAGAGGGTGGAGAAAAGAATGTTAAAGTCAGTACTTTCTTGAAAACAATAATGGGCTATTTCACCCAGAAAGGAAAACCTAAGCATCTTTAAAAAGTGCAACCATTATAAGAAAGAAAAAGCAAACCAGAGACGGGGAGAATATACTTGCAAAACACGTATCAGATAAAGGACTAGTATCCAAAATATACAAAGAACTTGTAAAATTTAACAGTAAGAAAACAAAAGTAAATAATTTTAAAATGGACAAAAGATCTAGATATCTCACCAGAGAAACTATACAGAAGGCAAATAAGCATATAAAAAGATGTTCCACATTGCATGTCATTGGGGATGTGCAAATTAAAACAACAATTCAATACAGCTACACAACAATCAGAAAGACCAAAATCCAACACACTGACACCACCAAATGCGGACAAGGGTGTCAGCAACAGGACACAGCAAGAGTGTGGAGCAACAGGAACCCTCTCATCCGCTACTGGTGGGAATGCAAAATGATAGAGACTGTTTGGAAGACAATTGGGCAGTTCCTTACTCTTACCACACAATCCAACAATCTTGCTCCTTGATATTTATCCAAACGAGTTGAAGACACGTCCGCACAAAGACCTGCACTCAAATGTTTGTAGCAGCCTAATTCATAATCCCAATAATTGGTGCAACAAAGATGTCCTTCAATAAGTTAATAGGTAAGCTGTGATATACTGAATAATACCAGCAATAAAAAGAAATGAACTGTCAAGCCACAAAAAGACATGGAGGGACCTTAAAATGTATATTGCTAAGTCAAAAAGACAGATTGGAAAGACTACATGTTATATGATTCCAACTTGTAACTACATTCTGTTAACAGCGAAACTATAGAGACAGTGGTTAACAGGGGTTTAAGAGGAAGAAAGAGTGATGGAGCACCGGGGATTTTTAAGGCAGTAAAACTATACTGTATGATGCTGTAATGGTAGATATGTGTCATTTTGCATTTATCAAAACCATCAGAACTATAAAACAAGGAGTCCTGATGTAACATTCGGACTTTAGCTAATAATATATCAATACTGGTTCGCCAGTTGTTATAATGTACCACTTAACACAAGAGGTTAATAATAAGGGAAACTGGGGTATAGGTGGGCAGTGTGGGGGAGCATAATATGTGAACTCTGATCTTCAGCTCTAATTTTTCTATAAGTCCAAAACTTCTCTAAAAAATAAAGTTTATTCATTAATTTTTTAAAAGGAGTAGGACCAGAGAAGCTGTGTTTTCAAAGGCCCTCATCCATGGAGCTAGTCTTCCCAACTCATCCAAACACACTCCTGACCACATCACAGAGTTGGAGAAAAGTATTAGAAGGCCAAGTGGAAGGGACTTACTTTAGACTGTCCTTCTCTAACTTCAATAACTAAGCCTTCCTGGCAGGGGTCTCCCCAGAGCCAGGTGGGACTGAATGCCTCGAGTGAGCAGGATGGAGAATGAAATGGTTACTGATGTTGTGGCTAGAAGTACCAGGGTAGGATACTTGGATGACCTGTATCTATTCTAAGACAAGAGCAACAAATCCAAGCCCTTTATTTCTCAGCATTTTTTTCTCTTTGGCTTTTCTAATACATATGTGTGTGTTTAGTCTCTTTAGTCATGTCTGACTCTTTGCGACCTCATGGACTGCAGCCTGCCAGGTTCCTCTGTCCATGGGATTCTCCAGGCAACAGTACTGGAGTGGGTTGCCATTTCCTCCTCCAGGTGATCTTCCTGACCCAGGGACTGAACTTGCGTCTCTCACATCTCCTGCATTGACAGGCTGGTTCTTTACCACCAGTGCCACCTAGGTATCCCTCTAATACACATAAGCCTTCCTTTTATTACTTACAATATGACTATTCCTTTTCCTGTTACCTAGAGAAAGAACTTTCTGGACTCCTCAAAACAGCAGCATACTGGTTAGGGATGTGGGCCTGGAGACAAAGAAACTTGAGTATGGGGACTTCCCTACTGATCCAGTGGCTACGACTCCACGCTACCAAGGCAGAGGGCTTAGGTTAGATCCCTGGTCAGGGAACTAGATCCCCATGCCACAACTAAAGATCCTGCATGCTGGAACTAAGGGCCAGAGCAGTCAAATAAATAAATAAATAAACTTGAGTCTGAAACTAGAGTTCAGTAACTCTGCCATTTCCTAGTTGTGCGACCATGTAGAATTTACTTAAGTACCTTGCCTATAAGATGGATTCATCATGGTGCCTCCATCAGAGGAGGGAAATGAGATAATAATGCATGTAAAGAACTGAGTCCAGCAACAGTTTAGAAGCAACAGCATAATAAGTAGAAGCTATTGTATTTATTATTCCAAATCCTATACTTGTTCCCCAGTGCCATGAAGCCTCTCTGCAGCTGACAGATGGTAATGATTAATGCTGGAAAACAATCAAAGATATTATGGTCTCTGATGCTGTCACTTCTATCTCACAGCAAATGAATCTCATACTATGCTAACCCTTCAGTCCATCACTTCTAAGTTACCCCAAACTACACTTCTCAAATTCTATACTTCTATATATTCCATAGTCAAACCCCCATCTGGCAAAATCTATATTTAATCTGTCTTCCCATTTATACCTAGTAGTTGTTATTCAGTCATTAAGTCATGCCCAACTCTTTGTGACCCCATGGACTGCAGCACACCAGGTTTCCCTGTCCTTCAGTATTTCCTGGAGTTTGCTCAAACTCATGTCCATTGAGTCAGTGATACTATCCAACCATCTCATCCTCTGCCACCCTCTTTTCCTTTTGCCTTCAATCTGTCCCAGCATCAGGGTCTTTTCCAATGAGTCAGTTCTTCGCATCAGGTGGCCAAAGTACTGGAGCTTCAGCTTCAGCATCAGTCCTTCCAACGTATATTCAGGGTTGATTTCCTTTAGGGTGGACTGGCTTGATCTCCTTGCGGTCCCAGGGACTTTCAAGTCCAAGGGACTTCGCTAGCACTACAATTCAAAAGCATCAGTTCTCTGGCAATCAACCTTCTTTATGATCCACCTTTCACATCTGAACATGACTATAAGTCATAGCTTTGACTATATGGACTTTCGTCAGCAAATGATATCTTTGCTTTTTCATATGATATCTAGGTTTGTCATAACTTTTCCTTTCAAGGAGCAAGTATCTTTTAATTTTGCTTATACCTTGTAGTAGCCACCTCAATCTATTTGAATAAAATCAGTAAATTTATATAATGTATAAAGTGCATCAATAAAAAACAACTACAATAACCCCCTCAAATGTTATAAGAAATGTTCACCCCGAGCAAAATGACAGAGGTAATTTTGTTTGCAAAGGTAAGTTTGTTCTCAACTTGTCCCTTTTTCGGGGGCCCTCTCTCCCTCACCAGAGCCCTATCGAGGCTAGATGCCTTGGTGAGGTGGTAGCTGATAAATGTTTAAAATGCTCGACTTTCTGGAGATATCTGCTCATAAATAGGGCATTCTTAAGAACCAGAGGAGCCCTTGGATTTTAAGGGAATGATTAAGGATTTTAAGGAATCTAGCTCTTTAGTTCCTGCTTGGGAAACATCTGGGACAAGAAAACTTTTCTGGTATTTTCTATATCCTGCCAACATGATTGTCAGTCTAAGGTCAACCTGTAAAATTTCACCAAAGTGTCTTAAAAGCCCAAGCCACCATAGCTAGGTTCACAAAAATTTCACTCCAGAACCATAGCACTGAAAATCTTCCCAAGACGTCATCAAATTAGTTCTATTTTAACCAAGATTTCTCCTAAGCTCTTTGGCCGCAAGGCTGGTGAGTTGACTCTAGAAGCTCCATAGATATTTGATTAAGCCAACAGGTGTTGCAGATTTATCTGGGGACCACAAAAGCAATTAGAATAGTGGGGGAAGTCTGATTAACTTCATTATTGCTGGTGCTCAGCCAAGAAGAGAGTTGCCATACACAATATTAATGAAAAGCCATTCCAGAACAGGAAAATGCAAATAATGTTTCAACTGCTGATTTTCTGTCACCAACCCAGCAAAGCTGAGTGAAATAGCAAATCTTTCTCTGCCAGTCACTTCAACGTGGCACAGTTGCCAGGCTAACCAAATGGAACTTAAAGCCATGTTTTATTGTCGCCTGTCTTACTCATTAACAATAGCAGGAGGACAATATTTCAAAATAATTACAGAAGTGAAAGGTAGTAATTAGCAATACAAATTAGCTATTAAGTGATTCCAAAATTTCAAAGTGAGAAGATGACCTTTTCACTTCTTACCTGGCAGTGATAAATTGGGTTCTGATTTGAGAAGAAAAATAAAGCCCTCTAACACATTATGGATTTTCTTCACCTTCCAATGGGAACTGAGCCAAGTTAATTAAAAATATGGTAGAAAGCAGGACTTTCAGGATGTCCCCGGATAGCTTTCTTACCTGCCTACCTGGAAGGGTCACCTTCCTCTTCAGCCCATCCTCAGCACCTTCCCTCATAGTTATGAGAAGGAAAAATGGGAATTCCTACTGCATAATATTTTATTTAATTACTGGATGACCTGGTAAACCTGTGTTTGTCATGACAACATTTTCCACTCTAATTAAAAATTATTGGCTGAAGATACATACGCTGAGTGTTCATTAATTCCTCTAACAAATAATTTCACTTTACAATAAACATGGCATTGTAGTCCCAGTCTTGGGTATTTTCCATCTAAAAATCTTGCCAAGTTATTCTTGCCATTTTACCTGGTGAGCAAAACTACACAGATTCCACCACGAAGAGTTAACCAGACCACCCACCTCTACTAACCTGCAGTCATGCTAAGCACCTTCCATTGCTGCTTCTCTTGGAAAAGGTACCCTCAGCTCAAGAACTGCATATTTCTTTTATATGCTAATGTCTCTTTTGTTACCACTGTCTTGACGCAATTGCAATCCAGGCTACTTTACAAGTCAACGTATGAAAACCTTTTTTCTGCACTTTATGGTGAGGCCGAAGATTTTTGACGTGGGAAAGTACAGTGCCACAGGGGGGTTGGCACGGAGACAAAGGTGATGATCTCTTTAACACAAAGCAGCAGATGAACACAGGGATTCACAGTAAACCCACAGGGCTTCCACCTGAGAGCGCAACTCAGAATCACCAAACTGCAGAGGCAGAAAGGACCTCAGAGGTAAAGTTTAAACCGCCTTACTTATAAATGACAGGACACACTATTAACATATATATGTGGAATCTAAAAAAATGGTACAGATGAATCTATGTGCAGGGCAGGAATAGAGACAGACGTAGAGGACAGACATATGGACATGGCAGTGGGGAAGGAGAGGGCAGGACAAATTGGGAGAGTCAGTTCAGTTCAGTCACTCAGTCGTGTCCAACTCTTTGTGACCCCATGGACTGCAGCACGTCAGGCCTCCCTGTCCATCACCAACTCCCAGAGCTTACTCAAACTCATGCCCATTGAGTTGGTGATGCCATCCAACCATCTCATCCTCTGTTGCCTCCTTCTTCTCCCGCCTTCAATCTTTCCCAGCATCAGGGTCTTTTCAAATGAGTCAGCTCTTTGCATCAGGTGGCCAAAGTATTGGAGTTTCAGGTTCAACATCAGGCCTTCCAATGAATATTCAGGACTGATTTCCTTTAGGATGGACTGGTTGGATCTCCTTGCAGTCCAGGGGACTCTCAAGAGTCTTCTCCAACACCACAGTTCAAAAGCATCAATTCTTCAGTGCTCAGCTTTCTTTATAGTCCAACTCTCACATCCATACATGACTACTGGAAAAACCATAGCCTTAACTAGAAGGACCTTTGTTGGCAAAGTAATGTCTCTATGTCTCTGCTTTTCAATATGCTGTCTAGGTGGGTCAAAGCTTTTCTTCCAAGGAACAAGTGTCTTTTAATTTCATGGCTGCAGTCACCATCTGCAGTGATTTTGGAGTCCAAAAAAATAAAGTCTGCCACTTTTTCTGCTATTTCTCCATCTATTTGCCATGAAGTGATGGGTGTGAATGCCATAATCTTTGTTTTCTGAATACTGAGCTTTAAGCCAACTTTTTCACTCTCCTCTTTCACTTTCATCAAGAGGCTCTTTAGTTCCTCTTCACTTTATGCCATAAGGGTGGCGTCATCTGCATATCTGAGGTTACTGATATTTCTCCCATGACATATATACACTACCATGTATAAAACAGCGAGTGAGAAGCAGCCTTCAGCGCTGGGAGCTCAGTTCAGTGCTCTGTGAGGACCTAGAGGGGTGGGACAGGGTGGGAAGGGAGGTCCAGGAGGGAGGGGGTTTCATATACATATAACTGACTCACTTCGTTGTATAGCAGAAACTAACACAACATTGTAAAGCAATTATACTTCAGCTGAAAAAAGACTCATAGTAAACAGGTTTTGCCCATCGGCACACAGCTACCTGGGGGCAGAGCCAGCCTAGATCCCAGGTCATCACCTGGTTCTGCGTCCAGTGCTTCTTGTGCCTACCTGCGGCTCTTTCAAACGTTTCTCCCTCTCCAAGCTGGAGATACAGTGCAACACTCATTATTTGCAGATTTCATATTTGCAAGTTCTGCTACTTGCTAAGATGCATTTGGAACCCCAAAATCAATACCCGCAGCACTTTCACAATCATTCATGGACATGCACGCAGAGCAGAAAAAAGTTTGAGCCACCTGGCATGCCAAGCCATCTCAGCCAAGGTCTAACAAAGATACCCTCTGCCTCCTTGTTGCAGCTCTTACACTAAACAAATGCCCTTTATGTGGCCTATTTCATTGCACTTTTTTATATTTTGTATTTTTGCTTGGTGATTTCACTGTTTAAAATGACATAGTGCTGAAGCACCGTCTAGCATTTCTAAGTGTAAGAAAGTTGTGAGGAGACACAGAGAAAACACACGTGTTACATATGCTTCCTTCTGGGCATGAGTTATAATGCTGTTCACTGAATTCAGTATTACTTAATCCAGTCTATATTAAATAAGATGCCATTAAACAGAAACACACATAAAACAAGGTTATATATTAACTGGCTGACAAAGTTCTTGTGACCAGAGGTTTGCAGGAAGCTAACCCTGAGTATTTATTGGAAAGACTGATGCTGAAGCTGAAACTCCAGTATTTTGGCCACCTCATGCGAAGAGTTGACTTATTGGAAAAGACCCTGATGGCTGGGAGAGATTGTGGGCAGGAGGAGAAGGGGATGACAGAGGATGAGATGGGCATGAGTTTGAGTAAACTCTGGGAGCTGGTGATGGACAGGGAGGCCTGGTGTGCTGCAATTCATAGGGTTGCAAAGAGTCGGACACGACTGAGTGACTGAACTGAACTGAACTAAACCCTGTATTTCCTCTAGGAGCGATGGCTCGGAATTTGCTCATTCAGTGTTCACAGCAACTTTACAGACCATAACTACCATGAATAGAGCTTCCCAGGTGGCGCTAGTGGTAAAGAACCCTCCTGCCAATGTAGGAGACATAAGAGATGCAGGTTCCATCCCTGGGTCGGGAAGATCCCCTAGAGGATGACAACCCACTCCAGTATTCTTGCATGGAGAGTCCTATGGACAGAAGAGCCTGGCAGGGCTACAGTCCACAGAGTCATAAGGAGTCAGACATGACTGAAGTGACTTAGCGCACACGCATGCACCATGAATAGTAAGAATCACCCATATATTTGAATAGGCCATCAGATGATGAGGGCTTCCCTGATAGCTCAGTTGGTAAAGAATCCGCTTGCAGTGCAGGAGACCCCAGTTCGATTCCTGGGTCAGGAAGATCTTCTGGAGAAGGGATAGGCTACCCACTCCAGTATTCTTGGGTTTCCTTGGCGGCTCAGCTCGTAAAGAATCTGCCTGCAATGTGGGAGACTTGGGTTCGATCCCTGGCTTGGGAAGATCCCCTGGAGAAGGGAAAGGCTACCCACTCCAGTATTCTGGCCTGCAGAATTCCAAGGACCGTAAAGTTCATGGGGTCGCAAACGGTCGGACACGACTGAGCGACTTTCACTTTCACTTTCAGATGATGGCTCAAAAACGTTAAAATACAGGAAAGGTAGGACAATCCCAAGGTCATGGGCAGGTGCATCTGGGAGAAAAGGCAGACTCCCTGTGGGTGCTCACTCTTATCAGTGGTTCTTGTTTATAAGTATTTATGGAGCAGAACCAGGTCCCTCAATTGAGCATCGTGTACCTATTACTGAGCATGTGAGGCGCCTCTATTAGGAAACGAATGATCAAGGTTGATTTCTGAGAGCAGAGTAGCAAGCCTAGATTCAAGAGAGCAGAATCGCAGCCAATGTGTACAACAGCCTCTCTGTCTCAGACACTCTCTCCCACAAATGGTGCTGGGATTCACTCTGGGCTTTCTTTTAGTTGAGTCTCCCATGACCCTGACAGTGGTACTATGCTTTGAATCTTGCAAGAAAAGCAGATTCAGAAGCTGTCTCCTGGGAAGTCACAGTAAGAAGCACGGTTTTAAAGAGGTACACTGATGCTCAGCATTTAAGTGCATGTTTCCAAAAAAATGTTAGCAGACACACACACAATATTTGGAAGAACATATACTAACCATCAGCGATGGTTTTTTTATGGAGGACAGAATTACTAGGGACTTTCACTTTGTCCATTATTTATTTCTGCAATGTTTCATTTCTTTGTGAAAAGTGTCTATTACCTTTTGCAATGGACTGAATTATTTCCCCCCTTAAAAAATGTTGAACCTCTCACCTCCAGTGTGACTGTATTTTGAGACAGGGCTAAGAGGAGAGGATAAAGGTTAATGGGTGTGATAAGGGTGGAGCCCTAGTCCAACAGGACTGATGTCCTTATAAAAAGATGAATAGACCCCAGAACTCACTCTTTTTCTGCCATGTGAGGACACAGCAAGAAGCTGTCTGCAACAGGGAACTACATTCAATATCCTGTGATAACTCATAATAGAAAAGAATATGAAAAAGAATATATGTATAATGTATAACTGAACCACTTTGCTGTACAGAAGAAATTAACACAATATTGCAAAAATCAACTACATTTCAACAAAATTTTGTTTGAAAGATTCAAAAACAAGAAGCTGTCTGCAAGCCAGAAAGCGAGTTCTCACCAAATCAACTGGCACCTTGATCTTAGACTTCCTGGCCTCCAGAACTGTAAAAAAATAAATGTGTTTTTTTTTAAGCCAACCAGTCAGTGGTATTTTGTTACAATGGCTGGAGCTGACTAATACATCTTTGTAAGCAGGGGGAGAAAAGATACATTTAATAATTAAACACACATGCATTTCAGAGCTGAGACAAATACACTCAGTGCTGACCCAGCTGAACTTTTTGCTTTGTATTTGGTAAATGTGTGATCCCAATGAACTATTCGAAATATATCATTAAACATTGAAAGGTAGCATCTATACAGAAGTGAAAAGCCCCTTAGCTTGATCATTTCTGTTTTGCTTGACAGTATTCTTCCCTAGGGCATATTTTGTGAAAATTGAACTCAAACATGTAATCAAATCAATTCCAAACAACTCACATAGTTTTCTGTGTATTCTATCACCCTTGAAGACATCCCACAGGCAGAATTTCAGTTCTGCCATAGTCCACTCCAGTGGCCACTCTGGAAATCTCTGCAAAGACCATCAGCTGCCCTCCTCTTCCAACCAGTCTGGCATCTAAGTAAGACCTGGAAACTTTGGAACCAGGCAGCAAACGCATACTTTTCAAAAGAAACCAATGCACCACACCCATTAAAATGACTACTATCAACAACCAGAAAATAACAAGTGTTAGCAAGGAGGTGGGGAAATTGGAACACTTGTGTTCTGTTGATGGGAATGTAAAATGGTGCAGTCACGGTGGAAAACAGTATGGCCATGAATCCATGTACAAGCCTCTATGTCCTCGTCTTTTGAAGTAAAACGCTAATTTGGGAAGTATGAAGATATGGAAACAAGAATTGCTATTGGGCTAAGGAACTGGTAGCAATTTAGACTATAATTCTGCCACATAATAGAATCACCAAACTCCAGTTTCCTGAAAGATAGATAGATAAAGGCCTGACACACATTCCTAAGTTGTTTTTATAGGAAGCAGACCCTTCTCCAGATGAAAACTGCTGACTGCAAGAACATAGACCCTAAACTAGTTGAAACCAGAAGGTTGATGATGCTTGAAACTTCACCTTGATGCCAACCAATCCAAGAACTGTCCACAACCTGATCACGCCCTGCTCCTTGGACACTGTAAAACCCCTTCCAGGGTGGGTCACACGGTCTTCAGGGCATTAGCCCACTGTGGCCCCCTTCGCCTGACAAAGCAATAAAAGCTACTCTTTTCTACTTCATCTAAAGCTCTTTCTATTTAGCACTGCTGAACAGTGGCTGAGTTTCAGCAACGGCAGTTACTTAAAAAATTAAAAATAGTGACAATGGGAAGTTCAGTAAACGGGATGTGTCAGGGTCGCTGCGGGTGGGACTCTGCCCACTCGTTCCCGTTGGTGATCATTTGTTTGTTCAGGGCCACAAACCACAGACCAGGGAATGGGGACCTGGAACCAGACCTAGCAACATTTTTCTCCAACATCCCTGGGCAAGGTATGTCTGCTAGACAAAGGACAGATTGCTCCCTTCCAATGCTGGGCCAGTTCTTAGCATCAGTGACTTCCAAGGTTCACGGTAGGCCACCCTCAGTTGGCTCAAACACGTCGAGAAATTTTCACCGTCATCTTGGGTCAATATCCCAATGTTTATACATGCATGAAGAAAGTTTTGTTTTTTGTTTTCTTTTAACCCCTTGCTGCCACTGCAATGAAGGAACATCCACAAATGAGATGAACAAACACAAGAGTAATATCTAAAATTAAAAAAAATTAAAAATACAACTACCATATGATCCAGCAATCCCACTTCTGGGTATATGCACCCTAATGAATTGAAAGCCAGGTCTCACAGAGGTATTTGTACGTCCAAATTCATAGCAGCATCATTCACAATAGTCAAGAGGTAGATGCCACCCAAGTGTCTCTCAACAGATGGACAGATACACAGATGGTCAATACATTCAGTGGAGTATTATCCAGCCTTTAAAGGGAAGAGACTCCGACACATGCGGCAACATGGATGGACCCTAAAGACTGGCTGGAATGGAGGAACGGAGGTAATCACTGCCAGGGCCACGCAAGGGCTTCTGGGGAAACGATATCGCCTTGATTCTTGCCTTGGGTGCTGGTTACACAGGTGTGTTTACTTCAAGGCAAGTTTCCAAGCTTAGGAGACTGAGGATATGTAAATATGTGTATTACACATCAATTAAAAGCTTTTTCAGAAATTCCCAATGTGAATGAAAACTTCAAGCTACAGCCACAGTGGGTCAAACTGACCAGAAGCCAGGAGGGACCAAGAGACAAAGCAGAATTTAGGCTTGGGAGATTCCGTCACTTCCAGATTTCCAAACAATTGGTACAGGTGCTTCTGAGCTATAGAGCTGGACCCCACGTGCTCAGCCAGATGGTCTCAACCCTGGTGAGTGTTGGAATCCCCTGGGGAGCTTTAACAGTCCCCGGTGCCTGGGCCCCGCCCCTAAGGACTGTGGTGGAACTAGCCTTGGCATCAGAGTTTCAAAGGCTCATGAGTGTTCTGCGAGCATCCAAAGCTGAGTACCACAGCTCCGGGGCCCAGGTTAAATCCTTTACATCATTATCTCTAATCCCTTCACTCTTCTCCAAGATGATAAAATGAAGCTCTGAGAAACTTTTTCCAAGACCACACACCAAATAAAGAGCCAAGGAGGATTAAAAGATCAGGTCTGTCGGTCTACAAAGACTGCTGCCTCTGTAACATTATCTAGAGTTGTTCAAAGTCACGAGTTTTCTTATAAATGATTTGCAAACTTGCTATGTGTTTTTTATCTGGCTCTTATCCTCGCTAGCTGCTTCATACTGTGAAAGAAAGTGAAAGTGGTAGTCGTGTCCAACTCTTTGCAACCCCATGGACTTTAGCCTCCATGGGATTTCCCAGGCAAGAATACTGGAGTGGGTAGCCATTCCCTTCTCCAGGGGATCTTCTCCACCCAGGGATTGAACCCAGGTCTCCTGCATTGCAGGCAGATTCTTTACCATCCCAGCCATCAGGGAAGCCCTCTCCATATATATCCCTGATTAAACTGGTGCCTTCTGAGAAAAGTCTTTCTTCTTCTCTGAGTCCTCCACCCACACACACATTTAACCACCCCCAGCTATCGTTTCTATCACAGTTGAAAACGGCCCAGCAATTCGTTTCTTTCCTTGTTTCCTTCCCTACTAAATGCTAACCTCCAGGGGAGCAGGAATGCATCTGTTTTCCTCCCTAATGAATTCCCAACACTTAGCACAGTGCCTGACATTTCATAAGGACTAAAAAACTCACCGCTGAATAATAAATAAATGAACCACTCAATACCGAAATGTGTCTCTCAAAGCCTGTGGAAATGGGGCATCCCTCCTCTAGTAGGTCCCCTAGAGGCCACTGAAGTGAATGCACCCCTCCGCGTGAACACTGGGGAGGACCCAGGGTCATCCACAGAGAATACAGAGGAGAAAATAGAAAAACAAGAAGCAGAGGTGAAAACCTAGAGGTGGAGACAGCATCTCACCACAGGCAGCAAATCACACACGCAGCTCCCATCTGTCTCCAGACAATCTTGCTTATTCCCCACATTGCTCAGTTTATCCTGGGGCTGCAGAAGAGACAGATGTTGCTGAAGCTCAACCCCAGCTTCTCGGCCCCCCACCCCGGAGTTCACCTGCAGCTGTGGGAGACATCATGGGAAGCATCTCTTGTAATCTGGCCCCCTGGGCGCTGGCTCCATTGTAAGCAGGCACAACCCAGAAGGACGAGGGGCTTAACCTTGCCACTGCCCCTCCCCTGGACAACCAAAGGGAGAGGAAACCAAGGACAAACACCCCAGGCCCTTGTCCTCTGCCAGCCTGACCTTTCAGAGGTCCTGCAGAGGGTCCCCATGGGATTGAGACCCTGGTGCTCACCTAGGGTACCCGCTCATTCCCACGCTTAATGAGCTCATCTTCCCTGCCTCACCGTCCCTACTTCCTCCCTTGTGCTTCCTGATATTAACTCCCAAATAAACCACCTGCACTCAGGCCTTGCTTCCGGATCTGCTTTAGGGGCCCCAAGTTAGGGCAGGCTGTTATTTCTACAACACAGTAAATAAGTGAAGGAGGGAAGAAGCAGAGTCTTGCTTAGAGTGAGTTGTTTTCTTTGCGTTCCCCACAAACACTTAGGGATTCCCCCACTGCTTAGGGATGACCTCTCAGGGAGCTCAGAACTCTGAGGAACAGCAGGGCAGCCTTCACCGCAGAGCAGAGCAGGGAGTTCCTGACCTTTGATCCAAGTACAAACAGGCCCCAGGGCTGCAGAGATGCCAGGGTGGGCATGCCCCAGCATCCATGGCGTATATGTTCTCAGGGACTTAATCTCTGCCTGGAGGCACCGGCACACACTGGCCCTATTCCCATGTCCAGTCGGACAGCAAAAACTGACTGCAGACAAGCAGCCAGACTATGAGGAGGGCCCCTTCTGACGATGTCTGTGGCAGACACAGGGAACCCAACTGGGTGCCCCGTCACTCTGAGAAGCTGGATCTGAGTGTCAACGCACAAGACCCCTCATGGGAATTCGTTGTTCTAAGCACATCCAGGTTAACTGGGTAAGAAAACCGTGTTCTGAAGTTCTTAGGGATCCTAGTTTAGCCCAAAGTAGAAATTCCCTCCCCCATTCAGGGCAGAAACTGGTGTCCCCTGAGCTGTGTTTGTCCCATGAATGTGTTCATTTGGGGGCTGGAAGGGGATGATAAAATGAGATTTCACATGAAACCGGAATTTCTAGTTTTTCTTGAAAAAAATCAAAGGATCTGGCCAGCCTGGGCCCCCACTCTCACGTGGCAAGTATTGGCCAGAACCAAACAGTGGCTGCCTTTTCTAAACAGGCCAAGTACAGGGGGTGGGGGGTTGGGGGGAAGCAGGGAGGATTAACTGGGAGACTGGGATTGACATATATATACTATTCATACTATGTATAAAATAGATAACTAATAAGAACCGACTGTATAGCTCAGGGAACTCTACTCAGGGCTCTATGGGGACCTAATGGGAAGGAAATCCAAAAAAGAGGGGCTATATGTACACATGTAGCTGGCTCACTTTGCAGTACAGTAGAAACTAGCTCATCACGTAAAACAACTATGCACGTGTGCACGCCAAGTCACTTCAGTCGTGTCCGACTCTCTGCAGCTCCATGTACTATAGCCCATGAGGCTCCTCTGTCCATGGGATTCTCCAGGCAAGCATACTGGAGTGGGTTGCCATTTCCTATTCCAGGGGATCTTCCCAATCCAGGGATCGAACCCTGAATCTCCTGCATTGGCAGGGGGATTCTTTATCACTGAGCCACCAGGGAAGTCCTAAATACCTACTTTAGCCTTGCTCTAAATAATAACTTGCCTGAAATCATGGTTTTGGAGTGCCAGTTTAATTTTCCTATTAAACACTGAGATAAACATAAAATCTTAAATTTTAAAATGACATTTAAAAATCTTTCAATGTCACTTATACCTTCTCAAATTGTCTTGCCTAACATATTTGTTAGGGTAATGCCAATAATTATAGTAAGTAACTAAAAACATACAATGGCTCCAACACAATCGGTGTCTGTTTCTGGCTCTCATGGCAGTCCTAGGCAGGTGAAGTGGACAGCCGGCCCGTCCTCCTCCACACCACCCAGCTGTGCCCTCTTTAACACAAGGCTGCTGAGGTCACCCTGTGGGTCATGTCACTCCAGCCAGCCAGTGGGAGAAAAGAACATAGGAGGGCATGCACGGTTGCCATGGCCAAGTCAGAAGGGGGTGCCCCTCACGTCCACTCAATTTCCTTGGCTAGATTCCATCCCTGTGTTACACCTTCTAGAGAGGCTGGGAGAGGGGATATAGCTTAGTTACAGGAGAAAAAGAGAAAACTCTAAGCTGTGTTATGGCCCATTACATATCCATCTATTCCTTACTAGTGTCTGGACATTCTGAAGCCCAGGAGAAGAGATTTTACATCCCTGCACTCTCTCACAATTCCTGACAGTGTGGCTAAATAGGTATTCATTCCACGGCCAACGGAACAATCTTCAGGACACCAACATTCCACTAAACAGCAGACAAGATGTTGTTCCAAACGGTCTTTTTTACTTACAAGAGCCAATATAGTGGGAAACGGAAGGAACCATTAAGAGGAGAGAGCTCCAAGTAAGACCAGATTCTCTCATGGGGAAACAGTCTTTCTTAAGCCAAAGCAGAATTAAGAAACATTGTCACTGATGCTCTCCAGAAACACAGAGGGGATGATGCTAGAGATCTTCTTCTGGGCATCAGGGGACAAAAAGATCAAGAAAACCTCTAGAAGAATAGAAAAATGCTTCCACTTGGCAACAGAAAAGAACAGAGATGAAGGGATTTAGAATATAAAAGGCATCTTCTAAAATCAACAAATTCCTTTTTTTGCACAATTAAAACTCAGAGTAGAAATGGCAGAGAAAGAAGGGAAGAGCAATTTTCTTGTAAATCGCAAACTCTAGGAGGTGATGATGTATCACACTATCACATTTCAAGTGGTGTCCTGGGAAGAAGTCAGTAAAAATAATTTATAAAAAGGAAATTGAGGAGAGATAAAAGGAAACAAACACCCCAAAGCAGTCACTGTCAGCAGCACTTTAAAGAGGCAATAATTATTGACAGTTCAACACTTGCACGATGATAAATAGTTGGTGATACAGGCTTTATATAGCTGTGCTGGCGGCTCCAGTGGTAAAGAACCTGCCTGCAATGCAGGAGACCTGGGTTTGATCTCTGGGTTGAGAACATAACCTGGAGAAGGGAATGGCTACCCGCTCCAGTAGCCATGGACAGAGGAGCCTGGCAGACTATAATCCATGGGGTCACAGAGAGTTGGACACAGCTGAGCAACTAACACACAGGCTTTATAAGCATACCAGCATTTATAATATGAAAACACACTGCCAAATCATTTTCTAATGCAGACATGAGAGAGAAATAAGAAGTGTAGCCATCCGACGAAGAATTAGGGTCTGTCCTCTGCACCAGGTGCATGCGAGAGTGTATCAGTTTTCTATTCTTGCTATAACAAATTACCACAAACGTGACTCAGAACAACACAAATTTTTCATCTTACAGTCCTGCATATCGGTCAAACACAGGTCTCCCATGACTAAGGCCAAGTTGTCAGCAGGGTGCCTCCCCATCTGGGGGCTCCAGAGAGAATCCACAACCTTTGCCTTTTCTGGGTTCTACAGGTATCCACATTCCTTCTCTCATGACCCCACACCTCTGTCTGCAAAGCCAGTGGCAGCAAACCGAGTCCTCCAGCTGCCTTCCCATCTCTGTGATTCCCTCTATTGAGTCTCTCTCTCACTTTTAAGGTCTCTTGATTACACTGGCCCACCAGGGTAACTCAGGATTATCTCCCTGTTTCAAAGCCAGCTGATTAGCAACCTAACTCCATTTGCAACCTTAATTTCCTCTGGCCATGTGTTAAGGACTGAACGCATCCCCTCAAAACTCATAAGCTGAACTCCTAACCCCTCACAGTGTGACGGTGTTTGGAGTCAGGGCCTTTGGAAGGTGATTAGGTCACAAGGGTGGAGCCCTCATGAATGGAATTAGTGCCCTGATAAGAAGAGGCTGAGCCTCCCTCATAGCTCAGTCAGTAAAGAATCTGCCTGCAATGCAGGAGACTTGGGTTCGATTCCTGGGTCAGAAAAATCCCCTGGAGAAGGAAATGGCAATCCACTCCAGTATTCTTGCCTGGAAAATCCCATGGACAGATGAGCCTGGTGGGCTACAGTCCATAGTGTTGCAAGAATCGGACACGACTTAGCGACTAAACCACCACCACCACCACCAAGAAGAGGCTAGAAAGCTCTGTGGCCCCTCCCACCATAGAAGGACATCACAAAAAGCCAGTCATCCGCAGCCCTGAAGCAGGCCTTCTCTAACACAGCCATGCTGACACCCCCAATCTTAAACTGTGAGAAATCCTTGCTGGTTAGGCCACCAAGTGAACAGCATTTTTGTTATTCCAGCCCTAACTCCCTAAGAACCATGAAATTTAACATATTATAGGATACAGGGATTAAGACATGGACATCTTTAAGGGGAGCCATTATTCTGCCAACCACAGGGATTATGTTAAATGAGCCACAACCTTGCTTTTATGATGCCTATATATAAGTAAAGGAAATGTTACCCATTCCCCAGTAATAACAGCCACAACCGGTTACTGAGTACCATGCTGTTCTGAGCAGTGTATCAAGTAACGATAGGGTTAGAAAACTACAGCTCATTACCCATTTTTGTAAATAAAGTTTTATTGAAACACAGGCACACCACTTGTTTACACACCTTCTCTGGCTGTCTTCTCGCTACAACAGTAGTTGTGACAGAATATATATGACCCACAACCCTGAAATATTCACTATGGCCCTTCACAGGAGAAAAACTTGCCAAACCTATGTATCAGCTCATTAAATAACCTTTAGAGGTCAGCTGTCTTATTATAATCCCCATTTTACAGATCAAAAACCTGAAGCACAGAGAGAAAAGGAACTTGGCTCAAATCACACAGCTCACAAGAACAGAGTCAGAATTTAAATGTCCTTTAACAACAACCATTGTTGTTCACTCACTAAGTCGTGTCTGACTCTTTGCAACCCCATGAACTGCAGCAAGACAGGCTTCCCTGTGTCTCACTATCTCCCAGAGTTTGCTCAAACTTGTGTCCATTGAATCGGTGCTGCGATCCAACCTTCTCATCTTCTGTTGACCCTTTCTCCTCCTGCCCTCAATCTTTCCCAGCATCAAGGTCTTTTCCAATGAGTTGGCCATGTGCATCAGGTGGCCAGAGTATTGGAACTTCAGCATCAGTCCTTCCAATGAATATTCAGGGTTGACATACACGAAAGCCCCAAAGATATATGCCAGTGCAGAAGTTACAGAGTAAGCAGAAAACAGTTTGGAGAGAATAAATGAACTGCTCACTTCTCAGACTCCATCTATGTGCTAGGCACTGTTCTAGAAACTCTGTGAACGCTGACTCATAAGAATCCTGCATCCTTTTTTTATTTCTTCTATGATTTGTTGGTTATTCAGAAGCGTGTATAGAAATGAATGAAAATGAAAACACAACAACCCAAAACCTATGGGACACTGTAAAAGCAGTGCTAAGGGGAAGGTTCATAGCATTACAGGCTTACATCAAGAAACAAGAAAAAAACCAAATAAATAACCTAACTCTACACCTAAAGCAATTAGAGAAGGAAGAAATGAAGAACCCCAGAGTTAGCAGAAGGAAAGAAATCTTAAAAATCAGGGCAGAAATAAATGCAAAAGAAACTAAAGAGACCATAGCAAAAATCAACAAAGCTAAAAGCTGTTTTTTTGAAAAAAATAAACAAAATTGACAAACCATTAGCAAGACTCATTAAGAAACAAAGAGAGAAAAACCAAATTAACAAAATTAGAAATGAAAATGGAGAGATCACAACAGACAACACTGAAATACAAAGGATCATTAAGAGACTACTACCAGCAGCTCTATGCCAATAAAATGCACAACTTGGAAGAAATGGACAAATTCTTAGAAAAGTATAACTTTCCAAAACTGAACCAGGAAGAAATAGAAGATCTTAACAGACCCATCACAAGCAAGGAAATCGAAACTGTCATCAAAAATCTTCCAGCAAACAAAAGCCCAGGACCAGATGGCTTCACAGCTGAATTCTACCAAAAATTTAGAGAGAGCTAACACCTACCTTACTCAAACTCTTCCAGAAAATTGCAGAAGAAGGTAAACTTCCAAACTCATTCTATGAGGCCACCATCACCCTAATTCCAAAACCAGACAAAGATGCCACAAAAAAAGAAAACTACAGGCCAATATCACTGATGAACATAGATGCAAAAATCCTTAACAAAATTCTAGCAAACAGAATCCAACAACATATTAAAAAAATCATACACCATGACCAAGTGGGCTTTATCCCAGGAATGCAAGGATTCTTTAATATCGCAAATCAATCAATGTAATACACCACATTAACAAATTGAAAGATAAAAACCATATGATTATCTCAATAGATGCAGAGAAAGCCTTTGACAAAATTCAACACTCATTTATGATTAAAACTCTCCAAAAAGCAGGAATAGAAGGAACATACCTCAACATAATAAAAGCTATATATGACAAACCCACAGCAAGCATCACCCTCAATGGTGAAAAATTGAAAGCATTTCCCCTGAAATCAGGAACAAGACAAGGGTGCCCACTCTCACCACTACTATTCAACATAGTGTTGGAAGTTTTGGCCACAGCAATCAGAGCAGAAAAAGAAGTAAAAGGAATCCAGATAGGAAAAGAAGAAGTGAAACTCTCACTGTTTGCAGATGACATGATCCTCTACATAGAAAACCCTAAAGACTCTACCAGAAAATTACTAGAGCTAATCAATGAATATAGTAAAGTTGCAGGATATAAAATTAACACACAGAAATCCCTTGCATTCCTATATACTAACAATGAAAAAACAGAAAGAGAAATTAAGGAAACAATACCATTCACCATTGCAACAAAAAGAATAAAATACTTAGGAGTATATCTACCTAAAGAAACAAAAGACCTATACATAGAAAACTATAAAACACTGATGAAAGAAATCAAAGAGGACACAAACAGATGGAGAAACATACCGTGTTCATGGATTGGAAGAATCAATATTGTCAAAATGGCTATTCTACCCAAAGCAATCTATAGATTCAATGCAATCCCTATCAAGCTACCAACGGTATTTTTCACAGAACTAGACCAAAGAATTTCACAATTTGTATGGAAATACAAAAAACCTCGAATAGCCAAAGTAATCTTGAGAAAGAAGAATGGAACTGGAGGAATCAACCTGCCTGACTTCAGACTCTACTACAAAGCCACAGTCATCAAGACAGTATGGTACTGGCACAAAGACAGAAATATAGATCAATGGAACAGAATAGAAAGCCCAGAGATAAATCCACGAACCTATGGACACCTTATCTTTGACAAAGGAGGCAAGGATATACAATGGAAAAAAGACAACCTCTTTAACAAGTGGTGCTGGGAAAACTGGTCAACCACTTGTAAAAGAATGAAACTAGAACACTTTCTAACACCATACACAAAAATAAACTCAAAATGGATTAAAGATCTAAATGTAAGACCAGAAACTATAAAACTCCTAGAGGAGAACATAGGCAAAACACTCTCCGACATAAATCACAGCAAGATCCTCTATGACCCACCTCCCAGAATATTGGAAATAAAAGCAAAACTAAACAAATGGGACCTAATGAAACTTAAAAGCTTTTGCACTACAAAGGAAACTATAAGTAAGGTGAAAAGACAGCCCTCAGATTGGGAGAAAATAATAGCAAATGAAGAAACAGACAAAGGATTAATCTCAAAAATATACAAGCAACTCCTGCAGCTCAATTCCAGAAAAATAAATGACCCAATCAAAAAATGGGCCAAAGAACTAAACAGACATTTCTCCAAAGAAGACATACAGATGGCTAACAAACACATGAAAAGATGCTCAACATCACTCATTATCAGAGAAATGCAAATCAAAACCACAATGAGGTACCATTACACGCCAGTCAGGATGGCTGCTATCCAAAAGTCTACAAGCAATAAATGCTGGAGAGGGTGTGGAGAAAAGGGAACCCTCTTACACTGTTGGTGGGAATGCAAACTAGTACAGCCACTATGGAAACAGTGTGGAGATTTCTTAAAAAACTGGAAATAGAACTGCCATATGACCCAGCAATCCCACTTCTGGGCATACACACTGAGGAAACCAGATCTGAAAGAGACACGTGCACCCCAATGTTCATCGCAGCACTGTTTATAATAGCCAGGACATGGAAGCAACCTAGATGCCCATCAGCAGACGAATGGATAAGGAAGCTGTGGTACATATACACCATGGAATATTACTCAGCCATTAAAAAGAATTCATTTGAATCAGTTCTAATGAGATGGATGAAACTGGAGCCCATTATACAGAGTGAAGTAAGCCAGAAAGATAAAGAACATTACAGCATACTAACACATATATATGGAATTTAGAAAGGTGGTAACGATAACCCTATATGCAAAACAGAAAAAGAGACACAGAAATACAGAACAGACTTTTGAACTCTGTGGGAGAATGTGAGGGTGGGATATTTCAAAAGAACAGCATGTATACTATCTATGGTGAAACAGATCACCAGCCCAAGTGGGATGCATGAGACAAGTGCTCGGGCCTGGTGCACTGGGAAGACCCAGAGGAATCGGGTGGAGAGGGAGGTGGGAGGGGGGATCGGGATTGGGAATACATGTAAATCTATGGCTGATTCATATCAATGTATGACAAAACCCACTGGAAAAAAATAATAATTAAAAAAAAAAAAAAAAAGAATCCTGCATCCATATTAGTGGGCTTCCAGGTAGCACTAGTGGTAAAGAATCCACCTGTCAATGCAGGAAGCAAAAGAGATGCAGTTTCAATCCTTGGGTAGGGAAGATCCCCTGGAGGAAGAAAGGGCAACCCACTCCAGTATTCTTGCCTGAAAAATCCCATGGACAGAGGAGCCTGGCAGGCTACAGTCCATGGGATCACAAAACCGTCAGATACAACTGAGCAACTTGGCACACAGGTATTATTGTCCTCATTTTAGAGATATAGAAACTGAGGCCTACAGTCCTACAGCTGGTCATGGCAGAGGTAAGGTTCAGGCCCAGGTCTGTCTGACTCCAGAGGGTCTGCTCCCTTGACATGCAGTGATACGCTGCACCACGCAAGGAAGACCACCCTTACAGGATGGGGAACAAGGGAGGCTGCCTGGCCAGTTATGTGTGAGTTGGGCTTTGAAGAATAAATGAGATTTTGAGCTGCAGAGCTGAGGCTGGAGAATGGGGTGTTCCAGGGAAATGGATTGCAAGAAAGAAATCCTGGAGGTTAAAAAAAAAAATCACTCAGTATGTTTGGTGACTGGTGAAGAGGCCGTCATTGAGAACTTAAACAACAGAGCAGTGGGGGTTGGACTGAATTGATGGGAGAACCAAAGTATTTGGATCTTAAATGCCAGGTGATAGTATGGGATTTTATCTGAAGACAGAAAAGATTTCCCAGTTGGAGTTTACCTGTCATTGTCTATGAAAAGAGACTAAAGTGATGGTAGAAGAAATGGAAGAAGGAAAGAGGCACTTGGTTAAAGAAGAATCACAGGAGGGTCACAGGAAAGAAAAGGTCAAGGATGCGGGCCAATCCCTGGTCAGGGAACTAAGATCCCACACGCCCCAGGACAACTAAGACTGCACCCTGCAACTACTGAACCCACACACCACAACTAGAGAAGCGCCCATGCGTCACAACAAAAGATTCCACATGCCACAACGAAGATCCTGTGTGCCTCATCTACGACCCAGCACAGCCAAATCGATCAATCAATCAATATTTTTAAAAGTTAAAAAAACATTTTAAGGAGATGAGAAAAAACTGGCTGTAGAGAGTAGCTGACAGTTATTTTGTCTTTGGATCTGCTATATGCAGAATTCTAGCATTACGTCCAGGTAGGTACATGAGCAGAAGCTGAAAATTCAGAAATAGAGTTCAAGGGACAGCCTTGCAGACAGAGCACTAGATAGAGGTCTGTGTGTGGAGGTCATGGCTGGAACGGTGGACCTGGACAAAGTTCCTGGTGCAACTGTCATTCTCTGTGAGGTCTGCAAAGGTACACGGACTCTGTGGGTCCTCACCAGCAGCATTTGTGATCTCAGGAGTGGAGACTCCCAACATATAACATCTTTTAGGAGAGCCAAGACTCAGCATGTGCGCTCAGTCAGTCTTGTCTGACTCTTTGCATACCTCATGGGGTGAGGAGCCCAGGCTCCTCTGTCCATGGGATTCTCCAGGCAAGAATACTGGAGTGGGTTGCCATGCCCTCCTCCAGGGGATCTTTCCAATCCAGGGACTGAACCCAAGGCTCCAATATTTCCTGCACTACAGGTGAATTCTTTACCACTGAGCTACCCAGGAAGCCCCCGCTTACTTAGAATCCTAAGTCCATGAGGACTTGTGAGAGTAAAACCAATGGTTCCTCTTCCAGTGCTCCTTTCTCTCTGTTTCATCCAGGCCCCTGACTACCCCTTCCCCCACCAGAAGCACAGTTCAGTCCTTGCAATTGGCTGATGTGATTCTGGAATCAAATATATTCTCCACAGAGAATCAAGTTTTTCTGCACCAGCTCTTTTACTTTGTATATATTGTAAAACAACTGCTCTGCTCAGACAGGATGGTTAACTGGAAGGTCTATGGCTGGATCATGAATTTTAAAGTTAGCAACAATGTGTTTAGCATGTTTCACTTGTATCAGCATGCATGGAAACTTGTAATGTCAGCCTATCCTTGAGAGACTCAGCCTGTAAGGGTGAATATGGGGGTCATTCCAGTTTTACAAGTGACAAGAAACTGAGACCGAGGTCTCCATGTGGCTCCCCAAGGTCACCTTGTATTCTTCCCCTTCCTCAGTGCCAGAATTTCCAAGTCAGCTCCAAGGGTCAGTGAGAAAGACTAAGCATCTGAGTGCTGGGAGGAGAGTCAGGTGCTATGATGTGACTGCTGATGACAAGAGGTGCTTCAGACCCTGCACTGGTCTTCCAATAAAGCTGTTTTTTAAAGAATAAGACCATAAAAATTCTACAAGGAAGATAACAGTCTGGCATTGATGGGCTTGCAAGCTATTCTCTGTTGCCTTGAATTTAGCTAGGATAAAGTTTTACACACCAAATGCGAGATTTTGTATTTGTATTCCTTTGGGCTCTTTTTAAAAAATGTCCTTCATTTAGATTAGTAATAAGAACATATGTTCTAAATAATTCCCATGTGGACAACAGATCAGAAACAGCTAACTAACATAGTAGCATGACAGTGACTTCAAAACATGTTGACTTCAGGAAAAAGACTTCAAAGGGAAACAATTTTTTTTCAAAGGAGATTCTGTTATATTCAAGCAGTTAGAAAGATTTATGAATAAGTCTCCTGCATTTAACAGATGACGTGTATGCCTTTAATGTTAACTAGCTCATCTCTACCTACCTCATTTTAGACAAAATTAAGTGAAAGGAGGTATAGAGTAAAATTCAAATGAAATAATTTGATGACTAAAGTGTGCAGGATGAGGAAACATGAATTTATCCATCCATAGGCCCAGTGATCACCCGACATAATCCTCTGAATCAGAACAGAACAAAAGGGTCGGAGTATGATTTCAGCTTTCTAACAAATTTGCCCAAAGATTCAGGGAGCTTCCTTTGGGCTTATCTGGTGGCTCAGCAGTAAGGAATTTGCCTGCCAATGCACGAGGCATGGGTTTGACCCCTGGATCAGGAAGTTCCACTAGAGAAGGAAATGGCAACCCACTCCAGTTTTCTCGCCTGGAACATCCCATGGACAGAAGAACCTAGCAGGCTACAGCCCACGGGGTCACAAAGAGTTGGGCACGACTTAGCAACAACAACAACCTGGGGACTGGAAAATTCTCCCTCACTGCTAGTGTTCAGGCTCAGCAAACTTTCTCTAAGGATAATTCAAAACTCAGAGGGACTTTGGAGAGGCTTGCCTCACAGACCATCTCTGACTCTAGAAGAAAGGGATCCTAAATGGTGGCTCTCAAAATTATTTTGATCTATGACGACTTGTTGAGGATTCTCCTTTGGGAATCTAGGGCTGTACTTTGAGAAAGGATGTAGCCATTCAACCAAGATGTATTGAAAACATACTATCTTCCGGGTTCAGTTCAGTTCAGTTCATTTCAGTCACTCAGTCGTGTCCGACTCTTTGCGACCCCATGAATCGCAGCACACCAGGCCTCCCTGTCCATCATCAACTCCCGTAGTTTACTCAAACTCAAGTCCATCGAGTCAGTGATGCCATCCAACCATCTCATCCTCTGTCAACCCCTTCTCCTTCTGCCCCCAAACCCTCCCAGCATCAGGAGGGTTTTTTTTGCAATGAGTCAACTCTTCGCATGAGGTGGCCAAAGTACTGGAGTTTCAGCTTCAGCATCAGTCCTTCCAATGAACACCCAGGACTGATCTCCTTTAGGATCTCCTTGGATCTCCTTGCAGTCCAAGGGACTCTCAAGAGTCTTCTCCAACACCACAGTTCAAAAGCATCAATTCTACGGCACTCAGCTTTCTTCACAGTTCAACTCTCACATCCATACATGACCACTGGGAAAAAAACATAGCCTTGACTAGACGGACCTTTGTTGGCAAAGTAATGTCTCTGCTTTTTAATATGCTGTCTAGGTTGGTCATAACTTTCCTTCCAAGGAGTAAGCATCTTTTAATTTCATGGCTGCAATCACCATCTGCAGTGATTTTGGAGCCCCAAAAAATAAAGTAACACTGAAGAAGCTGAAGTTGAATGGTTCTATGAAGACCTACAAGACCTTTTAGAACTAACACCCAGAAAAGATGTCCTTTTCATTATAGGGGACTGGAATGCAAAAGTAGAAAGTCAAGAGACACCTGGAGTAATAGGCAAATTTGGCCTTGGAGTATGGAATGAAGCAGGGCAAAGGCTAATAGAGTTTTGCCAAGAGAATGCTCAGGTCATAGCAAACACCCTCTTCCAACAACACAAGGGAAGACTTTACACATGGATATCACCAAATAGTCAACACCGAAATCAGATTGATTATACTCTTTGCAGCCAAAGATGGAGAAGCTCTATACAGTCAGCAAAAACAAGACCGGGAGCTGACTGTGGCTCAGATCATGAACTCCTTACTGCCAAATTCAGACTTAAATTGAAGAAAATAGGGAAAACAACTATGTATGACCTAAATCAAATGCATTATGATTATACAGTAGAAGTGAGAAATAGATTTAAGGGACTAGATCTGATAGAGTGCCTGAAGAACTATGGACAGAGGTTTGTGACATTGTACAGGAGACAGGGATCAAGACCATCCCCATGGAAAAGAATTGCAAAAAAGCAAAATGGTTGTCTGAGGAGGCCTTACAAATAGCTATGAAAAGAAGAGAAGCGAAAAGGAAAGGAGAAAAGGAAAGATATTCCCATTTGAATGCAGAGTCCCAAAGAATAGCAAGGAGAGATAAGAAAGCCTTCCTCAGCGATCAATGCAAAGAAATAGAGGAAAAGAACAGAATGGGAAAGACTACAGATCTCTTCAAGAAAATTAGAGATACCAAAGGAACATTTCATGCAAAGATGGGCTCAATAAAGGACAGAAATAGTATGGATCTAACAGAAGCAGAAGATATTAAGAAGAGGTGGCAAGAATACACAGAACTGTACAAAAAAGATCTTCATGACCCAGATAATCACGATGGTGTGATCACTCACCTAGAGCCAGACATCCTGGAATGTGAAGTCAAGTGGGCCTTAGAAAGCATCACTACAAAGCAGTGGAGGTGATGGAATTCCAGTTGAGCTATTTCAAATCCTGAAAGACGATGCCGTGAAAGTGCTGCACTCAATATGCCAGCAAATTTGGAAAACTCAGCAGTGGCCACAGGACTGGAAAAGGTCCGTTTTCATTCCAATCCCAAAGAAAGGCAATGCCAAATAATGCTCAAACTATCACACAATTGCATTCATCTCACATGCTAGTAAAGTAATGCTCAAAATTCTCCAAGCCAGGCTTCAGCAATATGTGAACCGTGAACTTCCAGATATTCAAGCTGGTTTTAGAAAAGGCAGAGGAACCAGAGATCAAGAGATCAAGAGAACCAGAGATCAAATTGGCAACATCCGCTGGATCATCGAAAAAGCAAGAGAGTTCCAGAAAAACATCTGTTTCTGCTTTATTGACTATGCCAAAGCCTTTGACTGTGTGGATCACAATAAACTGTGGAAAATTCTGAAAGAGATGGGAATACCAGACCACCTGACCTGCCTCTTGAGAAACCTATATGCAGGTCAGGAAGCAACAGTTAGAACTGGACATGGAACAACAGACTGGATCCAAATAGGAAAAGGAGTACGTCAAGGCTGTATATTGTCACCCTGCTTATTTAACTTATATGCAGAGTACATCATGAGAAATGCTGGGCTGGAAGAAGCACAAGTTGGAATCAAGATTGCCAGGAGAAATATCAATAACCTCAGATATGCAGATGACACCACCCTTATGGCAGAAAGTGAAGAGGAACTAAAAATGAAAGTGAAAGAGGAGAGTGAAAAAGTTGGCTTAAAGCTCAACATTCAGAAAACTAGGATCATGGCATCTGGTCCCATCACTTCCTAGCAAATAGATGGGGCAACAGTGGAAATAGTGTCAGAGTTTATCTTCCAGGTACCATTGTTCAAACTGTTGATTCAATAAATATTTACTGAAAGTTTGCTACATGCCAGACATTGTATTTGGCCTTGGCAATATGGTGCTGCTCATGGGGATAAGACAAATAAGTGAGTAAGATACAAAATTTGTAAGTATTATAAATAAATGAAATAGGGCAATGATGATGAAAGCCAGTAATTAGGAGGTTGGAGGGGGCCTCCTTTGGATTAAGAGTAGACCTCCCTAAAATAGCTGTCTTGGGGTTAAGAAGTGAAACATGAAAAGTGAACATCTGAAAAGCAGAAGCCAGAGAAAGAAAGAGCAAGTTCAAAGCTCTGAGGTAGGAACAAAAGGAGATTGTAAGAAGACCAGGGTGGCCAGATATAGGGAGAATAAGATGAAGTGTGAGCAGGTATAGGAGTCAGGTTAGAAGGATGTGCAGGTTGTAGTAAGGGATGCAGACTCCATTCTAAGTTAGATGGGCAGCCAGGAGAAGATTCTAAGCAGAGGATCCCCTTCACTATCCCCTTCACTTGGGATTTCATGAAAAACTGTATAGAGAGGCCTTGAACCTGAAAACAGGGAAGAGGGACACACCTAAAAACAGAGTGGAGAGAGGAGATCCCCTCAACCCTGAGCAGAGAGGAGCGGAAAGGTCTTGGGAAAGGGCTGGGAGAAGACAGCAGAGTGGCTGCCTCTTCAGGAAGGAAGTCAATCCACACGATCTTATTTGCAAAGCAAAAACAGAAACACAGACACATGTATATTATCTATGGTGAAACAGATCACCAGCCCAGGTGGGATGCATGAGACAAGTGCTCGGGCCTGGTGCACTAGGAAGACCCAGAGGAATCGGGTGGAGAGGGAGGTGGGAGGGGGGATTGGGATGGGGAATACATGTAACTCTATGGCTGATTCATATCAATGTATGACAAAACCCACTGAAAAAATAAAGAAAGAAAGAAAGAATAAAAGAAAAAAAAAGAAAAAGAAACACAGACACAGACGTGGAGAACGAACATGGATACCAAGGGGGAAAGTGGGTGGGGTGGAACAAAGTGGGAGATTGGGACTGACACAGAGGCAGTATTGATAACTATACATGAAACAGACAAGTAATGAGAGCCAGCTGGACAGCATGGGGAGCTCTACTCAGCGCTCTGTGTGACCAAATGGGAAAGAACCCGAACAAGAGGGGATGTGTGTATACCTATGGCTGATTCACTTTGCTGTGCAGTAGAGACTAACACAACAAGTAATTGTACCCTGATAAAAAATTTTTAATTTAAAAAGATTTTTTAATTAAAAAAACTTTTTTAAAGAGAAAGTCTACAGACCTGAGTTCAATCAGTGATCAGGTGGCTCTGCATGAGGTGAAAACCTGGCTCGAGAAGAACAGGATGATGTAGCTACTCCAAGAAGCCTGGGTTCAGAAGTGGAGAGGAGAGTTTGGAAGAAGCAGCCAGCACTCTGGATGCTGTTTTAGCCCCCTTCTTGGGCCAGGCTCTGACCCAAATACCCTGAATTCAAACCCCCCCCAGTTCCAAAGCTCCAGAGTCCCCTTCAGCCTCTTTTAGGTTCCTTTAATGGGGTCAGAATGGGGCTTCCTACATGGCTCAGTGGTAAAGAATCCGCCTGCCAAGGCAGGAGACATGGGTTTGATCCCAGGGTTTGGAAGATCCCATGGAGAAGGAAAAGCAACCCACTCCAGTATTCTTGCGTGGGAAATCCCATGGATAGAGGAGCCTGGTGGGCTACAGTCCACGGGGTCGCAAAGAGTCAGACATGAATGAAGCAACCGAGCATGCGCGCATGCGATGGGGTCCGCATAGGAGAGAAACCACTGTGGAGAGAAGCCCAAAGATGCCCGCACATTACCACTGCTCCGTGGCTACCAAAAACATTTTTCCCAAAGGATAGAAGGGGTGACAGTATCCCCCCAAAAATAGCCATTTGCTCTTGATTTAATATCATAAAAGAATGTATGTCTCCACACCTGAATAAGAGCTGTCATAACCACGGTGCTGTAACTACTTCACGGGTACAGCAGTACTTGACCCATGAAACTCTTGCAAGACATGCAACAGAAGAAGGAAGGCAGGCTATGCACTCAGATAGGCTTGGGTTCGAACACCGAACTTGAAAGCTGTTTGACCTTGGGCAAGTTTCTCCACCTGGCTGAGCTCTATGTTCATCTTCTTAAAAGGGGATCAAGACATCAGCTCTTAGAGCTGCCTCGTGGACTGGATGATGTATGCAAACCCTGAGCATGGTACCTGGCACATTAAAGTTGCCTCCCTTTCTTCCAGCTGGGATCGTTGGCAGTTCTTTTAAGTTAACCTGTTCTTTTCCTCTTTCTGTAGACATTTCGAGCTGAGCCACATAAAGGTGAAGGGTGTAGACACCCTGGCACTGTTACACAAGAAAAGGGTTGAAAAATAATTTACTTTGTGTGCCTAGCAGCCTGCCCAGCACAGAGGAACTCAGCAAGTGGTGATGGTATTTGTTGTTGTCTCCAGCACTGGCGCTGAAGGACTAATACAGAAGCAAGATGTCAGACCACCGAGAGCTCTTCTCCCCGCTGAAAACATCTTAAATTTGATCTGATAATCAAGAAGCCCATCTCTAAGACTAAAAACAGAACTTTCTTCATGGGAAGAGGCCATTCCGAATTACACTATTGGCCCCCTTACTTTCCATTTCCCTCCCTTCTTAAAACCCTCGAGAAATCTTCCAACCCCTTAATTAGGAAGCTGGAGGCCAGTTTATGCAATCTGATCCTGGCAGAGGGAAGGCCACAGAGACTTTTTCCCATCACAAAACAGGGTGGCATTTGTTTCTTTCATAGAAGTCAAGCAGCCACAAGCACTAGATATAAGACTTCATATCTGAGTTCGTTCCACTAGGCACTGGGGTTAATTGATCTAGGAAAACAGCTCCTGACAGCCCCTGGGTTTTCCCTGTGTGGGTCCTGAGCAGGTAGGAACCATCAGGCCCTTGTTGAGACCTCCAGTATTACCTGTCAATGCTGAATTAAATCACAGAGGAACAGCTTCAGCAGCATCACCTTTAAATAAAAGCATCAAGTTAATAACAAACAACGGAAGGAAGAAACTGCTGACCAAGTTTGCAATCACAAGAGATGTACTTGTTCTGCTGCAAAATGAATGCTGGAAAAAGCACATGAATTTTAAAAGCCAAGTGAAGCTAGTGTCTTGCACAATGGCACAGAAGGGAATTCTTCCTGGATGGATCAAGTGAATGACAGGATCTTATCTCTTTGCAAAATAAGGGAAGTGTCCATTTTATCACAGTCAAGGTATTTTTTTAACATTCATTTATTTCACATTCTGTGAAGCCAATATAGACTAGGCTTCAGTATAAGCATGGTAGGGATATGGTTACAAATGTAACCTGGATTCAGTGCTGAATTTTATTTGCGTATCAATCCTGGAGGATTTTCAGGCACAGCCAGGCTGTTCCTGGACTCAGTATACATATGAGCTCCGGCCCCTGTTTCTTGAGGAAGAGGGACAGTGAGGAAGTAGGTGAACTATAATCTTGGGCTTTTGTTGAGCCTTCTGGAAAGTCGAGTTCAAGTGCTACTAAGGTGAATGACGGTTCTAACCAACAACAGCCCTCAGAGAATTTGTGGGTTGTGAGAGTTCCCCTGAGGATGCCAACTACAGGGTATTCCTGTTACTTCTGTCACTCCAGTATTACTGCCTCCTCCTCCTGGTACTAAATCCGCTTTCCTGGGAGGAACCAACCCTGATACAGCTCCTCCCAACCACCCTCATCATGAAGTTGTCAAAGACTCATGCCAGACAATCAATCTTCTCTGGGATTTTGCTGCTAGTGCTGTTTTTTGGAGTCACCATGCTAACAAAACAGGCTTCCCTTCCCCAGTGGCTCAGCAGAAAAGAATCTGCATGCAGTGCAGGAGACCTAGATTCAATCCCTGCATCAGAAAGATCCCCTGGAGGAGGGCATGGCAACCCACTCCAGTATTCTTGCCTGGAGAATCCCCATAGAGAGGAGCTTGGCAGGCTACAGTCTGTAGGGTTGCAAAGAGTCAGACACAACTGAACCGACTGAGCATGCACACACGCAAGCTAACAGGACATGAGTCTAGAGGCAGTGGGTGGCCATTTCACCCCTCACATGGAGGAATCAGTCTAAGAGATGGGAGAATGGTTCATGGTGGCCTTATTTAAGCTTCTGGTCCCAATCAGACCTGAAGTCAGATGCACTCCTGGACATGTAAGTTTTGAGAACTAATATATGTCTTGTGTTCTTAATTAAGCAACTTGAGTTCCTCACTTACAACCAAAAATACAAAATTGATCATTAAACCACAGACCAGATCCTGGAAGAACTGTTGCAGGAAACTCTGAATATTATTTCCCGCAGCAATTTGGGAAACCCTTGAGGATCTGTCTTTTGCCAAGTTTATATTCAGCACCAAGCTGATGTTAAAGGTTCCCAACGGGACACTTCTTGGAGCTGTTCCCTGGGCCTGGTGCTGAAGAGAAACCTTCGTGTGACCTGCATCTGAGCTCTAGAATAAGAAAGGGAAGGTCACTACGTAAACAGCAGCTAGAATCACCAGCTCCTGTGGGAAGTCTACCAATTGGCTCTGCAGTTTTAGGAGAATAAAGAACCATTGACAGTAGCATGAAGGTATGTCTAGCTAGTCCAGGGGAGCCTAGAGGCAAAGACTCTGGCAATAAGCAGAACCCTACAGTTAGCAACAATCTGGAAGTAAAAATCCAGGCACCCCCAAGAACTGGAGTTAAGAGTTTTTGCATGTGAGAGAGAAGATTAAGAAAAGTAGGACTCCAACTGTAGAGCAAATGGAGTACAAAAGTCAGAGGCCCTGGGTCAAGTCCCAATTCTGACATTTGTAAGACATCTAACCTTAGGAAAGCAGCCATCCTTAGCCTCAAATTAAGGATGTGGATGATAGTAATTAAAATCAAAACATATGCCTGAATTGGTTTTTATCTCTACTATTGGACTTCTGTACTTTCTGAACTGTGGTAGTTTGTATGTCTGTTTATGTCTGCCCCCCTCCCCGCTGTACTCATCTTCTTTATCCCTCCTCCTTTTAACTCAGTACATGAAACTCAAAATTATATACATAACAAGTTAGTGAAATTAGACAATGCATATAGAAGCACTTTATATCCTTCTGCACACAGCACTACTATATAGAACTAGTAAGCAGAACAATGTTAGTGAAGGTGATGGAATTCCAATTCAGTTATTTCAAGTCCTAAAAGATTATGCTGTGAAAGTGCTGCATTCAATATGCCAGCAAATTTGGAAAACTCAGCAATGGCCACAGGACTGGAAAAGGTCAGTTTTCATTCCAATCCCAAAGAAAGGCAATGCCAAAGAATGCTCAAACTACTGCACAATTGCACTCGTCTCACACGCAAGCAAAGTAATGCTCAAAATTCTCCAAGCCAGGCTTCAACACTATGTGAACTGTGAACTTCCAGATGTTCAAGGTGGATTTAGAGAAGGCACAGGAACAAGAGATCAAATTGCAGACATCTGTTAGATCATCAAAAAAGCAAGAGAGTTCCAGAAGAAAATCTACTTCTGCTTTGTATACTATGCAAATTCTTAAAAAGATGGGAATACCAGACCACCTGACCTGCCTCCTGAGAAATCTGTATTCAGGTCAAGAAGCAACAGTTAGAACTGGACATGGAACAACAGACTGGTTCCAAACCGGGAAAGGAGTACGGTCAAGGCTGCATATTGTCACCCTGCTTATTTAACTTATATGCAGAGTACATCACGTGAAATGCTAGGCTGGAAGAAGCACAAGCTGGAATCAAGATTGCCAGGAGAAATATCAATAACCTCAGATATGCAGGTGACACCACACTAATGGCAGAAAGTGAAGAAAAACTAAAGAGCCTCTTGATGAAAGTGAAAGATGAGAGTAAAAAACTTGGCTTAAAACTCAGCATTCAGAAAACTACGATCATGGCATCCAGTCCAATCACTTCATGGCAAATAGATGGGGAAACAAAACAGTGAGAGGCTTTATTTTGGGGGGCTCCAAAATCACTGCAGATGATGATTGCAGCCATGAAATTAAAACATGCTTGCTCCTTGGAAGAAAAGCTATAACCAACCTAGAAAGCATATTAAAAATCAGAGACACTACTTTCCCAACAAAGAGCCATCTAATCAAAGGTATGGTTTTTCCAGTAGTCATGTATGGTTGTGATAGTTGGACTATAAAGAAAGCTGAGCGCCGAAGAATTGATGCTTTTGAACTGTGGTGTTGGAGAAGACTCTTGAGAGTCCCTTGGACTGCAAGGAGATCCAACCAGTCCATCCTAAAGGAAATCAGTCCTGACTATTCATTGGAAGGACTGATGCTGAAGCTGAGGCTCCAATACTTTGGCCACCTCATGCGAAGAACTGACTCACTAGAAAAGATCCTGATGCTGAGAAAGATTGAAGGCAAGAGAAGGAGACGACAGAGGATGAGATGGTTGGATGGCATCACTAACTCAATGGACATGAGTTTGAGTAAGCTCCGGGAGTTGGTGATGGACAGGGAGGCCTGGCGTGCTGCGATTCATGGGGTCGCAAAGAGTCGGACACGACTGAGTGACTGAACTGAACAGTAAGCGGAAAGCAAAATCAGAGACCAGGACAGGAACTAAATTGCTGGACCTGAATATGCCAGGAATTATCAAACAGGGGAGGACAAGAGTCCTGGACCCTGACCTAGGTGATTGACTACTGTATCCCAAGATACAGAAATCAAAACCTTCCTGAGTAGGTCCCAGATTTATCCCCTACTTTAGAGGGAACATGATTTAAGTCCTCAGCAGGAGGCATCTCATAATAATGAACCACCATCAATGTTCAGTGTCCACTGGAAGGAAACAGCTTTTAGAAATACCTGAGAACAGATTAAGGCCCAGATGTCTCTACTGTCCCAGTATTTGTGAGGGAGACAAGAGGTTAAGTTCCCACTGGAAACTGTTTAATATACACTTTGCTCAGAAGAATGCATCAGTATCTTTTTTCAAAGTTTGAAAAGTGTTAACTGAGATGCTGTAGGTGGCCACTGGAATCAATTGCAGAGATAAGCAATAACACAAACTTTAGGTTCTCAGTCGGGAAAAGAGGATTATAAGACATGGAAACCACTGAACAGTCCTGCCTAAGACATGGACTGCACTTTCTAGGTTTAGTAATGTAAGTTCAAACCTATATGCTTCCAAAGGTTAAAAGTGACTATATTTCACAAAAGATCTAGGCATTTTGTGTTATGTTCCATCCTGTTTCCAAAATTATATCCATCCAAAGTATTGAAGCAAATTAAGTTTTTATATCTCAACAGATTTTCTCATAATTTTTCCTCCAGTTCTATTATACAGTAAAAGTTCATGATATGCAAATGCTAAGAGGATTGCAATTGATGCTCTAAACTGGTATCAGATCTCAAACATAGATGACTGTCCTTGGTATTTTTCTATTTCCTACTCATATAATGATGTATTCATAAAGCACATCTGGGGACAAAAAATTATGGCTTCTTTTAAGACAAAGAATCTATTCATTGCTTCTTCCTTTGTAAACCTCAATTCACTTTCTAAAGATAACCCTGAGATTATATCCAGTTGACCATGAGCATTAATCAATGTCTTATTTGCTCAAATAAAAATGCTATTATTCTTGGCCAAAGATAGTGGTACGAGGTATACAGCAAAGTTGGTAAATGAATCAATAAAGTTAAAAATATAAAAATAAAATGGGGACACCAGAACTGTCTCAGCCTAATTTTAATAACTTTGAAGACTGTAAAATTAAAATACACAGGGTTGGGAATTCACTGGCAGTCCAGTAGTTAGGACTTGGTACCTTCACTGCCGTGACCCAGGTTCAATCCATGGTCAGGGAACTAAGATCGTACAAGCCACGCAGTACAGTAAAACAGAACAGAATAAAATAAATACACAGGGAAGTAGCTGGAATGATTCATGCAGCAATGGATTAGAATTAGAGACATCAGTATGAATGCATATTTAGCTTAATATAGATACAGATAGAAATACAGAAATACTTGTAGATACACGGCTTAGTATACACAAAAATATTTCCTTGTTCTGTCAGCTGAGAGGGCCTGGAAGCAATGACACCCAAGTAGCAATGAACACATCTAAGAAACTTGGTTTCTAATATCATTCTCAAAAAAAAAGAATCAGGGCTCCCTGGATAAAGGACTGACTCTCAGATTGGAGCAAGAAATATATCAGATGATCCTGGAGTATTTTATTGTGCCAGAAAGTAAGAAAGGGCTTTAAAAAATGAAAGAAAGAAAACCACCATGATGAGATTATACCAAAGGGACCCAGAAATCAACTAAAAGAGCTTCCAATGGTTAGAACTAGAACAATTTGAGCAAAAAAAGTACTGGGTTATAGTCAAAGGATAAATAAATATCCATGAGTCTATTCTCACATATAAATAAATAAACAAATGCTTCAATAACTATCTGCCCTCCAGAAATGTTTTAATAGGTCTGAGGTGGAACCTAAACCTAAGTTTTATTTTATTTTTAATTCCATGAGTTATTCTAATTTGCATCCAGGCAGATAACCATTGGAATAGATGACCCTTGAGGTTCCATCCAGTCCTCAAAATCTGCCATCTTTAATTTCTTTTAGTAGGAACATTCAAGCCAAATGTTTAGTAGGAACTCATCTCACCAGAATGACATTTACATACTTGCAATTTTTAATCTAATGCTGGAATACCAGACCACCTGACCTGCCTCTTGAGAAACCTATATGCAGGTCAGGAAGCAACAGTTAGAACTGGACATGGAACAACAGACTGGTTCCAAATAGGTAAAGGAGTACTTCAAGGTTGTATATTGTCACCTTACTTATTTAACTTATATGCAGAGTATATCATGAGAAATGCTGGGATGGAGGAAGCACAAGCTGGAATCAAGATTGCTGGGAGAAATATCAATAACCTCAGATATGCAGATGACACCACCCTTATGGCAGAAAGTGAAGAAGAATTAAAGAGCCTCTTGATGAAAGTGAAAGAAGAGAGTGAAAAAGTTGGCTTAAAGCTCAACATTCAGAAAACTAGTATCATGGCATCTGGTCCCATCACTTCATGGCAAATAGATGGGGAAACAGTGGAAACAGTGGCTGACTTTATTTTTCTGGGCTCCAAAATCACTGCAGATGGTGATTGCAGCCATGAAATTAAAAGGCGCTTACTTCTTGGAAGGGAAGTTATGACCAAACTAGACAGCATATTAAAAAGCAGAGACATTACTTTGCCAACAAAGGTCTGTCTAGTCAAGGCTATGTTTTTTTCCAGTGGTCATGTATGGATGTGAGAGTTGGCCTATAAAGAAAGCTGCGCACCAAAGAATTGATGCTTTAGAACTGTGGTGTTGGAGAAGACTCTTGAGAGTCCTTTGGACTGCAAGGAGATCCAACCAGTCCATCCTAAAGGAGATCAGTCCTGGGTGTTCATTGGAAGGACTGATGCTGAAGGTGAAACTTTAATCCTCTGGCCACCTAATACAAAGAGCTGACTCATTTGAAAAGACCCTGATCCTGGGAAAGATTGAGGGCAGGAAGAGAAGGGGACAACAGAGGATGAGATGGGTTGGATGGCATCACCGACTCAATGGACATGGGTGTGGGTGGACTCTGTGAGTTGATGATGGACAAGGAGGCCTGGCGTGCTGTGGTTCATGGGGTCACAAAGAGTGGGACACAACTGAGCAACTGAACTGAACTGAACATAATAAATTACCCAAAAACTATTCCTTGAATTTGTCCAACTTTTTGGTCCTCAAACCTTTTTAACTCAAAAAGTATTGAATACTCCAAAGACCTTTTGCTTATGTGGCTTATATTCATTGATACTTAGTGCATTATAAATCAAAACTGAGATATTTTGTAAATGTTTACTTGATTTAAAATGACAGTAAAAAAATCCATTATATGTTAGCAGAAATAATATGCTTAAATGAAAGTAACTATATTTTACAAAACAAGATAATCAGGGAGAAGAGTGGCATTGCTTTTCACTTTTGCAAACTTCTTAAATGACTGACTTAAAAGAAAACACCAGATTCTACTACCTGTGTCTGAATTCAACCTGTGGCAATATGTTGCTTTCATTTTTAAAAAAAATCTGATTTCATACAAATAATTAGAAAGAGGAGAAATATTATAATAGTCTTTTCATGTCCCTGTGGATGTCTTTCTTGATACCACATCAAACTTGACAGCTGATAGTTTCTTAAAGGTTAACTGCAAAGTGGAATCTGATATCATATCAATGACCTTTTCATATTCTGCTATATTAAAATTAATTGATCTATACTACAGATAGTATATTTGAATGGATATTTTGTCTATACATGATTTTGCCATTTCATGCTTTGGTGATTTGGAAAGTATTAGTTCACAGAGTAATACAGATATTACAAATGTTACCATATTTAATCATACAATATCAAAATCACATTTGTTAACATCTTAACTGATCCCATCAGAAAAGTGTTAAAGTGTGGGGAAACTGGCAAGATCATGAGAGATACTCAAAGTTTGAGAAAACTCAAACTTTATTGCTGATAGCAAATCTGGTCAGATGTTTTCCTTTAAGAAACAAACTCCCTTGGTTCATTTTTGAGCAAATATGTACCAAATGCCCAAGTCTAAAAAACTAGTTTTGCCCATTTGTTATTTCTTTCAATTAAAAATGGTGTTTACTGAAAGCAGAAGCTTGGTCACCTCACAACTCTAGCAACCAGGCACAGAACTCCTCCTGGGATGACCATCCTACTTGGATAGAACCACTGAAATGTGCTCCTCCCATTTCACCAATCTGGGCGCTGGACTTTGTTCAATTTTCTGCCTATGTCATGAAGTCTTTTGCCCCTAGGAATTCTGAAGCCATAGTTCATTCTTCAGTTATTTCTCAAAACATACAGAAAGTGTGCATTCTTTTGTCTAAATCACCTACAATAAGTATGTGTAGGAGAATTTTAAGAGACTTCTCAAAATAAAGCCTTTCTCAGTGTGTTAGTTATATCTGCTGTTTTTATATAAAAAGTAGATCTTTTACTAAAGTAGCAGTGTTTGCATCATCAAGGAGAAATGAGCGTTCTTCTGATTATGATCCCAAAATTACTGTGAACATGGGACAGGCCTCAGAATAACTAGACATTCCTAGTACTTCAATGGCTTTAGTAAACCAAGGCAAATAAAATTTATACTTTCTCTAACCTTCTACAGTTTACCACAAGCCTTCAAGTTTGCCTCTTACAATTTAGCCTACATTCTGGTATGACATAACATGGCACTAGTGGTAAAGAATCTGCCTGCCAATGCAGGAGACACAAGAGACACAGGTTCGATCCCCGCGTCGGGAAGATCCCCTGGAGAAGGAAATGGCAATCCATTCCAGTACTCTTGCCTGGAAAATTCCATGGACAGAGGAGACTGGCAGACTACAGTCCATGAGGCCACAAAGAGTCAGACACGACTGAGTGAGCACAAACACGTACACATAAAAGTACTACGTTAATATCCAAAATATATAAAGAACTGATACAACTCAACAGCAACAGATTTTTAATGGGCAGAAGAGCTAAATAGACATTTTTTTCTGAAGAAGACATACAGATACCAGCAGGCACATGAAAAGATGCTCAATATCACTAATTATCAGGAAAATGCAAAGCAAAACCACAATAAGATATCATCTTATGCTCAATAGAATAGCTATTATCAACATGGATGGGCCGTGAGGGTATTATGCTAAGTGAATTAAGTCAGACAGAGAAAAAAAATACCAGATGATTTCACTCATATATGGAACACAAATAAGTAAGTAAATAAGCAAATAATCAAATAAAAACAGCAGACAGCAGACACAAAAAACAGAGTAATGTTTACCAGAGGTGAAAGCGGTTGGGGGAGCACAAAATGGGCAAATGGGGTCAAGTTTCTGGTGACTAAACTTTTGGTGATGAGCATACTGTACTGTATTCTGAAGTCAAAATATAACGTGAGACACATGAAACTTATTGTTGTTCAATGGCTCAGTCATGTCCATTTGCAACCCCATGGACTGCAGCACAGCAGGATTCCCTGGCTTACATGATGAAACTTACATAGTGTTATAAGCCAGTAAAACTATTTTCCTTCTTTTGTACTTACTTCCAGTCAATGTGCATGTCCTTTTACCTTACAGACAACTTTACCATTTCACTCTGGGGAACTGAATTCTAAGGCAGTGGAGGACAGAGAGAGTTAGTGGTAACTATATTAACAAGAAAGCTGATGGCTTTCTTCATGTCTTTAGACCATTTCTCCTGGAAGTTCAGAGGAAGGAGAGGGAACTGGGGGGTGCTAATGTTTCTTTTGCATGATACCATGTTTGAGTTTTTATTTCTTTGATAATATGGAACACTGATTCTTCTAATGGCCCTTCTGCTTACAAATATTTACAGAGATCTTTATTCATAGACTTTCAGTCCTGTTTTTGTCCTTATTTCAAAGGTCAGTTGTTTTGCCTTGAGATCTAGAAATCCATTTTAATTTCTAGCTTATTTACTCTCTATATCTTTTAAATTGGCAATTTTCTATTCCAATTTACTTATTTATGACTAAAACCTCTATTTCAGGTCTAAATCTACTTACGAAAAGAGAGGACAAGGCTCCCTTTACTCAAGCGGCTAGGACTAGCCAGAATACTGCCTAAAAGTTTCCGAGGGTCTATTTTCTAAGTTTCCTATTGATTCATCTTCATTTTGTTTGCAATTTTGAATCTTTGTCCAATCTTCTCTTTGGGAAAGACTTCTGAAATAGCTTAATAGAATACACTGTCTATTTTTCTTGCCCTCTCAAGGCGATTATTAAATTATGGACCACTGGGCTGTTTAAACTATCTTTCTCATCCTGTGCTTTTAACCATTTTCCCCCATCTGAGGGGGCTAGCAATCAAATGAACTACTTGGTATAGATTTGATAGTCTGGAACAATAAATATCTAATAAAATCTCAAGCTCTGCAGTAAATTTCTGTCCATCTCACTGAGGTTTAAATTTTTTAAATTACTTTACTCAATTCTAGACCATTGGCTTAAATTCAGCTTCCAGGCTGCAGTCTTTCACTTTAGACATTCATAGTGTGATAAAAATGGCACGTTCTTTTATTAAGAAAATCCTGAAGAAAGGAAAGCTCATTTAGGAGGTCAGAGGAAGGAACAGAAGGAAGGGCTGTAAAGTGGATGGTGAAGACAACACAGAGATGGGAGATGTAAGAAGAGTGGGTTCCACACGGCTTGAATGATAGTGAGCTAGAGTGTTTTTTGAGAGGAAATACCTTAGAGTCAGCATTTTCTTCTGTGGGTTCCTAGGCTTAACAATTTTAAAGAAGCTGACTTTGAACCTTTGAATGTTATTATTTCCTAATTTTTCTAGAATCCTTCTTTCGTGTATTAATTTTGACATGTCAAAAGTTCTCCCAAATAGGCATTGTTATTCTAAATCAAAATACATTTGCCACTTATCAAGGTAAGTGCAAAAGTGAGGATTACAGAGCAACTTCATGTAGGAAAGAGTTCTTGAGGAGAGTGAAGCACTGACACAGATTAACTAGAAAGAGATCATGCCGTGGAATCCCAGATAATTACTGACTCCAGATCATGAGTGAAACAACACAATCTCTGGTTGACTTGACAATGTCTTTATGAAGATTCTGAAGGGGATACAAGGCTAAGTATTAATGTAACCCATCAAGTCTGCATGAACTGGCCACAAATCAAACAGATGTCCAATCATTTGTCTTCTACGTAGGCTTGGATTGAAGAGGAAATTTATTGAGCCTGCACCTATTCCCATTCTCTGTGGAGTACTTCTTCATGTATTCAACAGGCACAAGACAATCCAGGAAGTAACAAAAACACCTTAGACATCACTGTACAAATAGTCAAACAATTGCAAAAGCAAATGGATCAGTGCAATTCTCCAGTAGGTTAATGGCAAAAATATTTACCAAGCAGTACAACTACAAACCAAAACTTCTAATGATTGTTGTATACATATACTTAAATTTGACTTAAAAAAAAAAAAAAAAAAAAAGTTTGTGTGCCTACAAACCAAAAGGTCTAATTTCCTTAAAATAATTTTGTTAAATAAATTCTAAGATACAAACCACAGAATATGGCAATAAACTCAGCAGCCAAAGTCACTGAAATAAGCCAGAGATGGTTTGGTTACAAGCCCTGGGATAATGAAATAAGCAACAAGAACATTAAAACCTGTTGCAAGCCAAATCACTGTAGAGTCAGAATTACCTGGCAGCAAATGCAAAGGACAAATAATATTTGTACCAAGTTGCCCAAAAAACATGTCCTAGGTCCAAGGAACCCATGGAATGCTGCAAGTGAAGGCCTTAAAAATTATTTTGGTGGAACATGTGAAAGGATGAGACTCATCACTTAAAATATGAATCTAAAATGCTAAATTTAGTACCTACTTAAATAAGGGGGAGGTCCCATAAGACTTCATTGAGCAAAGCCAACTGGTGATCTTCTACAGGATTTAGGGGAAAAGGCAGAATTGAGTGGGAAGATGTCAGCCTTAGAAATGTTTCTGTGCTGACTGCAGAAACAATGGAAACAGTGACAGACTTCATTTTCTTGGGCTCCAAAATGACTGCAGATGGTGATTTCAGCCATGAAATTAAAAGACACTTGCTCCTTGGAAGAAAACCTATGACCAATTTTCTGTTTTGCATATAGGGTTATCATTACCATCTTTCTAAATTCCATATATATGTGTTAGTATGCTGTAATGTTCTTTATCTTTCTGGCTTACTTCACTCTGTATGATGGGCTCCAGTTTCATCCATCTCATTAGAACTGATTCAAATGAACCCTTTTTAACGGCTGAGTAATATTGTGTAAATAAATTGTGTATATGTACCACAGCTTCCTTATCCATTCATCTGCTGATGGGCATCTAGGTTGCTTCCATGTCCTGGCTATTATCAACAGTGCTGCGATGAACATTGGGGTGCACGTGTCTCTTTCAGATCTGGTTTCCTCAGTGTGTATGCCCAGAAGTGGGATTGCTGGGTCATATGGCCGTTCTATTTCCAGTTTTTTAAGAAATCTCCACACTGTTTTCCATAGTGGCTGTACTAGTTTGCATTCCCACCAACAGTGTAAGAGGGTTCCCTTTTCTCCACACCCTCTCCAGCATTTATTGCTTGTAGATTTTTGGATAGCAGCCATCCTGACTGGCATGTAATGGTACCTCATTGTGGTTTTGATTTGCATTTCTCTAACTGTCTGCACCAGAGAGTCTGGTTTAGCCATGCCCTGCAGAAACAGGAGCAGCTCTTTCTTGTCCCTGCCTGGCTTCCCCCTCAGAAGACCAGTCAGTACTTTAGGGAAGCATCCAATGAAATACCAAATACCTTGTGATGAACTTCCGCTGGAGGTCAGCATCTGGGAAAAAATGTCAATTCTTTGCCAAGTTATTTCATATCATTTCTGTCGTTGGACTTTCACAGATGTCCTGCCCACCTCTTTTATTTTCTGTGGGTCAGCCTTCCCGTGTAGTGGAATGGAGGAGCAAGAAAGTCTGCCCTCTGCCACATGAACAGCCATTGACCTGGAGTGGGGGGTGTGTGGGTGGTGAGTGGCACACGTGTGTGGCTTCCAGCTCTGCTGGTGGCAGGGGCTCAGACGGGCACGGAGGGAGGAGGGTCCATGACCCTCAGCCACCTGCCAGACTGAACACCAGAGGCAACTTGATGTAAAATTAGGCACGATCTTCCCTCCCCCATGCCCCTTTCTCATTCACTGACGAATGGTCCCTCAAGGCTGAAGGCTCTGTTGCCTTACTGGGGCTGAGAGCTTAACCTCCAGTTTCTACACCAATCTACCCTATGGTTTCCTCAGCATCCGTTGTGTGAGTTACTGATGTGACCTCTTCCTTGCTCTGACTGAAAGCTCACCCAGCATTTCTGGATTATAGAATTCTTATCTCCTGCCTTGTTACTTTGGGAATTTTGAATTTCTTTGCTTTTGTTTTTAAGAAGTAACCTAAAATTTCCTACAACACTAAATAAAATGGTACTGGTACTAGCTTTCAAAAAATAAAATAAAAATGTAATATTGAATTGGTCAAAAAAAAAAAAAAGAAAGAAAACCTATGACCAACCTAGACAGCATATTAAAAGCAGAGACAGTACTTTGCCAACAAAGGTTCATCTAGTCAAAGCTATGGTTTTTCCAGTGGTCATGTATGGATGTGAGAGTTGGACTGTAAAGAAAGTTGAGCACTGAAGAATTGATGCTTTTGAACTGTGGTGTTGGAGAGGACTCTTGAGAGTCTCCTGGACTGCAAGGAGAGCCAACCAGTCCATCCTAAAGGAAATCAGTCCTGACTATTCATTGGAAGGACTGATGCTGAAGCTGAGGCTCCAATTCTTTGGCCACCTGATGTGAAGAACTGACTCATCAGAAAAGACCCTGATGCTGGGAAAGATTGAAGGTGGGAAGAGAAGGGGATGACAGAGGATGAGATGGTTGGATGGCATCAATGACTCAATGCACATGAGTTTGAGCAAGCTCCAGGAGTTGCTTATGGACAGGGAAGCCTGGCGTGCAGCAGTCCATGGGGTCACAAAGAGTTGGACATGACTGAGCAATTGAACTGACTGAAGAAGTATGCTCACTGGAGCAGGTCTACTGCTAGCTGACTAATTTTCATTACATAATACTGTCCCTAATGGGCTGGCTTTCAGAGATCTGCTCACTAAAGCAAGTTGTCATTGACTGACCTAAAGTCAGTTCAGGTGTTAACTGGTTCAAAGTGAATGTGTTAGTCACGCAGGGGTGTCCAACTCCTTGAGAACCCATGGACTGTAGCCTGCCAGGCTCCTCTGTCCATAGGATTTCCCAGGCAAGAATACTGGAGTGGGTAGCCATTCCCTTTTCCAGGGGATCTTCCCAATCCAAGGATCAAACTCTAGTCTCCTGCATTGCAGACAGATTCTTTACCATCTGAGCCACCAGGGAAGTTTCACTTACTGGTTCAGTTCAGTTCAGTCACTCAGTTGTGTCCAACTCTTTGTGACCCCATGGATTGCAGCACACCAGGCTTCCCTATCCATCACCAACTCCCAGAGCTTACTCAAACTCATGTCCTTCGTGTCATTGATGTCATACAATCATCTCATCCTCTGTCGCCCCCTTCTTCTCCTGCCTTCAATCTTTCCCAGCATCAGGGTCTTTTCAAATGAGTCAGTTCTTTGCATCAGGTGGCCAAAGTACTAGAGTTTCAGCTTCAGCATCAGTCCTTCCAACGAATAGTAAGGACTGATTTCCTTTAGGATGGACTGGTTGGATCTCCTTGCAGTCCAAGAGACTCTCAAGAGTCTTCTCCAACACCACAGTTCAAAAGCATCAATTCTTTGGTGCTCAGCTTTATTTATAGTCCAATTCTCACATCTAAACATGACTACTGGAAAAAACCATAGCTTTGACTAGATGGCTTTTTGTCGGCAAAGTACTGTCTCTGCTTTTTAATATGCTGTCTAGGTTGGTCATAGGTTTTCTTCCAAGGAGCAAACATCTTTCAATTTCATGGCTGCAGTCACCATCTGCAGCGAATTTGGAGCCCAAAAAAATAGTCTCTCACTGTTTCCATTGCTTCCCCATCTATTTGCCATGAAGTGATGGGACCAGAAGCCATGATCTTAGTTTTCTGAATGTTGAGTTTTTAGACAACATTTTCACTCTCCTCTTTCACTTTTATCAAGAGGCTCTTTAGTTCTTCTTTGCTTTCTGCCATAAGGGTGGTGTCATCTGCATATCTGAGGTTATTGATATTTCTCCCAACAATCTTGATTCCAGCTTGTGCTTCATCCAGCCTGGCATTTCTCATGATGTGCTCTGCATATAAGTTAAATAAGCACAGTGACCATATACAGCTTCGATGTACTCCTTTCCTGATTTGGAACCAGTCTATTGTTTCATGTCCGGTTCTAACTGTTGCTTCTTGACCTGGATACAGATTTCTCAGGAGGTAGGTCAGGTGGTCTGGTATTCCCATCTCTTAAAGTATTTTCCACAGTTTGTTGTGATCCACACAGTCAAAGGCTCCCACTGGTTATCAAGCTATAAAACCATCCGTCTGTTTTTCATTCTCATTCTCTGCCATAACCTCTTGATTAGGTTCACAAACAATTAAAGGGAAATAATGTTATAAACTCAGATTATACCATCGCTTCTCCTTGTGTCTGTGACTGTACACTATTTCCAAAGGAAATGAAACAGACCTGGTCAGGTTCGTTTTCTATAGAAGCATGCTGTTTGCTTTATTATTCCTATGATCTCCAGATGATTCCAGGTTGATTAATAATTTCTTTTTGCTTTTTACTATGGTCCTGTGCACAACTGATGATAAAATAGATACCTTTTGTTTCCCAGATTTAACCTTTTAGTTCATTTTTCAAAGGAAAAGTTTATAACCTTTTTAGGCGCCCTGGACTCCTGCTCTTTTTCACTTCTTCTAAGTCATTGTGAGCACCTCTACATTTGGGAGCTGAGCCAATGAATATACAAGTCAACCAGTTCTGCTAATGTGAATATGCCCAACTTTTCAAAATGGGCATTTGCTGGATGGGGTATGTAGGCAAAATAAGTGAAAATGCACAGCTGCATTGTTTCCAAAGTCAAGGGCGTTGTAGAGACATTAAGTACTTAAATAATTCAGAAGTAAGAGTAACACTGTGCCCTAAGGGATCAGGAAAGGCTTCACAGAGGAGATGGACTTGATCTGGTTCTAAAAAATCCATTAGTATTTTAATAGGCAGAGAGGAGGACATATTCAACATGGATGACAGAGCACTCTAAGAGTGAAGACAGAAAATGTTTTATATATTTAAAGATAATGTGCAGAAAGTTGTAAGAGACCATTACCCTCGGTCTAACAACCAAATGAGATGGCCAAGCTATGAATGCACACCAGACTAAATTTTAACTCCAGTTAATGACCAGCCATTTGGAGGAGAAAAGATGCTCACGGCTGCTCTCCTCACTGGCTGAGCAACAGGAAGAGGATAAATCCTACAAGGGTGGGAGTAAGGAGGACCCAACCAAACCTTGAATGAACTTCTGATGGGCACTTGTGAACTGCAATGACAGATGTGAACTCCAGGAGTCCCAATCCCAGAACAGGTTTGCTTCTCCCAGCCCGTTCTTTTCCACAGGTCCTCACGGAGTGCTCAGGGCTGCAAACTGTAGCTGGGGACCAACCAAAAATGAGAGAGATTTCTTCCAAGGCACACAGAGCCTCCTCCTGCAACAGGGCCAAGTCTGAAAAGGTGGGAAGGAGAGCAGGCTAGCTGAGAAGAAGCAGTTTCTTTCAGGAAGACACAAAGGGCTCTTAGCCGGAAAGAGCTGAGAGAAACCTGCCTAGAACATTCTGGGAAGCAGAGAAAACTCCCGAGGTGCAAAATGCATAGGGTAGGATTGGAGAACAAAGGAAACTGTCTGGAAATCCAAAAGGCTAAGCACAGATTGCAAAGTAAAGGGAGCACTCCTACCACTAGGAAAGCAATCGGCTCAGCTATAACAAACACCAGTCCATCCTAAAGGAAATCAACCCTGAATATTCATTGGAAGGACTGCTGCTGAAGCTGAAGCTCCAATACTTTGGCCACCTGATGCAAAGCCTGACTCACTGGAAAAGACCCTGATGCTGGGAAAGATTGAGGGCAAGAGGAGAAGGAGGTGACAGAGAATGAGATAGTTGGATGGCATCACCGACTCAATGGACATGAGTTTGAGCAAACTTTGGGAGATAGTGAAGGACAGGGAAGCTGGGCATGCAGCAGTCCATAGGGTCGCAAAGAGTCAAACACAATTCAGCCACTGAACAACAACAAAAAAAACACAGAGACCTCTGGATCTCACACTGCTTAGACGCCTAGCCCCACAGGAAATGCCCTAATTCTCCTCTCGAAATACTGAAGCAAGTGGTGAACGGAATCAAAGCTGCAGAAAAGTTCAGACCTAATTCAAGACCTGACTTTATCACTCCACACTAGCAGCCTGCAAAAAGAAAGTACATGTCCTTTTCTGGAGGTAAATTTTATTTACTTCAGTCTCTATAGTTATCGTATGTAAAATATCTAGCGTACTTGTCATTAAAAAATGACAAAATGCACAATTACATCAAAAATTAGTCAATAGATAGGTGGGCCAGCAGTTGATATTGTCAGACATGAACTTTAAAATAACCATGATACAAAATCCAAAGAAACCAGATAGACAACATAAAAACAGTTTTAAGCTTTTCATCATCTTTTGCTTACTGTCTTTCTTCCCTTTAACTTAGTTTGGCTTCTTTATTTTGTATATTTGAAGATTTTAAAAAGCAAACATTTCTAACAAGCCAAGGAAAATTATGTATGCTAGACCTATATTATCTAACTGTGATGTTGGAGAAGACTCTTGAGAGTCCCTTGGACTGCAAGGAGATCCAACCAGTCTATCCTAAAGGAAATCAGTCCTGAATATTCATTAGAAGGACTGATGCAGAAGCTGAAACTCCAATATTTTGGCCACCTGATGCAAAGAACTGACTCACTGGAAAAGACCCTGATGTTGGAAAAGATTGAAGGTGGGAGGAGAAGGGGATGACAGAGAATGAGATGGTTGGATGGCATCACCGACTTGATGGATATGAGTTTGAGTAAGCTCCAGGAGTTGGTGATGGACAGGGAAGCCTGGCATGCTGCAGTCTGTGGGGTCACAAAGAGTCGGACATGACTGAGCAACTGAACTGAACTGAAGTGACAAGTTATAAATGTTTACAAGTTTCAGAGTAAAAATATTTAGACAATAATGCCTCTATATTGAGTTCTATAATGAGTTCCTGTAACAAAACAAGGACATGCCCAACCCCTACACTCCATAGCCAACATTTACAAGGAATTGATGGCTTATGTTTTAACACATAAAGTAGCTCATAACTTTTATCAAAAACTCTTGTTAATTCTTTACATGATACACTGGCAGTCACCTTACCAGTAGTTATCATTCAAACCAACTCTTAAATACATAAGTGTATTATCATATGCAAATACTTCCTCCTTTTCGTTAATGACTAACATGCAAAAAAAATTTTTCCACTTGATTTTATTTTTTAATCAAGGATAAGTTAAAGAACAAGATGGTCAACCTTTGTCCTGGTTTTCAGAGGAGAAAATCATGACTTAAGCAGTAGTTAAATTCACTGAGTATGCCAAGGATCAATTAACTGATACCATTACGTAAGATCAAGCTTTACTTCATTAAACTCCAACTTACTGATGGTAATATTTCAAGCCTATGATTCTTGTGTCTTCCTTGCCTGAACGCCTTTGGAGGTTTTAAAAGTACCAACCCCATGCTGATTAGTCAGATTTTTCTTTCAGAATTCATAAAGATAGGTTATATTTAACTTTATACATTTCTTTGCATCTACTATTCCTAAAAGAGATTTTGTTTTCTATGCATCCTAAGAAAAAGCCTGATGAAAAGTATGACACAAACACATACCAAAAAATTAAAACCTCCTTAAGAGACCAATGGAGAAGGCCATGGCAACCCACTCCAGTGTTCTTGCCTGGAGAATCCCAGGGACGGAGGAACCTGGTGGGCTGCCACCTATGGAGTTGCAAAGTCAGACACGACTGAAGCGACTTAGCAGCAGCAGCGGCAGCAGCAAGAGACCAAACTGGAACTTCTTGCCAGTCCAGAGGTTAAGACTCTGTGCTCCCGAGGCAGGGGCGTGGGTTCAGTCCCTGGCCAGGGAACTAAGATCCTGCATGCTGCATGGCACAGCTGAAAAAATAAATATAAAGGGGAAGAAAAGAGACCAAACTAGCCTTATTATTTTATGAATTACAATATAGAAGCAATTTCCCCAATAATTTGATAATTATAATTGGAAGGAAATAGGAAGAAAAACTTTAAATATCTCAAAAAATAAATTCTTGAAATAATTTACAAAATCAAAATAATTTCACCAACCATTCCCAGACTTACTAGCACCATGAAATGTCTTTTATTATTCCATTTTGTTTCATGCCCTACATCAGAACTCTCCTCTCATTTGCCTTCACAAATGCAACCCTGGCAGCCACTTGCTTAGAAAACACTTCCTCTCTGGCTGTAGATGGGGCTTCCCTGGAGGCTCCTAGTGGTAAAGAACCCTCCTGCCAATGCAGGAGGTGCTGGAGACACGGGTTCAATCCCTGGGTAGGGAGGATTCTGGAGGGGGGCATAACAACCCACTCCAGTATCCTTGTCTGGAAAAATCCCATGGACAGAGGAGTCTGGAGGGCTACAGTTCATGAGGTCGCAAAGAGTCAGATACAACTAAGTGACTTAGCACGCATGCTGTCTGTAGATACTCTCATTCTGATGGCTTCCATGGATGACCATCAGCATTCTCTCTACCAGAGAGAATGGGGAAGGTAATGGCCTCCAAACCACTTCCCCTACTGTCTGCCCCCCTGGCTGCCACTTGATAAGAATATCATACACGGAATGCAGTGACATAAATTTTCCTTGGACGTTATGAAACTGAAGCTTATGAAGGGAATGCCAGAGGTGCTCTGAAATGACCCAGGAGTGGAATGGAGGAAAAGGAAGGAGAAGCTTACAGAGAGACAGAAACAGAGAGAACCAGACCACAGAGGAAAGAGAATGGTCAATCTCATGAAAACCAGACCCCCAGGGGACTTCCCTGACGGTTCAGTAGCTAAGACTTTGCGTTCCCAATGCAGGAGTGCCCAGGATGGATCCCTGGCCCAGGAACTAGGTCCCGTATGCTACAGCTAAGAGTTCATATGCAGCAACTAAAGATCTTGCGTGATGCAACTAAGATGTGGTAAATAAATAAATTTATTTACCTAGTACCCAAGTAAATAAAATATTTTAAAAAATCAGACCACCTAAGTATTCTGAAATCTAAACTACAGGATAACATATGCTTAGGAAAAGAGATGGTTACTTACATTTTTTTTTTCATTCCCAGATGTTTACCTAGTGTCCATATTATTCATGAAAACTATAACCTAACATGCTTTTAAGGAAGGACTTAGCTGAGTTATCAGCGGCCAAATATCAAAAACTTCCTCCTCCTCTCAACAGGCAACCTTCACCAGCATTTCATGTTTTATTCTATCCGGGGAAGAGAAGGGGAGGGTACCACTCAGGAGGGTCCACACGTCAACTAAGACAGTTCTGACTTCCATAAGCCCTGAGAGACTAACTGCTCCACTGTCTCCACCTCACTCGTCTTGAGACCCATCAGTTTTCCCCAGGGCTTGCTAAATAGTCTTCCTCACCCTTCACTTCCCTTCCCCTCAGTGTATAATCCTACAGCTACGATTGAAGGAAGATTCTTTCTTGGTTCCAGACTTTCCAAGGACAGAGAGTGTGGGGAGCAACAGAGAAAAGCAGGGAACCCATGAGTGTAGCTGGCAATAGACTAGTACTGAGGACAAAGCCACAGACAGAATCTCCTCCTGCCATATCACTCCTTCAGTTAAGAATCTGGCTCGAAGCTTTCCCTGGTGGTAGGACGGATGGGAATCCACCTGCCAAAGCAGGGGACATGAGTTTGATCTCTGGTCCGGGAACAGCCCACGTGCCGCGGAGCAACTAAGTCCATGCGCCACAACTCCTACTAAGCCCAAGTGCCCTGAGCCTGTGCTCCACAAGAGAAGCCCCTGCTTGCTGTAACTAGATAAAGCTCATGTACAGCAACGAAGACTCACACAACCAAAAATTAAAAAGAAAAAAGAATCTGGCTGAGTTGGTTGACACTCAAGAGTGCTGAAGATGGACCTTATAAAATGAGGGGATTAAACCACGGTCCCCCACCAGCTGTAATATTTTAACATTCTAGAATGCTGTTCTCTCCATGTCCTACGGCTCGGAGTTTGTCATTTACTGTAGGGTTGCCAAATTCAACAAATAAAAACACAGAACACCCGGTTAAATTAGACTTACAGGTAAATGATGATTATTTTTAGTGTAAGTATATCCCATGCAATACTTGGGATATACTTAGAAAATTCTTTATTGTTTATCTGAAAATTTGACTTGGAATCCTACATTTTATCTGGAAGCCATAACTTAGTGGATAAATCATAAAGAACCATTCACATAGGCCACCACTTACTGAGCACGGACCTGACTAGGACCTCAGATATGTACAACTTATCTTATCTGATGCTAACAGCCTTATGAAGGAGGTAAATACAGAGACTTCTAGAAGTGAAGCCCTGAGCTGGAGAGCAGTGAATGCTAGGATAGAAGTCCAGGTCTGGATGACTACATGCAATTTATAGGCTATTACTCACAAATTATTGCAGTGTTGAAAATGCATCAAACAGTTTTTGAATAATATGCACAGAACTCTACTTGTCTTTGAGGAGGAAAATTTTGAATCCAGAGGTGAGAGAGAGCATTATTTTTCACTGCTTTTGTCTGTACTATTTGGATTTTTTTTAAACAATGTACTGCATCACATACATAATTATTTTCATTTAAATAAAATTAACCCCCAAAGATTGTTACAATATACAACTTTGATAAATAGACCTCTATCAACCTTAGTACTTTCTCAATGGTAGTAGCAATACCTATTATTACAAATATGTTGACTTTACTTCTTTTTTGTTGGAGGTAGATTCCTGCTTCAGAGCACAGTTCTCAGTTGCTTGCAGACTGTTAACAAAGTCTCCCTCTGCCATTCAAGAACCCTTGCCAATCCGTGGCTGATTCATGTCGATGTATGGCAAAAACCACCACAATATTGCAAAGTAATTATCCTCCAATTAAAATTAATTAATTAAAAAAAAAATAACCCTAGCTAGTTACATTAGGAGGAAATGCCCGTGGAGCCTGAGATGTAGGGTTTCCCAGGAGCTCCACTGTCTGAATTTCTCCCTAAGGCAGTAAGCAGATCTTACTTGGAAGAATAACTTACCCCAGGAGTGTACCAAGGCAAAGGCAGGAAGCCCCTCCCCTGCAACCCAGACCCACTGGGCAGAGCTTTTGATCTTCCACTACTGACTCAAGGGGCTCCCATTAGTGGTATCAAATGTCAGATGCCACATCCCCCCAGTCCTAATGGCCACGGTACCCAGTGGCTTCAGCTCTACATTTTTAAAGAGGAAAAGATATGTCCATGAAAAAGGAACGTTATAGTGACAAAGTTTTCTCCTAAGTGGACTTCAGTCCCTCATTGCTGGTTATCTCAGACATACATTTCTGTAGTTGGAGAAGAAATACTCACTTTTTTGAAAATTCTCTGCTTGTAACCCTTACCTCCTAATTGGTAAGGGTTGAATTGAATTGAACCCTTCAATTGAAAAGAATTGAAGCCCCACTTCACTTCTCAAAAACCAGGTTGTCAAGATTGCGAGGGGCCATGGATAAAGGAAAATGAGCATGCTTTAGGGCACTTAGGTAGGTGTTCCTTGGAGCACAGTCTGTGATGCCTTTGCATCCGCGGCACGATTAGCAGCCACTGCTCCTGCCTGCGCAGGCGGGAGGCAGGCTCTCCCTGCTCCAGGCGCTTGCAAACACCAGCCACAGAGGAGGCGCCACAGAGAGCTTCCATCAGGGTTAACTGATAAAAATTAAATCCCATTAATAAAAAAAGGGAATATTCAATGCCCACCAAAGTACCAAATGGCAAAATGACAGTGAGCTCTTCATGTGTATCAGAGTTTAGAATACAAAGTGTGCAGGGAAGAAAAAGGGAGAAAGTTAGTGCCTTCTCCAAGGACAATGGAAATTGTGTGAAAAGCAGAGATACATGGACCAGACTGCTCTCCATTAGTATCCAGGCCAGTCTCACAATGTCAGAAGTGCCATTCAGGTTACAGGAGACCTGGTTTCTCTCCCAGCTCTGCCATCACCTCGCTGGGAGTACTGGGATTGAGAAGAGGGAAGGAACTCACAGTGTGTTAGTCACTCGGTCGCGTACGACTCTTTGTGACCCCCGTGGACAGCCCGCCAGGCTCCTCTGCCCATGGGATTTCCCAGGAAAGAATACTGGAGTGGGTTGCCATTTCCTTCTCCAGGGGATCTTCCTGACCCAGGGATGGAGCCTGGTTCTCTTGCACTGCAGGCAGATTCTTTACCATCTGAGCCATCAGGGATATGTAAACTTGTGATTCTCCCAAGTCCAGTCCTCCTCATCCTGCTTTATGGTTTTCATAGGAATTGCCATCAGCCAGCATATTACATGTTCACTTGCCACCTGTCTGTCTCTCCAGGCACTGTTAAGCCCCAGCAGAATAAAAGCTTTCTTTAGCTTTCTTCAGAATCCCCAACTGCTAGCACACAGTGGTGGTGATTTAGTCGCTAAGTTGTGTCTGACTCTTGCAATCCCATGGACGGTAGCCTGCCAGGCTCCTCTGTCCAAGGGATTGTCCAGGCAGGAATATTGGAGTGGGTTGCCATTTCCTTCTCCAGAGGATCTTCCCAACCCAGGAGTTGAACCTGGGTCTCCTGCATTGCAGGCAAATTCTTTACCGACTGAGCTATGAGGGAAGCCCACACAGTAGGTCATCATAAATGCATGCTGAATGAATGGACTCATCCTTTCATTCACTGAGCACTCATCAGGCGCCTAGGGATTCTGCTGATTGATTGGCATGCAACTGATAAATAAATAAACAGAATATGTTATACAATAGAATATTTTTCATCCATCCACAACATGGATGAACTTAGAGAACATTATGCAAAGTGAAAGAAGCCAGATACCAAAAGCCAGATACTGTGTGCTCCATTTTAGAATGGTTCACTCAAGGCTGGTGCACTGGGATGACCCAGAGGGATGGGATGGGGAGTGAGGTGGGAGGGGGGGTTCAGGATGGGGAACACATGTACACCCATGGCTGATTCATGTCAATGTATGGCAAAACCACTACAATATTGTAAAGTAATTAGCTTCCAATTAAAACAAATAAATTTAAAAAATAAAATGAATGGTTCAGAATAAGCAAATTCATATAGACACAATTAGTGGTTGCCAGGGGCTGGGCAGTTAGGGGCTTGTGAGAATGCCAGGTGATAGCTAAAGATGATACAGGGTTTCTTTTTAAGCTGATGAAAATATTCTAAAATCGACTGTGGTAATAGTTTCATACATCTATGAACAGACTAAAGGTTATTGAATTTACATTTTAAATGAATGAATTGTATAGTAAGTGCATTATGTATCAATAAAGCTATTATAAAAATACTAAAGCTGACCTCATCATCTCACCAAAATCCATACTCCCGCTTTTATTTGTACTTCACCTCCCGTTAAATTGCCTTTTCCAGAAAAAAAACATACTAATAGAAACATGTGTAAGAATGGCTGAGTCCCTTTGTTGTTCACCTGAAACTACCACAACATTGTTAATTGGCTATACCCCAATACAAAATGTTTTGGGAGTTTAAAAAAATTTTTTAAATAAGGAATACTAATGATCACAGAGTTCTTCAAACTATGCTTTTCTAGTTATCATTTTTAAGGTGGTTTTAGTATTTTAAAGTTGTTATTGAATTTGTTACATTATTGCTTCTGTTTTATGTTTTGGTTTTTTGACCACGAGGCATGTGGAATCTCAGCTCCCTGACCAGGGATCAAACTTGCATCCCCTGCATGGAAGGCGCAGTCTTAACCACTGGGCCCCCAGGGAAGTCCACCTCCTATTTTTCTATCTCAATCCTCATGAATTATGAGGCAGGCTCACATGGGGTTCATTGCTTCAGATGAGTCCCTGTGCTCTCACCATCGGGGGCTGGACTAACCACTTCCATGGGAGGATAAAGTGTTCACACCTGTGTTCATTGTCACAGAAGGAAATGCACAATATGAGATGTAATGTTCTTGGAAATCCAGGGTTTCCTAGCCAGAGAAGGCATAATTTTAGCAAGCAGAAAGTTTACTTTGATTTTTAACCCACTTGGCAAGAAGTGATGAAATGTTGTCAAATGGCCAGCTAAGTTTTTCAAAAGCAGTAAAATAAAACTATCACATCTGTTATTTTTAAAAATGCAGAGTGATTTTTTTTTATCCAAAACTAGTTTATTGGGATGGTTTCCCATTCATCTTGATACAGGGAGATTTTAGTGCTGCTTCCATCTGAAAGAGCATCCTTCTGTAAGCCCTGCTTTTCCTCCTGTAGGCTGGCCTAGGACAGCAGAGCAGCCAACACACAAAACTACTGCTTGTGCATGGCTAAAGACGGCGGTGATTTTATAGCATCCTGGGCATTTTACATCCACGAAATAGGAATTGGGGCTCTGCACCAGGCGCTTCTTCTTGTGTTTCCTCTTCTCTTCATCTGGAGAGGGATGAAGAAGATCCTTTGCAAGAGGCATGTTCTCGTGAGAAGGTCATCACCACTGGAAAGGCAGAGTGATTCTTAAACTTAAACCCCTGCTAGACTTTCCTATTCTCTGCCCTCTTCAGTCCCTCCACAATACTTTTAAATATCTACCCAGGTTCCAGACAATCTAGAGCAACAGCTTTGCATCACCCCTTTTCCTTACTCTCTGAGCACGATTTACAGACATGGGTTGACTTTGTCTCTCCCTAAGAGGACAAGAAGAGGGCCCATCAGAGCACCAAGCACTCTGAACTCCAAGAGAGGATCTCCCGGTCAAAACACTAAAAGCAGCAGGCTTGCATCCCATTAAACAATAGCTCTGGGAGTCTCCTTGGAAAGGCAAAGAAAGGAAAAGTTGTACAATAGAAACATAGATTTATAACAAGAGTATTCAGCTTTACTGACTTGCAGAAAGGCACAGTCTCTAGAATCAAAAGGAAAAAAGCTATTTTATTTTTCTCCTATTTTTGAAGGGAAAAAAATAACTTATCTTCTTTTTCCAAAGGCATTGAAAGTAATTAAGCATAAAAAAATCCAGGAAACATCAGCTCTGAAAGATTCCCACTGCTCACATGGTTGGATCGAAACACCAGATCAGGTCACACCCGGGGCTGTGGAGTTCCAGAACACAGCGACCATGTCTTAGCACAAGCGTCCTGAGGATCCACTGTGTGCTCGGCTTTGGGCTGGGCGCCGGACACCCTGCGCACGTATGCGCAGTCACTTCAGTCATGTTCAACTCTTGGTGACCTCATGGACTGTACCCACCAGGCTCCTCTGTCCATGGAATTCTCCCCACAAGAATACTGGAGTGGGTTGCCATTTCCTCCCTCAGGGGATCTTCCCCACTCAGGGATTGAGCCTACATCTCTGTCTCCTGCACTGGCAGGCAGGTTCTTTACCACTGAACCACGTGGAAAGCCCACTGGAGACCCCGCATGCTGAGAAGTCTATCTGCCTCACTCACATTCATGCAAATGCTAAACTGGTTCACGATGTATCTACAACATGGCATGAGAGCAGGGTTTCTCAGCCTCACCATTATTGACACCTTGGGCTGGATCATTCTCTGTTATGAGGGGCTGCCCTGTGAATTGGAGGATGTTTAACAACATCCCTGGCCCTACCCTCTAGGCTCCAGCAGCACCTTCCAGAGGGCAAGTGGGGCTCCATCAAAGTTGCTTCTGGCTGATTTGAAGAGAGAACAGCAAAGAAAACAGCATTATGCTGAAGAGTCAGGGGAAAGTAAGGTGATTTTAACAAGCTACTGAGGGTGGTTTGGGCAGGTGTCTTATTGGTAAGAGCATCTAAGTAGTGCAAAGTCTAATTGGCCCAATTTCCACTCAGTGAGAGTCTGGAGCCAGAAAGACAGGGACTCTTCCCATCTGTGGGACTTGGGCTAGAGAACTTATTAAGCTTTCCTCTAATTCCAGGACTTCCCTAGTGGCTCAGACAGTAAAGCGTCTGCCTACAATGCGGGAGACCTGGGTTTGATCCCTGGGTCAGGAAGATCCCATGGAGAAGGAAATGGCAACCCACTCCAGTACTCTTGCCTGGAAAATCCCATGGATGGAGGAGCCTGGTAGTCTACGACCCATCGGGTCGCAAAGAGTCAGACACGACTGAACAACTTCACTTTCTTTTCTTCCAGTTCCAAAATTGTATAATATGATCCTTTCCACCCAACCCAAACCAAGTTGTCAGACTACTGCAGGCTGGGAGGAGCCAGGTTCAAGATACATGGCCATCTCTGCCTGTGTGGAGTCAGAAGTGGGTACAAAAGGAGTGAGAACTTTGAAGAATGGGTTGGACTGCATCGCCGACTCAATGGACATGAGTTTGAGCAAACTCCAGGAGACAGTGAAGGGCAGGAAGGCCTGGTGCACTGCAGTCCATGGAGTCACAGAGAGTCGGACACGACTTGGCAATGGAACTACAACAACCCCACTCCCCACATGTGCAATGCCCAGAGCCTCATAACATCTAAGACCAGCCCAGCTACCAGAGGAAGAACCATCACAGTATGTTCAGTTTTACATTCAGTGCCTTGAATCTTTTCTTTACAACTTAACTGAAATGAACCAAAGGAGGGGGAGGGATCCAGGCATTAAGCTGACTCAGATGGTAAAGCGTCTGCCTACAATGCGTGAGACCCGGGTTCCATCCCTGGGTTGGGAAGATCTCTTGGAGAAGGGAATGGCAACCCACTCCAGTATTCTTGCCTGGAGAATCCCATGGATGAAGGAGCCTGGTAGGCTACAGTCCATGGGGTCGCAAAGAGTGGAACATGACTAAGTGACTTCACTTCACTCAAAGTAAACGCATAAGGAGCAAGGTTAAGTACTGGATTGGATGGCATCACTGACGCGATGGACATGAGTTTGAGTAGGCTCTGGGAGTTGGTGATGGACAGGGAAGCCTGGTGTGCTGCAGTCCATGGGGTCACAAAGAGTCAGACACAACTGAGCGACTGAACTGAACAAATACTGGCTCTGCTTTTCCCAAAACGGCCTCCCAGAGCAAGGGAGAGGGGCTGAACAAACTGTCCATGCACAAAGGTGCACTGTATTAGAAGGGCGGTTTAATCCATTCTTACAAACACGCAAGAGATCCACATCTCCGATCTCCAGGGTAGTGAAACAAGGAGGTGAATGATAACAGCCTAATTTAGCCAGCTCAGTGAATAAATAATCATTGCAAATGAAGCAGTCATACCAGGTAATTAAATTAATTTGTCTCGCAGACATGATTCACCAACTCTCCACTGACAAGAGTTGCCTTCTTAGATGTTAACTTTTACTCTTGGATCTTCTTTGGATGTTGAAATTATTTCTCAGCTTCTTATTCTCAGGTAGCCAAAATGAATATTTATTTCTCCAATGATTAATCATTCAGCAAATATCAGAGCTCCTAAGATATGTTGGGTTTAGAAACATGATAAAAAAAAAAAAAGACCCAGGTCCTTATCCTCATGCAATTGCATATCTAGCAAAAAAGACTGATGTTAAATAACCACAAAGGTGTTGGGTGCAATGATGTAAAAAACAGGCCGCTATGGGTTCAGTCTTTGGAGAATAACTTCCTTTTCTTTTAAAACAGAAACATAGGACCTCACGTTCATTGGCTGGACCTCTGCTGAGAGGGGCTTCAATAGTTCATGGCTGATAATCCATTCCACAGTCACTCAGAAAGGGTATGAAGAACTATAGACTAAATGTCCATCCTTCATCCTGTATTGCCAGACCCACCAGGTCCAATGGGTGAAATGTGGAGACCAGTTCCATCCTATTTCTTCACACCTTCCCACAGACTCTTGGAATGTTTGAATTAAAATTGTAACTGCTTTAAAGTTGAGGAGTGGGAAGGAGGAGAGAAGAATCAGGAATGAAGGTTATTTCTATAAATTATAGTTTTAATATTACTCCTATACAGAATCTCAAAGATCTAACTTACATGAAGATCTGGACAAAATTAAAAGAAAAATGATCTCCTGAAATAATCATCTTTAAAAAAGAATTTTTTTAAAGACCTAAGGCTTAAGAATGCCATACTTAAATTTTTCCATGGCCTGGGAAAAAAAGGCACACTCAACTAACCGCAAAACGTGAGCCCCTGAAAAAGTCAGGGCTGCTGATTGCCAGGCTGACAATTACAAGACACAATGTTTTCCAGGGTGTGAGTCCCTGAACATGTGTGTCTACTCATCAATGCTACCGTTTATATCAAAGACCACTCTCATAAGACAAGGCACTCAGTATCCTTTATCAAACTGACGATTACTTGTAAGTTATGGTATATTTTTTGCAGCTGTGAAGAGCTATTTGGGTTGAAAATTCAGGATTTAAAACATGCTGATCCAGGAAACAGACATTATGAACAGCAGTATATAGCCAGCTCTATGTTCTAAGGTTTTAGGAACAGTTGGTCTAAACTTACTGGTCAGCGAGGAGTAGCTGATTCATTTTGGGGGGTACATTAACCCAATTTAGAAACGATGCAAGGCTGGAAAAATAATTCTCCAGTACATTAAACAGTCTCCTGGATCTACTCAAGTGCACTTATTCACATTTAGGATATCATACTGCCCATTTTTGTCATTGCAATATATCAGCCAAATTTTTTAAATGACATTGTGAACATGGAAAGCACTTTTTAAGGGAAATATCAAAAATACCTCTCCAAGGGGGACTTAACAGCTCTTCTCACCACTTTAAGTCTGACTGAAACTAAACTCTGAAACTCAGCTCTCCAAGGATGGCCCCCTGAGGCCTCCCAGACCCCAATCCAGAAGCCCAGGGTGTACATCCCTCTCCCGAGTTTTGCAGCAGCACTGAAGGGCCTTCACACATTCATTCTCTCTCTCTCTTTCAGAAATTTTCTCCATCTCTAGCTTCCCAGGTGGCACGACTGGCAAAGAATCCACCGGCCAGTGCAGGGACGTGGGTTTGATCCCCGGGTCAGGAAGATCATGGCAACCCACTGCAGTACTCTTGCCTAGAGAATCCCACGGACAGAGGAGCCTGGCGGGCTCCAGTCCACAGCATCGCAGAGTCAGACACAACTGAGCACGCAGCTTTTAAAATCTTCTTTGCTGCTGCTGCCTGGCTTTCTACTACCGCACACTCCTTCTGTCCTTCCAATTATGAATTATTTTCTCTGCCCCGCTTTCTGCAGGAAGACACTCCCACCGGGCTCTGACCATGGCCTCTACCATTCTCTGTCTCTGGGCTCTTTCCCTGTGCCCTCGCTAGTTCACTCACCCAGCCTCACCCCTCCCCTAGAGGCCCAGTGAGAGTTCTTCTCGCGGTCTCCCTAGCCTTTATTTTTTTTTTTTCATTTATTTTTATTAGTTGGAGGCTAATTACTTTACAATATTGTAGTGGTTTTTGCCATACATTGACATGAATCAGCCATGGATTTACATGTGTTGCCCAACCCGATCCCCCCTCCCACCTCCCTCCCCATCCCATCCCTCTGGGTCTTCCCAGTGCACCAGCCCTGAGCACTTGTCTCATGCATCCAGCCTGGGCTGGTGGTCTGTTTCTCCCTTGATAGTATACATGTTTCAATGCTGTTCTCTCTGAACATCCCACCCTCGCCTTCTCCCACAGAGTCCCAAAGTCTGTTCTGTACATCTGTGTCTCTTTTTCTGTTTTGCATATAGGGTTATTGTTACCATCTTTCTAAATTCCATATATATGCATTAGTATACTGTATTGGTCTTTATCTTTCTGGCTTACTTCACTCTGTATAATGGGCTCCAGTTTCATCCCTAGCCTTTAAACTACGCAAGCCCAGCTCACTGCCTTCCCTCCAAAGAGCACCGCCAGGCTTCCCGGCGTCTGCCTCACCATCCTCCTGGATACAAAGCACAAGGGCCTGCTTGGTCTTGGCTTCTCCCCTGAGATCCTCCTCCCAGCACACCCATCATAGCGGCCCGCCCTTCTATTCCCACCGCCCTTGCACCAGCTGCCCAGGGCCACTGTGGCCCCAGCCTGGTCTCCTTCTCTTAACTGGTCTTCTTGTCATTCTCTCAAAGCCATCTCTGAATGGCTGCACTTAAAACTAGAAGGCTGACCCAAAGGGTAAGCCAGGATGGCTGCTGCATTGTTTGAGGTTACTCGGGACTGCAAAATACCCCTTAGACACCCTCCATGAGCCCCCATCACCTACTGAATAAACTCCCCCCTCTCTCCCTCAGAATTCAAGAACCTCCAAAATAAAGACGTCTCCCAGTCTTACCACACATTATTCCCCTACTTTAAAGCTCTAGACTATATTATAAAATGGAATATCATAAAATGAAATGTTCAGTCTCTGTTCGCTTTTCCCTTAATATGCCTTCCTGAGTTTTCCTTTGCACAGGCCCCTTCTGGGTCAGGACCACCCCACCATCACCCCCACCTCTTGAAAGTTCACACACTCCCCCAGGCTCAGCTGCAAGTGCTCTCATCCATGAAGCCATCCCTGATCCTCCATCACGATGTGAGTGCCTTGAATCTCGTGCTCCTGTTCTTTGGACTGAAGGGTTCTATTTTTCCATCTTTCAGTCCCTCCTAGACAATCACGTCCTTGAGTATGTCTTGGTTCTCCCTGCCTCCTGCAGTATTTTCCTCGGGTTAAAGAGTTCAGTAAGCACTGTTCCATGGATACAAGGTTCATTCAGAGGGGTTCTCTGGGACCAAAAATTCATAGAAAAGGATTCAGATTTGCTAAAAGACTATATCTCATTACACACACACACACACACACAAACAGTAATTTTGTGAGCAGATGGACATGTGAACTCACTGGACTTCGATGATCACAATGTCTGCATCTATCAAAACATTGAGGTGCACACCTTAAATATACATATTAATAATTTTTATTTGTCAGCCATATCTTAACAAAACTTAAAAAGTAATGGTGACTCTTAGCTACCAAAATCCTGGCTCTCCATCTTTACCGCCTCACCCCACCCCTACCCCCGCAGACTGCTGTATCTCCAACAGAATCCCACCTCTGGGACCACCCAAGCTTCAAGAGAAGGGTTATCCAGGTCATAGCCCCTGGCCACACCCCAAAGCCAAAGCTACTTCAAGGTCACTTAGGTTCCAGCAGCCCCAGGGTCCCAAACTCTTTTTCCCAAATAAGGAAAACAGGGCAGGAGAGAGGGAGGGAGGGAGATGTAAGGAAGGGAGGGAGGGGGGAGGGAGGCAGAAGGAAGAATAAAGGAAGGAGGAAGAAAGAAAGGGAGGAGGAGCTTCCTGGAGTCTGACTCTGCAGACTGATTCCCTGTACCCACCTGGAACGTCCAGTTCTGTTGTATTTGTCATGAATTCCTCCTCAGCCTTCAAGACCCAGCTCAAATATGACCATCTCTAAAGCACGGCCCATTCTTGTTCCAGGTCCTCCGGGTTAAAAGTCAGAGGTCTGGCTAAAAATCCTCTACAGTATGTCTACCTCTAAATTATCTGAGCTCGTGGACTAATCCACTTCCGGAGCACGTGAGCCAAAGTCATAAACACCCACTCCCCGTTGTGCTGTCCCCAGACCTGAACTTGCTACTCTCCTCTGAGGTCACAGGGGACGGCAGGCAGGCAGCCTGGGCCCCCAGGCAAGGTCGTGGGGCTTCTAAAGAGGCCAGCCTAGTCTCCGATGGGCTCTCCCCCTTCTCTGGAGGCAGCACCCTGGGTGCCGAGGGGGTGGAGGAAGGCAGGTTCCGGCAGAGCCTCAGTCCAGGCTGCAGCCAGCCTGGAGGAAATGGTGCTGCAGTCAGGGTGAGCAGTCGAGGGCAGAAAACTCGTGCTTTGCTTTTCACTGATGATGGTACCAGACAGAATGGCAGGCAGAGGCAGGGGTCTGGGGCCACCCTAGGCCCATTTTCACCGCCCCCCATCACTTCTCTGCCCGCCCATCACCCAGTCATCCCCATGCCACCTGTCAGGACCATCTCTTTCAGAACTTCGCCGGTGGCCCTGGCTGAGCCCCAGCAGGCACCCAGATCAGAAGGCGTTAACAATCGATTGTTTTCCTGTCTCCACGGAGACTCCGTTGGTTTTCTGGAAACACCACAGACTTTATGAATCAGTTCTGTGGGCGGCAGGTTGCTGTGGTTCAGTAGCTCAGTTGTGTCTGACTCTTGGTGACCCCATGGACTGCAGTACCCCAGGCTTTCTTGTCCTTCACCATCTCCCAGAGTTTGCTCAAACTCAAGTCCATTGAGTCAGGGATGCCATCCAACCATCTCACCCTCTGTCGCTCTCTTCTCCTCCTGTCCTCAATTTTTCCCAGCATCAAGGTCTTTTCCAATGCGTCAGCTCTTCACGGACTTCCCAGGTGGCGCTAGTGGTAAAGAACCCGCCTGTTAATGCAGGAGACGTAAGAGACTCCGGTTCGATCCCTAGGTTGGGAAGATCACCTGGAGGAGAAAATGGCAACCTACTCCAGTATTCTTGCTTGGAGAATCCCATGGACAGAGGAGCCTGGCAGCCTGCTCAATCCATAGGGTCAAAAAAAAAAAAGAGTCAAACATGACTGAAGCAACTTATTCAGGTAACCAAAGTATTGGAGCTTCAGCCTCAGCATCAGTCCTTCCATTGAATATTCAAGGTTGGTTTCCTTTAGGATTCACTGGTTTGATCTCCTTGCTGTCCAGGGGATTCTCAAGAGTCTTCACCAGGACCACAATTTGAAAGCATCAGTTCTTTGATACTCAGCCTTCTTTAAAGTCCAACTATCACATCGGAAAAACCATAGCAATGTGATGTCTCTGCTTTTTAATACACTGTTTAGGTTTGTCATAGCTTTTCTTCAGAGAAAGGTGTCTTTTGCCATAATTTTCTGAAACAAGAACTTGTATTTATGTTTCCTCTTAGGTAAAAGCAGATGAGAGTTGTAGGCTGCTCTTCCATTTACTAATTTTCTCACGTTCTTTCCACAGCCTGTCATCCAAAGCCAGAGCCACTCAGGACCCCTTGCAAGAGCCCTGGGGTCCTGGGGGCATAGTGGGGAGAGATCTAAAATGGAGGGCAGGGCGGCAGGACTGGAGGCAGCTGTCACCTGCCCTTCCCCAGGTCTGGTCTCCAGCCCTGTGGCGTGGAGCTGGCATCCCTGCCTGCCACTGGTGCACAAAGATCCTGGGTGTCTGCCCTTGGCCTCCATGGGCTGTCAGGAGCCTCAGTTTTCCCAGAGTACTGTGCTGGTGGGGGGCTGGACCCCACCATGTCTGAAGAAGAAATAAATGCTGTTGCCCTTTGCCAACCCACCCATCCCCCCAACATACACACAAAAAGAATTCCCCACCGTGGAACATGTGTGACCTCACTTACCACAAAAATTAAAGGTACTGCCTCTGCCCTCAAGGTTAAAGACTAATTTGGGTCAAACAGTGAACACTGCTATAATTTGCAAATAAAGGAGTCTCAAAGGTAAAATTCTTAAAAAAGGAAAACCTACAAATTCCTGGGGAAAACTCAGAGTATCACAAGGACAAATACATAAAATTCCCCTCCACGATTCAATGAGTCTACTCCTAGGTTTACAATACTCTAGAGTGTTTAAAATCACACAAAAAGGAGTCACACTTAGAAACTAGCAACTCAATGTAATTTTGATTAATATGAAGGTTTAAAAGGGGTCAATCACATGAGGCACTTCGAGAAGACTCAGGAGACCGCAGAGCAAGACACAGTCACAAAGACCAACCAGAAAGAAGACAGCTCCAACAATACTGGAAACCTGCTTTTCTCTGATGATAAATGGCCTCTCCTGTTATGAGACCTGGGCAGCTTTCCCAGAGCCACAAAAGCCAAGGCCTTGGGAAAGAAAACCTTCACCAATGGTTAATGTGGGATCATGAAAGCAGCTTCTTGATGGCTTCCAAAGAAAGGACTGGGCACCAGCTAACTAAGTATGTTGAGACTAAAGCATTTGTTGTGTTAGGAAAAGCAGCCATTCAGCATCTGCCAGTTCTTACATTTGCATATAGTCAGAAATCCAAATATCTCCAGCACATCCGCTTATTAGCTTTACAGTTTTACACCTAAGAGCCCCTCCATTATGGTATTCATCACAGACTTTAAGCTGGTGTTCATAATTGTGCAGGGTGTGCACTGGTTTTCCTCTGAGCTGCCTCTGGCCCTGGAGGTCTGGGAAACCACTGGGAAGCCATCCTGAGCTGCTAAGATAAGAGCAGAGGCGTCCCCAGGCCTCTGCTTCAAGGCCCTTCCCTAAGTTAGCTCAGTATTTGGGTCTCAAGGCTACTCAAAATATAAATCCCACTTCCCTTCCCCTCGGATCTAATTCCAAAAGCCAACCAATCAAGCCTAGAATTGCAAACTGCTTTGGCTTTTTCTGCTTTGAGCTCATTTTCTGTGATCTTATACACAGAATATGGAAATCAAGGATAATGCCTGAAACAATCATAATGGCATGGCTTGGGAGCAGTTAAAGAGATTCAAGGAATTTGTCTTAATATAACAAAATTTTGTTTGAAAGTATGCAAATACACATGCATGCACACATACACACACACACACACTTTGGTGTCTTAGCTGCAAATAGACTAGAAGTCTGGCAGCTTCTGGGTTTCTACTGAAAGTCACACAGTTTTCCAGTGTCAAGGTGTGTACACACTTCCACTGAGTTACAAAGGACAAGTATTTGGCTCACTACTTCATATTTATCTAAGTGCTTTTGTCTTGGGAGTTTGAAAGCAGTTTAATTGCATTAATTAGGCTTCAAAGCAGTGCTGCAGTATCTTGTGTATTTTTCTGAAGCCAGAACAAAAGAAAGTTGTACCCTGAGACCATTTGTCAGGTCCCCGAAGCAAAATAATTTCATCTAAAATTTAAACTAAGTTAGAAAAACATTTCAAAAAGATTACAAACCCCTAAATAACTGAAAAGACATTAAAAAAGAGAAGTGAAGAGAAGAAAAATAAAAGGAAAAAAGTAAACTCTGTCCTTAGAAGTCTTATCTCCAAACACAAGGCATTTTTATTTTATACTATTGCTTACATTTTTGGAATATTCTTTAAAACAGCTATCTAAATTCCTAGATGATAACAAGATTCTTTTGAGGCTGACAGCAGGAATTCAACTTATAAACCCAATACACAACTAGAGCCACATCTGCTTTTATATTTTAAGCATAAAAGTATTTTTAATATCTACTCTGAATGCATTATCAACTTGGCAATGGAGAGGAATACTCATAGACTCAAAGACTTCCAAAGTGAATACAATCCCAACATATGAGCTAAAAAAAATCACAAAAAAAGTTTTTGTTTCTTTATTTCAGTTCTTTGAGTTTTATACCTTGGTTCTCAGAAATGGGCAAAATCTATAGCAAGAATAAATTAGAAAATTAATTTGCAAGGTATCTTTCTCTTGTTATGAAAAGGTTTTTTTTTTCCCTCCTAAAGATATGACACACTAACCATTCATTTCAAGCAAATTTAATTGCAACATCTTTAACCAAGTAGTCTATAACTCTGCTGCCCAGAACATAACCATAAACTTGAAAGTGAAAGTGAAGTCGCTCAGTCATGTCTGACTCTTTGTGACCCCATGGACTGTAGCCTACCAGGCTCCTCCATCCATGGGATTTTCCAGGCAAGAATACTGGAGTGGGTTGCCATTTCCTTGAAAGGGCCCCCCCAAATGCCAACTAGTAGCTCTTGAGCTGAGGATCATTTCAGAGTCTTCAGCAGTGTGTTCTACACTCTCATCAGTTCATCTGCTAGTCCTTGCTTACATCTAAGTTGGTCATTTTATTTATGTGCATCCCACACGGTACTTGCCAGGGAAATGCAAGGGAAAAAACTTTCCTCCTCCCATCCTCCCTTTCTGGAACTTGGCCCACTTAGAATATTGCTTCCTGATCCTTCCAATAAGCTAAAACCCCAGAGGCATGTAACAATTAAAAGAAGAGACCAGAGGTGTTCATTTGGAACATGTATATCACGTATAAAATCTAATTGTTCTTTTTCATGATCGCCATATTGCTAATATTGCCCAACTAGAAATGGAAAACTGCCACATAATTTAATCTGCACAAGATTCTTACCTTTATGCAACAAGAAGAGAATAAATTAAGTTTTTATTCCTGCTTTTTTCTTCCCTAAAAGAAGTTAAAACTTTAAAGCCATTAAGAGATTTCAAGTTCACATTGAATTCCGCTGGGCTAAGAGATACAGGAGATCATGAGTAGGCATTCACATATCCGTTACAGAGACACTCAGGCAGGATCAAATTAGGTTGTTTGGTTTTCATGGTCCCCACAGGGTTTTGTTCTGTTTAGCATCATCAGGCAAGGAACTTATTATAACTCAGCAAGTTCAATCTATTGTCAAAATATTATTCCCCTAAGGTCTCAATACTAGCCAGGCAGCCTCCCATCACCTTAGCCAAGTAAAAGACTGGGAGCCCACCCCACCTTTCTCCCCCAGTATATTCCTTTTAAGAAACCCTAGCCATGCATACTGGATGGATATGTTCTAGATGGACATCACTTGAATTGGGCAGGCCTGCACATCCTCTAACTTTGTAGATTAACACCAAAAAAAAGTAAGAATGGCATTCAATAATTAAGTATTTGCCATATGTGCTATACAGTTACCCTCTCTTTTTTTTCCCAACAGCCCTACAAGGTTGACACTACTGTTGTCTCTACTTCGCAGATAAGGAAATGAAGGCCCAGAGAAGTTAAAGAGTTGCCCATGGTCACACAGAAAATAAGGAAAGAGCAGATCCATGGTACAGACCTAGGCCTCTTTGACTCCAAAGCCCTGCTCTTCCCTCTACTCTGCCTCTTGTGGCTCCTGATGTGCCCACCCATGTCCCCCTCCTGTCCTTGTTCCCCCTGCACTGGCCTCATGACCTTCAGAGTTCTGGAAGTTACCTAGGCTCTCCCCAGCTACAACCCAGAGTCCATGGCCCACTGGGCTACTGGGCATTCCAGCCTGATCTAGACCCCAGAACACTCCACCCTGTGTACCTTGCACATAACAGTCTCCACAGTTCATCCAAGATTCTGGAAACTTCATCATTACGTCACATCCTGAAAAGGACAATTAGGTTTGACCCATTCTTTTTAGAAACTGAAGCTCCAAAGGATGAAGTCAGTTCTACTACAGGTCAAGCAACTTATTTCGTGGTGATTCTTCAATTGGATCCCAGGAGTTGCATGGTTTTCCCCATTACTCTTTGGCACAGAGTTGATCTCTGATAAATGGTTGCTGATTAACTCACAGTGACCCCATTCTTTCCACCACAACTTTTTCCGTTTGTAGTGATTTTCATTTCAGGAAAAAAAAAATTTAATTCTCAAAAAATCATTTGCTCAGCAGTCATAACAAGCACCCTCCAAACTCCAGTGACTTAACCCAACAAAAGTTAAGTTCTCACTCATGCCAAGACCACCGTGGGTGCAGATGACTCCCCAAGGAAGCTGTCCACCATACAGTGGCTCAGCCTCTGACTGGCCATCAATAATGACCAATCATCATTGACCTCCATTAGCCCATTCTTCTACAGATGCTACACAGGGGTTGGAATTAACGGAGAGCGAGCACTGATGCTCACAATTGATGCTTCCACCCAGAGGTGACACACTTTTATCACCCAGAGCCTGTTGGCCACAGAAAGCCATAGAGCCACACCCATCTTCAAGAAGGCAGAAAAATACGATCCTTCTGTTTGAACAAAGGAGAAAAGAAACCAGATGTCAGGAAAGCAGGAATATCTACCACAAACACTGAAAAAAGGAAGATTTGAGAGGCAACATGATTTAAGAAGTAACAGGGTCACCCAGTTAAAAAGTGGCAGAGTCAGGACCCAGGCCCAGGTTTACCTCTCGCTAAAATCTGAGTCTTTAACTAACACTTAAGTCTCAGAGAAGTATATCCATTTCATAAGACACAATTATTTTTGCATGAACAGTAAGCACTTATTATTGCTTGTTGGTTGACCCCACTCACCTGTCTGGAATTTGCTCAGCAGACAGCTGATGGAGGCTGGCCTTGGTCGGGAGGACTCAGATGACTTGACTATGTTCCACAAGTCTGTCACCCTCCAGCAGGCTAGTTTGGGCATTTTTCATTGCAAAAGCAGAAGCACGAGACCAAGCAGGACCAAAGCACTTCGTATGGCTGAGTCCAAGGTCAGGAAGTGGGAAAGGAGGGCACTGTAATATTATATAGCAAAGAGAATGAAGAATTAGTCCAAGTCTATGCAAGCTCTTTCTGTAAAAGTTCAGTTCAGTTCAGTTCAGTCGCTCAGTCATGTCTGACTCTTTGTGACCCCATGAACCACAGCACGCCAGGCCTCCCTGACCATCACCAACTCCTGGAGCCTACCCAAACTCATGTCCATTGAGTCGGTGATGCCATCCAACCATCTCATCCTCTGTCATCCCCTTCTCCTCCTGCCCCCAGTCCCTCCCAGCATGAGGCTCTTTCCAAATAAGTCAGCTCTCTGTGTCAGGTGGCCAAAGTATTGGAGTTTCAGGTTCAACATTAGTCTTTCCAATGAACACTCAGGACTAATCTTCTTTAGGATGGACTGGTTGGATCTCCTTGCTGTCCAACAGACTCCAACACCACATTTCAAAAGCATCAATTCTTCAGTGCTCAGCTTTCTTTATACTCCAACTCTCACATCCATACATGACTACTAGAAAAACCATAGCCTTAGCTAGAACTATGGTAAATATTTTTGGCTTCTTGGGCCATACTCAACTCTGTGATTGTAGTATGAAAGAAGCCATATATCATAAGTAAATTGAAGGGTGTGGCCAAGTTCCAATACAACTGTATTAGAAAAAGAGGCAGCAGGAAAGATTTGCTCCAAGGCTGGAGTCTGCCAACTTCTGGATTAGAACCATCACTGCAATCTTCCACATATGCTTCCAGTCCTAGTTCTGGAACTATCTGGTCATACGGTCTTGACAGCATCACTTTTTTTCTCACCTGACAACTTTTCCATTTACAAAGTGAGGGAGGTTGGAGTAGTTCTCTAGAACTATAAAACTCTTAAATTCACAGTCCACATTATATCATCCTATAAATCAGATGCCTAACTGAAGTCTAACTGAAGAGATTATTCTCGATCTATTAACTGAGTATGTATCTTTTTTCTATCCTTAATACTATTGTTCACCTGCATAGGCTAAAATTCTATGATTTTACTTGTACTAAGCTGCCATGCAAAAGACACTGCGGTATAATCTTAGCCCCATGAAAGACAAAAAAATTTTTTTCCATCCACCCAAGAGGAGGAAGTCAGTCAGATATATGGAATGGAAAACAAGCTGACACTTTTAATCACAAGTAGGTAGCAAAGCTTTATTGATTGCAAGAATAAAAAATAAAATACTGGAGAGTCAACCCTTAGTGATAGCAATGAAGGTTAAAGAGAAACACAGAATTAATTGACCCACAAGGATAAGCTCTAGTGAGGGACACTATGAACAGGAAGCAGGGAAAGCAGTGTTTAACTGAAAGTTACTCTGTTTATCATCATCTCCTTTCTTGACACCTCAACGGCATGTACTTCCACATGCTGCAACATTGCAGGAGGATGTTTTTGCTTTTTTCCCTCTATTAATCTTCACTGCCAGGCTATTGCCAGAATTACAAATAAGAATATTTATGTTAATAGCAGGCTGCTAAAGGAAAGGGCATGTAAAATATTCTATAACTATCCATAAAATCAGGGCAACACACAGAGCTTTGCAGACATCTCACTTCTGAAGCTTCCTATCAGTGATTCCCAACCGGGCGAGGGAGAAGGGGAGCTATGTTGGCAGCCTTTGGAGATATTTTCGTTGTCCCAGTTGGGGAAGCATTACTGGCATCTAGCCTGCAAAGGCCACAATGATGCTAAAAATCCTACAATGTACAAGACAGACACACACGACAAAAAAAAAGATGATCCAGTCTAACATGGGAAGCCTGGCATGTTCCAGTCCATGGGGTTGCAAAGAGTTGGACACGACTTAGCGACTGAACAGCAATGTGTTAACAGTGTCAAGGTTGAGAAATTCACTTTTCACAGACAAAAAAAAAAAAAGCTACAGCTGAGACTGACAGCAACTTTTCAAATCACTGGGAATTCCAAATCATGATCATACATCCCACAAAAGCAGCATGTATCTTGGACTACCCCTGAGTGACTTTATTTTGTAACCTAGCAACGTTTCAAGCTGGGTACTTGGTATCAGAAGATTCTGCAGAAGTGCTCGAGAAAAATACCTTACCAAAAGGCAGGTCACAAATTCCAAAACCTGTCTCAGAAATGATAAATGGCTCAAAATACTGAAAAAAACATTGGGACTAATATATAATTTTTAAGTATAAGAAGTGCCTTTATTACTCCATTATATAAAATAGTCTTTTTAAAATCTACTTCATCAAAAGCAGTATGGATATTTTCTATACCAAAGAACATGGTATGTGGCAGAAGAGTTTTCACCCTGTTTGAATCATGTCCTGACAATCACATGCAACATCAGCTTTTTTTCTCCAGGCCAGGATACTGGAGTGGGTTGCCCTTCCCTTCTCCAGGGGATCTTCCCAACCCAGGGATCGAACCTAGGTCTCCCACATTGCAGGCTGATTCTTTATCACCTGAGCCACAAGGGAAGCCCAAGAATACTGGAATGGATAGCCTATCCCGTCTGCAGCGGATCTTCCCGACCCAGGAATCAAACCGGGGTCTCCTGCATTGCAGGCGGATTCTTTACCAACTGAACTATGAGGGAAGCCCCAAGTGTATCTCCAACAGGATATAATTTATCAGCAGGTCAAAGAGCTGGAAAATTAGTATCTGTTTAGCTAAACACATTGCATCTGTTGGCAAACCTGTCCAAATAATTTGACACTGTTGCTTCCAATATATGTAGACAGAGACCATTTATCATATGGATTATTTCTAGAACCCACAGGCTTTTCTGCTATGCGCTGCATAGAAACATGTGTGGACTTGCACATGCTTTATAGGAGTCCTTTAGAATGCTTTGCACCAGTCGGTTGTTTGCTTTTAAGTGAAGGGAGTACAGTGTTGCTTCTGCAATTTCCTTGAAGTTCTGTTTTTCCATTACATCATCCCTCCACCTTGCCCACCATTAGTGTCATTTCCACTTCAATTCATTCCTAAACAACCAAGGAAATAGATTTTCAGCAAAAGCAGGGAAGACTGTTTAGATTAAGTTCCAGGGCCTGACAGACAGTTCCTGCATATATGTACCCGAGCCCCGCATTAATCCACATTAACTGCAGTAGAGCTCTCTACTCCTGGCTTCAGGGACTTCCCCAAGCAAAAGCATGTGTGATGAAGTCCATAACTGGGGTGTCAGGTTGACCCCCGTTCAAAACCCACTTAGACCATTTTCTGGCTGTGATCTTGGGCAAGTAGCATAACTGTTTCAATCCTCAGCCCCCTACATGAAAGCAGAGACAAATCCGCCTGCCTCCAGGGGCTGCTATGAGGATGAGCAGAGGTCATGCTTTTATGGTAGCAAGCGCAGGGCACAGGACACAGTCCTTCATAAACATCAGGAGTTTATTACATCAAAGGACTCTGCGAGCTACTCCATCAAGGTCATTTTGAGCCTGCAATTCAGACCTACCTCTCTACTCAGGGCCAAGGACATTCACATGAGGCAAACACACTCTCCCCTAAGATTCAGTGTTCAGTGCTCCTGGTGAACTTATGGTTGCTTCTTCCTTGTGAAAGAATTTGGAGGTGAAGCAAGAGGGTTAAGAAAGCAAGGTGAGAGTTTATTTAAGCAAGAATATTCCCCATGCTTCAGTGGTAAAGAATCCCCTTGCAAGGCAGGAGATGCAGGCTCAATCTCTGGGTGGGGAAGATCCCCTAGAGGAGGAAACGGCTACCCACTCCAGTACTCTTGCCTGGAGAATCCCATGGACAGAGGAGCCTGATGGGCTACAGTCCATGGGGTCACAAAGAGTCAGGACAGAAGCAATGGAGCCCAGAAGCACACCCTCAGAGGGAGAGCCGGCAGACAGTGAGGAGCTGCTGCCCTGGGCTTCTTTGGCAAGCCAGTTATGGCGGGCATACAAATGAAGGGTGGAATAGTCATTGGGGAAGGAGGAGCCCTCGGGGTCACACTCCCTGATTTTCATCCCGGCTCCATTTTTGCGAGGGGAGAAGGGGATGTGTGTGGGTCTTCAGTCGCTCAGTTGTGTCTGACCCTTTGCAACCCCATGGACTGTAGTCCACCAGGCTCCTCTAACCCTTTGCAACCCCATGGACTGTAGTCCACCAGGCTCCTCTCCACCTCTGTCCACCAGAAGGAAGGATTTTGCCCTTATTTAGCTTAGATCAGAAGTGTCATGGCGTCAGTACATGATGGGTACTTCTTATCTGTAAGGCTAATCTTATTATAATGAGAGCATAATGAGCAAAAGTTACATTTGGACACAGAACATTCCCATTTCTCCTCACCTTTCTTTGTCTGCTTCCAGGACACTCATCACCCAAAACCTGTGGCTTCCTGTCAGTCTGGAGGTTCCTGCTTTCCTTTGTCTGTCTATAGATGCCCACTGTCTACAAGATTCATAGTTTCCTGCCACCTGGCCCCTGCCCCCGCTTCTCTGCTCATACCTACCTACCTGCCCGCTGTGACAATGGTGTCACCAAGGAAACACACTGGCACGGGTGAAAGAGCAGGAGAACAGGCGGGGTGCTGCATGGTGCAGAGCCAGAATTGCAGAGATCAGAGACCAGGGAGTTCAGCGGGAAATTTCAGGGAAGTTAACACATCAGAAGCGATCAGCCCAGGGTCTGGGTTGGACCAGGTGCACAGGAACACAGGCCATAGTTATTATCACTGTCATCCACTGCAGGAGGTGATGGGACCTATGCCTCCCACATCCCTGCATCACTTTGCCAACAAAGGTCTGTCTAGTCAAAGCTATGGTTTTTCCAGGAGTCATGTAAGGATGTGAGAGTTGGACCAAAAAGAAGGCTGAGTGCCGAAGAACTGATGCTTTTGAACTGTGGTGTTGGAGAAGACTCTTGAGAGTCCTTTGGACAGCAAGGAGATCAATGTAGTCCATTCTAAAGGAAATCAACCCTGAATATTCATTGGAAGGACTAATGGTGAAGTTGAAACTCCAATACTTTGGCCACCTGATGCAAAGAGCTGACTCTTTGGAAAAGACCTTGATGTTGGGAAAGACTGAGGGCAGGAGGAGAAGGGGGCAACAGAGGATGAGATGGTTGGATGGCATCTCTGACACACTCAATGGACATTAGTTTGAGCAAACTCTTGGAGATAGTGAAGGACAGGGAGGCCTGATGTGCTGCAGTTCATGGTCGCAAAGAGTCAGACACAACTGAGCAACTGAACAACGACGACAACCCTGGCATCACCGACTCTCACCCCTTATTGAAGGACAGGAGCTCCTGCAGAAAATCTCACTTTATTGCTGTTTTGTGGGCTTGCCAGGGGCCTTTTTCATTATTCCTTGTTTTCCTCTCTGTATTGCTTGCTCTCTCTCCTTCTTGGCTTTTGGTTCAGTGTGGGAGTTATTTGATTTATTATTTGCTAAACAGGCAAAGCAATTTTTTTCCATGTTAAATTTCATAATTTTACCAGCGCTGGCGAAAGGGTTCACAAATACCATAAATCGTCTCCCTGAAGTCTTTAAATCCATTCAGACGGTTGCAGGATTATGCATCATCTAGCAAAAATACATTGGCTCTGTGGTGTTTTATCCTTTTTATTTAAACTTGACTTGTTTCTTATTTGTTTTGGTTTTTTCTAAACAAAAACCTTAACACTAAAGAAATGAAGCTGACAGCACAGAGTTCCCTAGGCATTAGGGCTCCCTTATGAAATTCAGAAAACAGCAATCATCAGCCCGTGGATTCGAGCTGCACAGAAAAGGCATCCACAGTTATCTGTCCCATTATCAACATTTCCCATTGCCAAGGACCTACCTAGGTCAGCCTGGGTACCATATTTAGTCTGGGCATTCTGGAAGAAATACATTAGAGCTGGAAAAAAAAAATAAAAACGTAAAGATGACCTTTTCAAGCTAACATTTAACAGGCAGGAAATTGAGGCTGTGAGGAAGAAGTGACCTAAAGTTGGAGGCAACCAAGATGTCCTTCAGTCAGGCTGCAGATCACGGGGTCAGCCACAGCGTCTGCACACAGCACCCTGTGAGCAAGTGCAACTAGACAAAGCACAAAGGGAAGGAAGAGAAAGATCTGGCCCCAGTCCTGAGTCTGATCTGAAGATGTGAGCGGCGGAAGCCAAAGGATCAACATCACTACACATCAAAAACATGGATGCTGGCTCCAGAGACAAGGCAGAGGAATAGAAGGACGTGAGCTCACCCCTTCTTACAGAAACACCAAAATCACAACTAACTGTTGAACAACCACCAAGATGTCATTCAGTACGTAAGTAGAGAGATTTCCCTGTAGTACATTCAGACAATGGAATACTGCTCAGCGCTAAAAAGAAATGAGCTATCAATCCATGAAAAGATATGGAGGAAACTTAAGTGCATACTACTAAGTGGAAAGAGCCAACCTGAAAAGCATAGATCTTATATAATTCCAGTATGCAATTATACATCAATTCTGGAAAAGGTAAAACTATAGAGTTAGTAAAAAGATCAGGGGTTGCCAGAGTTTAGGGGAGAGGGAGGGATGGATACACAGAACACATAGGATTTTTAGGGCAGTGAAAATACTCTTGTGATATTACAATTATGGATACATGTACATTTATCCAAGACAGTAAATTGTGCAACACCAAGAGCAAAACTTAACATAAACTGTGGGATTTGGGTGATAATAATATGTCAGTGTAGGATCTTCAATTATAAAAAATTTACACTCTGATGGTGATAATGGAAGAGGCTCTGCACATGTGGGGACAGGAGACATATGAGAAACCTCTGTTCCTTCTGTTCAATATTGCTATGAATTGAAAACTGTTCTAAATTAAAAAAAAAAAAACTACACTGTACATTGCTATGTATTGGCTTGGCCAAAATGTTTGTATCATCTTAAAGTAAAACCCAATATATCTACTATTGACGACCAATACAACACTACTCATGGCTCCCTAGGTTTCCCTGGTGGCTCAGATGGTAAAGAAACTGCCTGCAACGCAGGAGATCGAGGTTCGATCCTCGGGTTGGGGAGATCCCCTGGAGAAGGGCATGACAACTCACTCCAATATTCTTGCCTGGAGAATCCCACGGACAGACTCACACACGACTAAGTGACTAACACTTTCAGGGGGGAAAACCCCATGGACTGTAGCCCAGAAGGCTCCTCTGTCCATGGGATTCTTCAGGCAAGAATACTGGATTGGCTTGCCACGCCCTTCTCCAGGGGATCTTCCCGACCCAGGGATTGAATCCTCATCTCTTTCGTCTCCTGCCTTGGCAGGTGGGTTCTTTACCACTAGCACCACCTGGGAAGCCAACTACAGCTTCCATATCTACAGACTTTGCCCCTAATCTAATCTCTTCTCAGTTAGCCTATCAGCTCCTTGAACCAAAGCTTTTCTAAAAATAAATAAACGAATTCCGTGTGGTTGAGAGCTTGCTTTTCCCTTCTGACATCCCTGGGGCCTGGAATGCTGGGAGATTAAGTTTAAAAGAGTTTTTCCAGACTCTCCAAGACCTCCCTTTTCTCAACTTCACCCACATCCCAAGTATCACCCTGTGCCCAGACTTCACATGGTTTTAATTCTAGCAGGCATCACCTGATCTCTTTAACGCACAGACAAGAGGCTGGGTACGGGAACTGATTCCATGCACTAGGCCCTGTTTACGCACCTCTCCAGACCTTTCCACCCACCTCTCCCTCTCCCCCACCCCTGCTCTCTAGAGCCTTCCTAGGCAGGGTTCATGCCATTTTCTTTGCTATACAGCCCAGCTGCCTTCACATGCTTAGTCTCTCAGTCATGTCTGACTCTTTGCAACCCCATGGACATTAGCCTGCCAGGCTCCACTGTCCACGGGATTTTCTCAGCAAGAACACAGGAGTGGGTAGCCATTTCCTCCTCCAGGGGATCTTCCCAACCCAGGGATCGAACCTGTATCTACTGGGTCACCTGCGTTGCAGGTGGAGTCCTTACGGCTGAGCCACCAGGGAAGCCCCTGCCAGCACGCTTGATGCCATCAATCAGGAGCCCCCCTGCCCCGCAGCATGGCTGACCCACTGGCCAGACCACGTCACCGAAGCTCTGCCTCTCCCGGCACCTCCCTGGATCGGAGGAAACAGAGGGCAGAAATGCAGGGTTGTTAACACCCAACAGCCAAGAAACGAAGGAGCCAACTGGTAAACACCTCCCACTTCTTATCCCCTTCCCCCAGCCTCCCCACCCGGCTCTGGATGGTTCTGAATTGCTGTGATTCTACGCCTCTGCTCCGTGATGCCCTGCACTGCTGTATTCCTTACTAACTCTGACCCCCTCTGGCAAACACCAGCTTGTATTTACTGTCATTGGCTGCCGCTCTCAATTCTCTTTTTCCCCTTGGTATTTCACCACTCTCTACTTTCCCACCAAGCTTTCTCTGTAAATGGCCAGACAGTAAACATTTCAGGTTCTACAGGCCGCATGGTCTCTATCACAATGACTCAGCTCCACCCTTGCAGCCTGAAAGCAGGTGGCAATGCAATTTGTTAATGAGTGGGTGTGACTGGTCAATAAAATGTTATTTATGGATGCTGACATTTGAATTTCATGTTAATATGCACATGTCAAAAAATTCTTTTTTCATCTTTTTTCAGCCATTCAAAATGGAAAAACCATTCTTAGCTCATGGATCATATAACACAGCCAATAAGGGGATGCATCTGGCCCATAGTTTGATAACCCTCCTTGAAATCACTGAGTCGTCAGGTTTCTTCATTCACAGATTATACAAACCAGGTGATGCAGGCCAAAGTTTGCCAGTCCAGCTTCAGCCCATAAGCTCTGCTTCAGGCCTGTTTTCTAGAGCTCTCAGGCTAAGGCACCACAGTCATAATCCTCAGGTGAATTTTTTAAATAATAAATGAAAATATTTTTTCTTCTTAAGAATGTTCTGTACTGACTCAGGAGCCTGAGTTTCTAGACATATAGCTCCATCAAGAATCCTGCCAGATCCTGAAAGGCAAACACCATATGATATCATTATATATGGAATCTAAAAGACGACACAAATGAACAAATCTGTGAAAAAGAAAGAAACTCACAGACATAGAGAACTGACTTGTGGTTTCCAAGGGCAGGTAGGGGAGGGAAGAACTTAGAGTTTGGGATTAGAAGATGCAATCTGTTACACCTAAGATGGATAAACTACAAGGTCCTACTGTATAGCACAGGCAGCTATATTCAAGACCCTGTGATACGTGTACCCCAGTGTTCATCGCAGCACTGTTTACAACAGCCAGGATGTGGAAGCAACCTAGATGTCCATCAGCTGATGATGGATAAGAAAGTTGTGGTACATATACACAATGGAATATTACTCAGCTATTAAAAAGAATGCATCTTAATCAGTTCTAATGAGGTTGATGAAACTGGAGCCTATTATACAGAGAGAAGTAAGTCAGAAAGAAAAACACCAATACAGTATATGGAATTTAGAAAGATGGTAATGATGACCCTATATGCGAGATAGCAAAAGAGACACAGATGTAAAGAACAGACTTTTGGACTCTGTGGGAGAAGACGAGGGTAGAATGATTTGAGAGAATAGCACTGAAACATGTGTATTATCATATGTGAAATGGATCGCCAGTCCAGGTTCAATGCATGAGGAAGGGTGCTCAGGGCTGGTGCACTGGGATCACCCAGAGGGATGAGATGGGGAGGAAGGTGGGAGGGGGGTTCAGGATGGGGGACACATGTACACCCATGGCTGATTCATGTCAATGTATAGCAAAACCACTACAATATTGTAAACTAATTAGCCTCCAATTAAAATAAATTAATTAATTAAAAAAAGACCCAGTGATAAACCACAATGGAAAAGAATATGCAAAAGAATGTATATATACACAATTATACGTATCTGTATGTATAACTGAATCACCTTGTTGTATAGCAGAAATTAATACAACATTATAAATTAACTATATGGCAATAACATTTTTTTTTAAATCCCCTGCCTCCTTCCCACAGTTATCCTTATCCCTGAAGCTCAGGGATCTGGGAGACTGGGTCCTCTGAGGAGCTGGGAGCTCTAGGGCTTCTCTTGTGTGTCAAACACTACCTTCCATTCCCTTTTACTTCCCTTGGGCATAATTCTTTACTCCCCTTAAGGTTAAGGAACATCAATTAAATTTTTTTATCCTCTATTAATACCATCTACACAATGAATATTTATTGCTCACTAAACATAGGTTGATTCTTCATCACAGTAGGTGTAAGAAGACAGATTTCAGGCTTCCCTGGTGGCTCAATAGTAAAGAATAGTAAAGTAAAATAAATACTAAAGAATAGTTTAAAAAAAAAAAAAAAAGAGGAAAAAAAGAGTTCATGATGAGGTTGGATTGCCTAATCAGAGATGCCTGAGGAGAAAGATGCCTTCAAGAGAAGTGAGTTGCACATCATGTTAGGTAATCAAGAAGAATCTCTAAGACTACTTGGCAAGGATGCTAAGGATTCAAGAATTTATACTTCAGGGACTTCCGTAGTGGTCCAGCAATTAAGACTCCAAGCTCCCAATGCAGAGGGCCCGAGTTTGGTCCCTAGTTGGGGAACTAGAGACCACATGCTACAGCTATAGATCCCACATACCACAACTAAGACCTGGTGCAGCCAAATAAAAAATAAATATAAATAAATAATTTTTTTAAAAAAAGAATTTATATTCAGGAAGAAGGTTGGACTTCAGTCCAGCCCCAAGAGTCTGTGATTCCCCAAATGGTCTGAGACCCAAGAGAAAGAGAGAGAAAACTAACAGCTGCCCATTCACTGTGCTGAGTGCTTTGCAAATGAATAGTATCAAAAATAATAATGACCAACAAGTATTGAATTTATGACACATTCCAAGTACTGCACAGCACTAATCCAAGACCACACAGCTAGAAAACAAAACAAGCACTGAACTCCAGTCTGACTAACCCCAAAGGCCAGGAGGTATCTTTCTCCTCAAGTGGAAGATTAGGTCAGACCATGAAGTCCTAGTATGTTTTGATGGGACTGTATTGTCTGACCACTTAAAAAGTGACATTAATGATCATGTCCTTGACTAAATTAAGGTCCATTGTGATGTCTCTTCTCTTGAGAAGGAACGTATCAGAGGATCAATCTGCTCCTCGACTTAAAAAATAAAATTGCAGAGAATCACGAATGCTATGGAACATGGACTCTCCCCAGGGAACCGGGAATAGCAACAAACTGCCTCACAGCCCATCACCAATTAAGGATGCTTAAATGGCAGCTTGTATCTCAGGGGGACGCCGCAGGCAGGAACCACGGCGTTTCATCAGGCCTGAAAACAAGTACTTTGTCGTGATCTTGATGTATAATTTACGTGAGCATAAAATGTGTCTCCTCTCTTTTTAAAAACAGACAAGCGCCAGCCCAGAGCCCCAGCTGTGCCCCTCGGCCCCTCCACAGAGAAAGACTATTCCTGTCATGGTCTAGCTTTTGTTTTGACCTGCAGCACATCTGAAAACGTGGCCATGGCAGCCACTCTGAGCTTCCCTTCAATCTGCCCCTCAAGTGAAGCAACTACTTAACACCCGCACCTGTTCCCATTCCGAAATGCCCTCCCAGCTCCTCCTTCAAAACTCAGGGAGTCCTCCCAGAGGGGCCTCTTCCTCATCTCTACCATGCGTCTCCTCTATACCTGGGTTGCACATAGTTTTGAATTCATTATCATGATGCTTGGAAAGAATTAAAAACAGCATTCTTAAGTTAGGTTTGCCCCCGCAATCAGGCTATAAACCTGAAGAGAAGAACCAGTCTATTATGTATGTGGGAAGAGACAGAGAACATTATTCATCTGAATTTCAGACTGGCAGGGGTGGTGGGAGCTGATTCTCATGAGAAAGATGAAGGGAGAAAAACCCTTTTTCCAAGGGCCAGTGTTCAGTGGAAAGTTGCTGTATGAAGACCTTGGCTACATAACAAACCAGCACAGAATCGAACGGCTTAGAATCACTGCGATGGGCATTACCCCTCACAGCTCTGTGCATTTACCAGACTCCACCTGGCGGCTCTCACCTAGGTCTCTAGTTGCTGCTGTTTAGTCACTGAGTCGTGTTCAACTCTGCGACCTCATGGGCAGTAGTAGCCAGGCTCCTCTGTCCTTCACTATCTCCCAGAGTTTGCTCAAGTTCATGTGCATTAAGTCGGTGACGCTCTCTAACCATCTCATCCTCTGCCACCCCCTTCCTTTGCCTTCAATCTTTCCCAACATCAGGGTCTTTTCCAAGAGTCAACTCTTCGCATCAGGTGGCCAGAGTATTGGAGCTTCAGCTTCAGTCCTTCCCATGAACATTCAGGGTTGATTTCCTTGAGTACTGATTGGTTGGATCTCCTTGCAGTCCAAGACTCTCAACAGTCTTCTCCAGCACCATTCCAGGTGCACTCAGATCCTGGCTGGGGTCAGCTGAAGAAGGGTCCACAGGGACAGATGTTCAGATGACGGCCTCATGCCTACCGCTGGCGGCCATCCAGACCCGCACGTGTGTCTCTGCACCCAGCCTGCCTGGGCCTCTCCAGAACATTTTGGGGTACTGCTGGTGTCCTTAAACTATGCCCCAGAGGGTTAAAGAAATTGGTGACTAACCAACTCTGGACCTTGTCTTCCAGGAGGACAGATGGGGAGGCAGCTTGTGGAAATCAACTTCGTTTGTAACAGGACAGAAGTGGCCGAAACCGGCTGGAGCCAAGACAGCTGATCAGAGTCTGTGCAGAAGAGACTTGCTTGCAGGTGGGGCGGCCTTCTGAAGTCACAGCTCGGATTTGCACCGGGAGTTTCATACCAGCTCTGGGCAAATGGGCACGCGCAACCCAGGAAGAAACAAGCCACGTGCTTGCACCTGTGTGTAAGAACCCATCGCTTGCCTTAAACTTTGTAAACAGCCATGTTTCTCCTTGATTCGCAGCCTCCAAACCCCAACTCTTATGAAATATCCCCCTCCTCTTTCTACTGGGGACACAGATTTGAGCCGTGCCTCCTGTCTCCTTGTCTCATTGAAGCTTTTCCGTTTCTCAAAAGCAGGTGCCAGAGCATAGGCTTCTATGCATTTTGGGCAGCAGGCCGTTTGCTCCATATCACCTTCGTTTCACAGAGCTGCTGTAATAAATTGCCACAGACAGTGTGGCTTAAGCAACAGAATGTCATTCTGGAGGTTCTTTAAGAGAAGACTTCCTTGCCTCTCTATAACTTGTGGTGTTGATAATCCCCAACAGGGTGGGGACCCCTCACTGAGTCCTTTGCCCTGAGTTGCAAATGCCAGTTGAGCAACATCACGTTGGCATAGCAGAGCAGAAACTTTATTCATTGATCAAGCCTGGAGAAGGGACGGTTCCTGCTCTAAAAACACCTTCTCCCCGAAGGAAAGGGAAGGTGGGAATATTAAGGGGTAGGAGAAGAAGTGACATCAGGGCTCTAGGAAAGGAGCAGAGGTTTCCAGAGGCAGCGGGAGCATGCATAGTCTTCCGTGCTTCTTTGCACGTGGAATTGTGCCTAGCAGAGTACAGACCCTTGCCTTGGGCAGAGAGCTTAGCATAGCAAGGAAGCAAAGAAAACTTCCAGACAAGTCCAGGTCTCATCTGTGCAGGTACATTCCTGTGGTCAAGTCTGAGCCCAATCGGGGCAGTGGACCACTGCATGGCTCTCAAAGCATAGCTGCAAAACATCTCTGTCAAACACCAGGTACTTTTGAAACAAACAGAAGTAAATGAAGGATGGGATCTTTCAGCTCTCAGGGGCTGTGAGCAATCCTCAGGTCCCTTGGCCTCGAGCTGCATCACTCCAGTCTCGCCTCTAACTCCACGTGGCCTTCTCTGTGTTTGTCTCTCTGTGTCCTGTCCTCTTACAAGGGTACCAGTGGATTTAGGACCCAGTCTAACTAAATCCCTGGTAGCTCAGACAGTAAAGCGTCTGCCTACAATGCGGGAGACCCAGGTTCAATCGCTGGGTCAGGAAGATCCCCTGGAGAAGGAAATGGCAACCCACTCCAGTATTCTTGCCTGGAAAATCCCATGGACTGAGGATCCTGGTAGGCTACAGTCCATGGGGTCACAAAGAGTCAGACACGACTGAGTGACTTCACTTTCACTTTCTAACTAAATCGAGCATGATGTCATCTAGATACCCATAACAAATCATATCTGTGAAGACAGTATTTCCAAGTAATTTCTGGGTGGACATGAGTTTTTAAGGGACGTTGTTTAACCTCTACAGCTGGTTTCCCTCAAAATAAGATTTTTCATGAAGACAAGGCAGAAGCTGCAAGGCTTTCTCTGACCCAGCCTCAGAGCAATCAGCAACATTACTGTTGATTATAAGCGTCTTACAGGGTGAGCTCTGATTTGAGAAGGGGCCACACAGGGCATACTACTAGAAGCATGGTCCCTTGGGATCATACTTGGAGACCAGCATCTATAAGAACCTGTCTCCTGAGAAACTGTTTGCGGGTCAAGAAGCAGCAGTTAGAATCAGACATGGAACAACAGGCTTGTTCAAAATTGGGAAAGCAGTACAAGGGTGTGTATTATCACCCTACTTATTTCACTTATATGCGAAGTTAAATCGAAGTACATCATGCAAAGTGCAGGGTTGGATGAAGCACAAGCTGGAATCAAGATTGCCAGGAGAAATATCAACAACCTCAGATATGCAGATGATAACACTCTAATGGCAGAAAGCAAAGAGGAACTGAAAGCCTCTTGATGAAAGTGAAAGAGGAGAGTGAAAAAGCTGGCTTAAAACTCAACATTCAAAAAACTAAGATCATAGTATCTAGGCCCATCACTTCATGGCAAATAGAAGGGGAAAAGTGTAAGTAGTGACATTTTATTTTCTTGGGCTCCAAAATCACTGCAGATGGTGACTGCAGCCATGAAATTAAAAGACGCTTGCTCCTTGGAAGGAAAGCTATGACAAACCTAGATAGCATATTAAAAAGCAGAGACATCAGGAAACAAAGGTCCATATAATTAAAGCTATGGATGCTTTTTCCAGCAGTCATATATAGATGTGAGAGTTGGTCCATAAAGAAGACTGAGAGCCAAAGAATTGATGCTTTCAAACTGTGGTGCTCGAGAAGAGTCTTGAGAGTCCTTTGGACAGCAAGGAAATCAAACCAGTCAATCAGAGACATCAGGCAACAAAGGTCCATATAATTAAAGCTATGGATGGTTTTTCCAGCAGTCATATATAGATGTGAGAGTTGGTCCATAAAGAAGACTGAGAGCCAAAGAATTGATGCTTTCAAACTGTGGTGCTCGAGAAGAGTCTTGAGAGTCCTTTGGACAGCAAGGAAATCAAACCAGTCAATCCTAAAGGAAATCAATCCTGAATATTCACTGAAAGGACTATTGCTAAAGCTCCAATTCTTTGGCCACCTGATGTGAAGAGCCAACTCTGAAAATACACTGATGCTGGGAAAGATTGAAGGCAAATGGAGAAGAGGAGGCAGCAGAGGATGAGTGGTTAAATAGCATCACTGACTCAATAGACATGAATTTGAGTAAACTCTGGGAGACGGTGAAGGACAGGGGAGCCTGGCATGCTGCAGTCCATGTGGCCACAAAGAGTCAGACATGACTTAGCAACCGAACAACAATCTGTGAGAAGGACCAGGGACAGGGGAAGTGAACAGGAGGGACAGGACACAGAGGGGAGAGAAGACATTCTTAGAACTGCCATGGTGGGACAAGGGAAGCGATGCATGCACTTGATTTCCAGGAGAGGCCTGGACAAGACAGAGAAGGCTTTCAGGAGCCACCATCTGGCAGAAGAGAAAAATTGTACATGACAGAGATCTCTACAGAGGATTTTTAAGATGTTTCACTGCACATCAAGACTCTTCTCTGCCCTTTGACATTTCTCAAGAGATGGGGTAAAGATATGAATTGCCTCCATTTCTGTTTTTCTGCCTTGCTGTTATTTCTCACATGTGATTTTCTGCAGGCCAAGATCACAAGATGATCACAAGATTTCATCGTTTTTATGCAAGCGGCATATCTCTAACCCTCTCAGTAAAGCCAGCACAGGGCTCTGTCCGTGGAATGTAATCAACAAATAACGACCAGGTTTAAAGCATTTACAAGTTTAATTTGGAGATACATTTGAAAGGTGAAACCAGGATTTCTGTTGAATAGGAGTATGTGCATGCACTTTCAAAAGAGTTATCAACTGAGTTTTCAGTTTGTCTTCTCTGTAACAGGTTTCGACACAGGTATTGTTGGATTTTTATAGCCTGAGGGTTATTAAAGGTGATGTTTGGCGAACTGCCTTTCCAGGAAAGTTTGGCGGGAAGGTTCATTTTATTGAACAACATAGCTGACAGTCTTCAGATAACAAAAGACTCAGAGGATGTAGGCAGTGTTCCCTCACAGGCTGCAAAATATACTCCCCATGATAAGCCCAATAATTCTTCCAGCTCAGGAAATGGCTAGAGGGTGACTAGAATGCCGGGGACAAGTGGGGGTATTATGGCTGCGGGCTTTCCAGCTCTGGGGGACTTAGTTAATCAAGGAAATTAAGGGCTCACATCACTAAGATGATTTTAGACCCCAACCAACAAAACAAACCAGTCATGGGAGGAAGTTTATGGAAATGCTTCCTATTTCAACATAGTTGAAATAAAATAAAATCTGGGTACAAAAGACTAGGAATTGACCTGAAGTGAGACTTCTCTCCTCACAATCAGCACACCCTACCTGTTCTTATCGTGTTTGTTGTTGTTGTTGATATTTGTTGAAGACTTACTATGTTATGTGTTTGACATACATAGTCTCATTTAATCCTTACAACACTCTTATGAAAGTGGTACTAATGCAAAGAAGATGTACTGGGCTGGAAAATTTGGGTGAGGGTGGATGGAATAGTCCCTACTCAAAAAGACTGTCTTGCAGTGAAATGTAAAGAAGGGTTTACATATTGTCTGGATTTTTAAAGCCAAAAATGTAGTTTGGGTTTTAAGAAATTGAGCCAAGAGTTCAAAGAGGGCTTAAACACGAGTTTAAATTAGTTTACATGTTAAACTCATATGTATCCAGACCCACTTATGAATGGATGTGTTCATATCCCTATAATCTCAGTGTAATGGCTCAGTGTAATGGAAGCCCTTCTGTGTGTTAATGACATTAACATTGAATAGATGTAAGTGTACATATTAAACATCAATTAAGTGTGGAGGGAGATACTACTTCATACCCACTGAGATAGCTAAATCCAAAAAGATAGACATTAACAAGTAATGGTGAGTTTATAAATTGGTAAAGCCGCTTTGGAAAATAATCTGGATTGTTCTGCCCGTAGTCCGAGTCCCCGGTCGGGAAAGAAGACTCCTCGAAACAATGCAACTTGCAATAGGGGAATTTATTACTGACTCGAGCCAGGGCCTCCCGCCCTCACCAAGGGTGTGAGGACAAAAAGGCCCCAAGCCCCAGTTCTCTCGGGTATTTATTAGGTCAAAAAAAGCAGCAGGTGGTTGGCGCAAGCGGACTGGTTACACAGTAGGTAGTTGGCGCAAGCAGATTGGTTACACAGTTGCAAGGTAATTTTTGTTGGACCAACGTGGGGCTTTCAGCTTTCCCCTGATAGGTTCCCTTTTTCTTGCTAGGCATATGTTGATTGGCTGGCTCCAGGAGGCCTGATAATTATGTTAAACCAGGCCTACTCCTAATCTAGGCTGCCTGTCATGGCGTTAGCCGTGACAGCCTGACAGGATATTCCTCAAAATATTAACTATACAGTAACCATATAATCATCAATTCCACTCTGAGATATCGACTCAAAAGAAATGAAAACATATCCACACTAAGAGCTGCTCATAAATATTCATACCAATGTTATTTGTAATAGTCAGAAGGTGGAAACAACCCAAATTCCCACTAACTGATTTATGGGTGAACAAAATGGGGTGTATCTATACAATGCAATCTTATTCAGTAATAAAAAAATAAATGAAGTACCGATACAGGCTATGACATGATCACCCTTGAAGACGTCATAAGTGAAAGAAGCCAGTCACAAATGACCACATGTTATATGGTTCCACTTACATGAAATGTCCAAAGTAGGAAGATTCATGGAGACAGAAATTAGAGTAGTGTTTCCCAGGGGAGAGGGAAGTGGGCAGTGACTATTACTAGGTATAAGATTTCTTTGGGAAGGTAATGAAGATGTTCTGAAGATTGTCTTATGATAGTTGAACAACTTTGTGAATATACCAAAAACCATTGAATTGCATATTTTAAAAGAGTGAACATATAGGGACTTCCCTGGTGATGGGTGGTTAAGAATCTACCTGCCAATGCAGGGGACACAGGTTCAATCCCTGGTGTGGGAAGATTCCACATCCCTTGGTGCCGGGGTCCAGCCTCGGCAGGATCCAGAGGGTACCCTCAGGATGAACGGCGTCTGCGAGAGATAGAAGACACGTGAGACCAGCCTTGATAGGGCCCAGTCTGTGAGGGAGAGAGAGAGAAAGAGAGAGAGAGAATGACCAGACGGGGGTGCAAAGAGTCTGGCAGAGTCTGGCAATGCTTTATTTTTTACCATAGCTTTTATACCCTAAGTTAGTACATTTCTAAAGGGAAGATAGTTTAATATTACGTCAGCTTGTCCTTCACAAAACCAGGGTGTTTTCTGCATACTTCTTTGTTTATGAGGGTCTTGTACATTATCTTCTGGCCTTGGGGCCTATTAACATTTTATGCAGGTCAGGTGAATGTAAACCTATTTTCTGTTTCTATGGTGACCTTAACTGAAAGGTAGCAGTCTCATAGGGCAAAAGTACAGAGTGGAAGTATAACCTTGTTAACACAAAAATTAATCCTTCTGCAGAAGTTGTCAGTTGCGTTTATCTAAAAAGTTTACCCCACACTGATTCTGCGACTTTGGTGAGGCAGCTTCTGCCTAGCACTCTTGGCTGACAACTAACAACCATCTCATTGTTACCACACTAGGGCTAAGTTCTTATTTCTCCAGATCTTTAACTATATTAACAGTGGTTTCCACAGCACAGCCTTAGCACACTAAAAGCAAAAACACAGCAAGCAAACGTTAACCCAATAACCACTTTTATAATAAGTTTTTCTTATATTTTCTAATAAAACTCCTTCACCCCTCAAAAATGCTCTATGTCTATCAGGGCTTTTATATCAGATTCTTAATTCTATTTTATGATTAAAATATTATAAGCAATCATGCATATTAGTACCAAGGGCATAAATGCATTTGGCTAACAAACTACCAACAAAAGAGTTTAAATTAAAACACTCCTTTCATGCTGGATAATCTCATAAAATACCACCACCTGGGAAACTTATTGATTAAAGTTCTAAATTGATTCTTATTTGGGAAGAGATGGGGGAAGGCCTTCTGCCTGTGTCACAGAAATTAGGGAGTAGTTTATTAAAGCAAGCATCAGAAGAACAGATACCATCTTTAAGGTGAGCGCCGGGGGCAGCTTTGGGGCAGCTTTTCAGAATCCCTGAAAACCTGATCCGCCTTGCCCATCAGGCTTTCTCCCCATGACCTTGTCATGGGTGGGATCTCGTGAGCTAGCCTTTTCGGAATCCTTGAAAACCTGATCCGCCTTGCCCGTCAGGTTTTCTCCCTCATGACCTTGTCATGGGTAGGATCTCGTGTGCTGGCTCCTGGCACCTTGGTACAACTAAGCCCCTGGGCTACAACCACTCAGACCCTGCACTAAAACTATTGAAGCCAACGAGCCCTAGAGCCGGTGCTCCACAATAAGAGAAGCCACTCAATGAGAAGCCAGTGCCCCGAAGAGAAGACCCTGCGCAGCCAAAAATAAATAAACAAATAAATAATTTTTTTAAATATATCTTTGTTTTAAAAAAAAGAGTGAACATATAGTATATAAACTATATCTCAATAAAACTGTTCTTAAAAAAAAAGAAGAGAAAATAAAAAGTTTCTTTTTAATATGTAGCTTTAAAATGCCACTTTGGAAAGTCCGAGGACAAGAATGGATTGAGGTTTGTAAGCCTTGCATGTATACAATTTGGGGAACCTTCTTCAACAGACATAATTTTATAAATGCCAATGTGCTGTGTCTTGCTTATTCACTCAGTCATGGCCGAGCCTTTGCGACCCCATGGTCTGTAGCCCACCAGGCTCCTCTGTCCATGGGATTTCCCTGGCAAAAATACTGGAGTGGGTTGCCATCCACTCCTCCAGGGGATCTTCCAAATCCAGGGATTGAACTCAGGTCTCCCGCATTGCAGGCAGCTCCTTTAGCAGCTGAGCTACTAGGGAAGGCCATAATTGCCAATACATTGTACAATAATTTGAGTATAGTTAAAAATACAGTGTGTGCTCAGTCGTGTCCTACTCTTTGTGACCCCATGGACTGTAGCCAACCAGGCTCCTCTGTCCTTGGAATTTTTCAGTCAAGAATACTGGAGCAGGGTGCCATTTCCTACTCCAGGGGATCTTCCCAACCCAGGGATCAAACCTGTGTCTCTTGCGTCTCCTGTGTTGCAGGCAGATTCTTTACCACTGCACCACCTGGGAAACCTCCAACAATACAGTACTATAACTTAAAAATTTGTTAAGGGGTAGAGTTCATGTCATGTGTTTTTTTTTTACCACAATTTAAAAATACAAACACAAATTTCAGTGCAAACTGGATAATTAGGATGAGAAAAGAAATGACAAATTTAAAAATAAATTTTAATAAAAAGTTAAAAAGTAAGACCTGGAAACCATCTACAACCAATTTATAAAACCACACTTTTTATTAACTAACTGCCTGTCATCTGTCTACAATCCTACTTTCCAACATTGCTGGCCGCATAATCTTTGTTCACGTTGCCATGAGACAATGATGTCTATCACTTTCTACAGGGAGAACAGAAAGTACTTAGTCTTTCCTCTAGCGTAATTGATATAAATTGCTTTTTATAATATACATATCCCAATTTCCCCCTGCTTAAGACGAGTCTTCTGCCTTCCCAGGACATCCTCCCCAGAGATGAGAGGCAGTCTTTATCTTCTCTTTGAGCCCAACATCACACCCAACACTTGAACCTTCCAACACCAGACAGGCAAACTTGGTGAAGATATGCTGAAACCAGCACTCCCATCCTGCCCAGAGAAGTGAAAACAAACTCACTTGTTCTTGGAACACAATTTGACAACAGATAGTAGAGATCCCTCTAAATTCCACCTTTGGGAATTCCTCCTAAGGAAATAACTGCAATGCACAAGAGTAATCTAAACGTCTGATGTAAGCAAATAATAAACAACCTTATTATCTGATCATGTGTTGGCACCTTTTAAAATGGTGATAAAAATAATGTAATAATTTGAAAATTATAATACACATAATATTGTACAATTATAATAAGTCATAGGTTGATATAAAATTGTGTACACAGTATGCCTAGAACCAGGCAGTTGGTGCAGTGGTAAAGAATCTGCCTGCCAATGCAGGAGACAAAGAGGCATGGGTTCAGTCTCTGGGTCGGGAAGATTCCCTGGAGAAGTAAATGGCAACCTGCTCCAGTATTCTTGCCTGGGAAATGCCATGGACAGAAGAACCTGGCAGACTACAACCCATGGGGTCACAGAGTCAGATATAACAGCTCAGCACAGAACATGCCTAGAACTAGATTTGATTTCAACCCTGTGCATAAAGAAAAAGAAAAAAAGATTGGAAGGAAATGCATCAAAATACTAAAATGATTGTGTTGGGAAGGCTTATGCAAATTTTCCTTATCTCATATAAATTTCATAGTGAAAATATGGCTGCCTAATAATCCTGTCTGCTCCCTGACTCAGCCCATAGAATTAATGGTCCTAAATATTAGCAAAGCAGCTGGCTCCTTAGAGAGGGCTGCTACAATAAATAAATGTAAAGTATGGTTATGAGTTTATTTTTGAAGTGCTTTCAGCAAAATCACTTGTTTACACATAGCAACGTTCGGGGCGGGGGGGGAATCAGTGCAGTTAAATACCTTCACCTCTGAAACTGCCCCACACATAGTGCATAGCTTTGTCCTGTGGCTGAAACCTCTGTTCAGCAACTCCTAGACACACTATTAGAAGAGTCAGTGTAGGTCATACCACCTGCTGCATGCTCTCCAGACCTGAAAATCAGAATAACTCAACAAGAAGCCCACAAAGCTGCCAAGAGCTGTCAGAGGTGTGCGTTGTTGTAGCAACAATCCGGCGGCAGCAGTGGAGCAGAGGAAACAGGAGTTTGTTGCTATGTTCAGGGCATGGGACTTGCTGGACCAGAACTAATGGGGGATGAAAATGCAGGTGACAGTTGGCAATGGGTGACTTACAACTTGGATATTCGTAAGGAAAATGTCTACCCTTTAGGTGGTGGTCCAGTCGTGTTTTAAATACCTCATCGTTGCTGTAGAGAGAGAATTCCATGTAAGTCCCATTCACAGTGGACTTTACACCATGGACTTACTATCAGAAATAGTCCTGTGACCTGAAGGAGGTGAGAGACACGTGGAGGAAGCTGATTTCACAAGCTCATGGTGGCCTTCCTGCATCAATGCATGCAAACCAGCAGCAGAGCTAAGCCTTGACCACAGAGCACAGTGGAAAGAACCCCAGGCTTTGGAATTGGGAAGACTTCCCTGGTAGCTCAGCTGGTGAAGAATCTGCCTGCAATACGGGAGACCTGGGTTCGATTCTTGAGTTGGGAAGATCCCCTGGAGAAAGGAACGGCTACCCACTCCAGTATTCTTGCCTGGAGAATTCCATAGACAGAGGAGCTTGGCAGGCTACAGTCCACGAGGTCACAAAGAGTTGGACACAACTTTCACTCACTCACTTGGGTTCAGATCCAGGCTCAGCCACTTGCTAATTGTGTTACATTGAAAAGATGCTTAACCACCTCCAGCCTCAGTCTTAGCATCAGTAAAATGGGAATAAAAATTTCTGCTTCACAGGATTTTTAGAAGAATCAGAAGTGCCATTTGTAAACATAAACGATACCACATGACCCAGCAATTCCACTCAAAAGTATCTACCCACACAAAGACTTGTATATGAATGTTTATAGGAGCATTACTCAGGATAGCCAAAAAGCTGAAAGAGAGGAGCTTGGAGATTGTTTATATTGTGGAATCACCAATATAGCAAGCCTTGGATGGCTGCCTTTTGTTCTTTTATGAGAAAGGAAAATAAACCCTGTGCGTTTTTTTTTAAAAATTGTCAAAAAGTAGAAATAAACTCTCCATCACCTGATGAACAATCCCTGGGTCAGGAAGATCCCCTGGAGAAGGGAATGGCTACCTACTCCAGTATTCTTGCCTGGGAAATCTCATGAACAGAGGAGCCTGGCAGGCTACAGTCCATGGGGACACAAAGAGTCAGACACGACTGAGCAGGCTCCCATCTTAAGCCTGTTATTTAAAACAGAAATGCTCTATTTAAAACGCCTAGCATAGTGCCAGGTAACCAATAGGTCATGGTTATTATTGGATCTGTCATTCGATTACAATTTAACTGGCTTCTCCTCCTTCTAGAAAATTTCCTTAGTACATTGTGTGTTTCCTGCTCAGAAGGTAGTATTAGAAGCAGAAGTGCAATCCTTGAAGAGACTCTGCAGCTCATCGATCCTTTCTGCAGATGGGAAAACTGAGGCCCAGGAGACTGCTGGTTCTTACTCGAGGAAGCTGAATTAACCAGTACATTCCCAGCAAAGCAATGCAAGTACAAAGGCAGCAAGTCTTCTGCTCCCAGGAGCACACCTACATGAACTGCTTCTGCCTGAGTCCTTGGCCCAGGATCAGCTTCAGAAAGAAGGGCATGGACATAGATAACAACCATAATTATCATCAGGCTAAAGGCTGGGGTCTCCTGGGGGAGGTTGTGCTCTCCTGGACAGTCCCTTAGTTGACATTTTCTTCCTCAGTAAGAACTCGGTTAACAATCAGACAGAGTGGGGCTCAGAGTTTCTTCATACATTAAACACTGAGGCCTGGACACACACACCCTCTGCACACATGGGACCCTTGGTGGAAAAAAAGGACAAATCCCAGCTGAAGCAGTGACAGCTGATGAGTTGAAATTTTTCTGTCCCCAAAACACCCCCTACCCAAGTCTGAGTCTGAAAATTCCACACTAGGGATGCATTCATTTGGGTAGAAGCATTCCCTTTCCATTCAGAAAACTAAGATCATGGCATCTGGTCCCATCACTTCATGGCAAATAGATGGGGAAACAGTGGAAGTGACAGACTTTATTTTCTTGGGCTCCAAAATCACGGCAGATGTTGACTGCAGCCATTAAATCAAAAGACTCTTGCTCCTTGGAAAGAAAGTTATGACCAACCTAGACAACATATTGAAAAGCAGAGACATTACTTTGCCAACAAAGGTCTGTCTAGTCAAGGCTATGGTTTTTCCAGTAGTCATGTATGGATGTGAGAGTTGAACTATAAAGAAAGCTGAGCGCTGAAGAATTGATGCTTTTGAACTGTGGTGTTGGAGAAGACTCTTGAGAGTCCCCTGGGCTGCAAGGAGATCCAACCAGTCCATCCTAAAGGAAATCAGTTCTGAGTGCTCAGTGGAAGGACTGATGTTGAAGCTGAAACTCCAATACTTTGGCCACCTGATGCGAAGAACTGACTCACTTGAAAAAACCCTGATGCTGGGAAAGATTGAAGGCGGGAGGAGAAGGGGACGACAGAGAATGAGATGGTTGGATGGCATCACCGACTCAATGGACATGAATTTGAGCAAGCTCCAGAAGTTGGTGATGGACAGAGAAGCCTGGTGTCCATGGGGTCCCAAAGAGTCAGACACGACTGAGTGACGGAACTGAACTGAGGAGCCAAAGATAACATATCCTCTTTTAATTTTAAATCATACAATTTTATAGCCATGAGGAAACCTAGATGTCATCTAGTACAATGGTGTCCTAAGGTATGTTGGCAACTGACTTTTCACATAAATGCTGAAAAAGACAGTCAAAGTGTTAGTCACTCAATCATGTCCAACATTTTGTGACCCCATGAACGGTAGCCCACCAGGCTCCTCTGTCCATGGGTTTCCCAGGCAAGAATACTGGAGTGGGTAGCCATTCCCTTCTCCAGGGGATCGTCCCAACCCAGGGATCAAACCCAGGTCTCCTGCATTGCAGGCAGTTTCTTTACCACCTGAGCCGCCAGGGGCCTAATATTTAAAACAGGTAAAGGGGGAGTTGCTCTAATACCAGCAGAGGGAGGTGCCATACTCTGCCCACCTGCTTCCCACTGGGCAGCCCCTTCGTGTGTCCAAGAATGCGAGACTCCTCCACACCAACTGGAAACTGCCACCCCACGCTGTCGTGTGGTCGGAAATGGTAGCTATTAACATTAATTACTTGGTCTAAAGAACAGCTACCGGGTGTTGAGCATGAATACTCAATGAAGTCCCAGCAGTGTACAAAGTAACCACCTTACAAGGCTTTTCTCATTTAATTCTCACAATAAACTGCTCTGGCGTTGGTACCATTATTATTCCCCTTTTACCACTTAAGTGGCACACAGGTTAAATAACAACTAATATGAGTAGGAGGCAGGATATGAACGCCGGCCATCTGACTCCAAACCAGCCACCATATTTCTCCTAACTCATTCTTTCCATGCCACAGATGCAGGCCAAGCACAGGAAGTGGGCTTTGTGCAGTCAGAAGGTTGATATCTGCAGAGCTGGACCCAGGATCAGGGTGCGACTCCCAGTTCAGGGTCCACCTAAGGGGTTCCTTCGTCTAAGGGATCAAGTAAAAAGTCTTCATGAAGAAGCCCCAGTCTGGGGATTCTATAGTGATCCAGTGGTTAGGACTCCACGCTTCCACTGCGGGGACAGGTTCAACTCCTGGTCCAGGAAAGAAGATCCTGCAAGTTGCGCAGAGCGGCCAAAAGAAGCCCCAGTGTTCAGCACGGTTCCCTCAGTCCTCATCCCTGCCAGCCCTCCAGTCTCACCAGGGCTTGTCCCACTCACGCTCCTGGACCACCAGGTCCTAAAAATGCCCCACTCACTCTGTCACTCCCTTCCCTCAGGTGGTCCCCAGAGAAGGGACCCCCAGGGGATGTCCTTCCCCTGCCCTGATTAAATCCTACAGAGCCTTCAAGGCTTAGTTAGGGCATCTCCCTTGTACGATTCCTAGGGAAACCCCGGACACTTGCCAGACCTCTCCACACTTCCCGGCCCACCTAGCTCATCCTTCCTCCTCACTCCCCTCCACAGAGAAGCACCTTTACTCCTGGGCACATCAGCCTCTCTCTCTCCAACTAAAACCTTGAAGAATGAGTCCCACCTGTTACCTATCTTTGTTCCCTAATCCGAGAACAAGGTGTGCTCCAATAGAGTAGGAATGAACAAGTAAATGACCCTTGAGGTAACACAGAAATAAATGGCTATCAAGTCCATTTTGAGCCCCTCTACATTTTTCTTTAAGCAAAAAGTTCACTCGAAAGTTAAACAAAAATTTTTTAAGGAAAAAAAGTCACCTCAAATGGAATGATTAAATATATACTTTTGTCCATGGACTGCATACCCTTTTCTGGACATGCAGTTCCACTCAGTTAACACACGCGAGACTTCCCATAGCTCATCTGACCTTCACTCTCTCTAGACACGAGCACAGTCACACATCCACTCTTGAGCCCCCACCCCCATCTCTACCAAGTGGTGCCCAAATCTCTACTCACACCCTCCAGCAATCAAGAAGACACAGTCTTTCCAAGGCAGTTCGTTCTGACCTAACTCCTAAAATAAATCATAGCAAACAAGAGACCGTGGTCCTGTATTCAACTGTAATCTGCTTCCTTGTAATTCTTCCCCAGTACGTCCTCTTTACCCCTAGGTCCACTCAGATCTAGCCTAATCCCTTTTCTGGAAAACAGCCCTTCAGAATCCTCTCAAGTCCCATCTAAATCTTTGGATTAAATATTGCCAACTCTGCCAACAGTCTTGACTGCCTTCTCAGCATCTGTGTGGTTTCTCAACAACTCCCAAGTGTCGTAGACCTGCTATTGGTGCACCCAGGATTTTATTAGCTCTTTTGGCAGCTATAGCTCAGCAGTCCCTCATAGAGGTTATGGTCAACCACCTCCTTTGAGTCTTTTCCATTCTTGTTGCTGCTAAGCCATGTCCCTCTCATTCTAAATGGAGCAGCTGCATGTATGGACCTACTTTGTTTCTGTAATTGCAGGAGAGACTGCTAGCTGTTGGCCAAAATCCATTTCCTCTATTTCCCAGGCACACAGCTAGGTTACACTTCTCAGGCTCCCTTGCAGCTAGATGTTGTCACGTGACTTAGTTGTAGCCAATATATTATGAACACAAGGTGTTTAAGAAACAAGTGTGACATCAGAATAACCAAATCATTAATGAAAAATATTTCTTTTTTTTAGAGGAATTCTGGCTAACAAATGAGCAAGAAAAGACAGAACATCACCACATACAAACCTTTGCATAATCATCAACAGTCAAAACACCATCTATGGAGTAAACTTGTCCCCAAAATCTGGACCAGAGAAACAAGTGTGGCCCTAAATCCATTATTGTTGAAGCTGAGTGATGAGTATTGGGGATAAACTTTAGTATCTCCCTCCTTTTTTGTATGTTTGAAATATTCCATAATAAAAATAAAGTTAAAAAAAAACATACTCTTCCCCTTCTCCTGAAGGCACATCTAGAGGAGGATGTTAATGAGACCTTCAGGGATGGAAGAAGCCACAAGATGGAAGGAGCCTGTCATCAGCTAACCACAGACATCTATCTCAGACTGTTATGTGAACAAGAAATAAACATCTGTTGTGTATGTGACATTATAATATTCTAGGCTTATTTGTTTCCACAACCTACTCTACACATAAAATAGGGAAAGAAATACTTTGGTCTTGGTCCATAGCTTAACTTATCTGATCTTTCCAAAATCATTCTTTTTCTCAAATTATGTTCCCTTCTTTTGCTATTTGTCCATTCTAGCATTTAGGCTTTGAAATGAAAATGCCAAGTACAGCATTTTTAAATGTTACACAATGCCCTGTAGCCCACCACTAGACACCTTCTACAGGGAGACCAAGTCAATTAATCAATATCCTTTGAGTAGTGATTCTGTTATGAAACCATCTCATTATACAAATCCCTGACACAATATTCTGTTCTATCTGATGATTATTATGTCCCTGTCAGATGCCTTGCTAAACTCTAACTAGGTAATTGACAGCTGAGTCTAGTAACTTAGAAAAAAGGAAATAAGATCAGATTTGATTTATTCTTAGTAAATCCACACTAACTCTATTGATCATGTTCAGTTTTAAGTGGTCACAAGTAATTCCCTTAATAATTTATTGTGGTATCTTGTCTGGTTTCAACTGTTAAGCTCACCATTCTATAATTTATGGGGAGAAAAGTCATCCCTTTTTGAAAAGTCATTTCCTTTTCAAAAATCAAAACTACTTTTGTAGGGTTCCAACCTCTAACACTGCAGTTTCTCAAATCCACTCCCAGTGGTTGGGTATTCCCACCGGCAGATCCCCTGGAAAATATTTTCTTTCCCTCAAGATACTTGAGATCATTTAGAGAAATTCAGGCTCTTAACTCTAGTTCCCTTTTTATCAATATGTATTCTACCATTGTTTTTGAGGATCTCTTCTGTAAGAGAGAAGAGATGCAAAATAAGAATAAAGCCATTCTACTTCGTCTGTGTCAATTATGTTCACCTTGTGCATCTCTCAGAACAGTTAGTTGTTTCTTTTGGAAAGAAGTGGTAGGTTCCTGTTGCCTTGAGTCCTTCCAGCTCCATTCTGGGTCCCAGCTCATTGTCCATAGCTTCTTGGGGAATGTGTACAAGAGACACGCTGACACTTTCACATTTTTTATCACCAACGAGGGCTGCAGCATCATGTTCGCATCTGACCTCATTCCCCAGGTCCTAGGTGAGCAATGCACCAACGTCAGAGTAATGCCTTCAATGTCAGGCCAGGGCTAGCAGACAATGTGGACATCTCTGCTTGTCTCTCAGTCCTCAGGCCCTACTAACCCAGCAGCATTAGATCAAAGAGACTAAAAGAATAATGAACAAGAATGACTCACAAAAGAGAGGTAATTTGTCAGAATTTTACTTGAACTTCTTTCACTCCTCCCACCTAAATCTCTTCTTCCTAGTACCATGGTGCGTGCACGCTCCTGAGGGTCCCCCTTCAGTTTAGGTCCACACCAAAGAGCTGGACCTGAAGCAGAGACAGTCCTCAAGCATCCCAGAGCACAGTGTATGAACTTGTTGTTCAGTCACAGTTGTGTCTGACTCTTTGCGACCCCACACACTGCAGCACTCCAGGCTTCCCTGTCCTTCACCATCTCCCAGAGTTTGCTCAGATTCATGTCCATTGAGTCGATGAAGCCATCCAACCATCTCATCCTCTGTATATGACTAATACTATCCTTGAACCCAAGTTATCTTGGCCGTTCTTGCTCTGCATATCACTAGCGAACTCTTGACATTTTTGTTTTAAAACAAGACAAAAGTGACTGACATTTTTGCTTTGACTCTCAAATTGCTCTCAACTTTGACCTTTCTGACATCACTGAAAAGGTTGAGAAAGAACTACTTACTTATCAGAACTCAAAAACTACCCTCAAGGACACCAAAGTTTCACATCTTGTTCTCAAGGTTGCCACCACTGTCGTTTCACCATCTCATCTCTCCTCGGCACTAGGATATAAAGAACAACCTACTGTTTCTCACTCTGGCCTTGGGGAGGACAGCCTCCATCCAGACCAGTAAAGCACCTGTTAGACATTCTGCTTCCAGCTGAGTCCCCAAGCACGAGGTTAAGCCAAATGGTTAACCCTGAATCATGACCAATATATCTCTGAGCCATTTGGAGAATTTGCATCTACTTGTTCCATCTAGCCCAGCAGAATCTTTGCCTGAAAACACTTTGACTCCTCAATTATTTTATTCTCACTTGGATGATCCTAAATGACTCTTCCCACCAGTCCTGCAGATTTTTGAGAAGTGTTATATTTTATTTGTCCTTCCCCAGTGCCTCAGTGGTAAAGAACCTGTCTGCTAATGCAGGGGACATAAGAGACTCAGGTTCAGTCCCTGGGTTGGGAAGATCCCCTGGAGAAGGGAATGGCAACCCACTCCAATATTCTTGGAGAATCCCAAGGACAGAGGAGCCTGATGGGCTACAGTCCATAGGGTTGCCAAGAGTCATGCACAACTGAAGCAATTTAGCACTCACACACACTAGCCTCAGCTTCAATTGTTTTTCCGAAGCAAGCCTTTATTGGGGCTCCTGCGGCAACAGCAAGGGAGCAAGAACAAACAACAGGTTCCTTTCTTTGCTCCCTGCCCCCCAGGGGGGAGCAAGCTTGTTCCCTGTGTGGGGTGAGGGTAGGGATGTGTCCAGGGGTTGGGCCAGAGGTGTGGTTTAGATGTTTTGCCTGCCGCTTAGCTGATATTGTGTGCAGGGGGCATGCTCAGTACACTGCGTTTGCTCCCAACACTCTGTTTTTCTCTATGCTCCTACCTTTTGGTCTCTTTGTATCTTTTGGGTCCGGAACTTGCCCCGCCTGCACTGCGCCTGCACACAGTCCTGTTTAGTCCCATGCGTCTCTTTATGTTTTATTGCTCTAGGAGAGGCATGACCAAGTGCAAGCACTGCCGCACTGCAGCAAGAGTGAAGCTGGGGAATGACCCAGCTTCACTCTTAACAAGTCTGTTTCCTTAAATAAGAGCTGGCTCCCCTTGTACAGCCATAGTTTCTAACATTCCAGAATAACATGCTATTGCTCACTCGTGAGCTTGTACAATGAGATCATTCAGATAATTCAATAGACAACAAGGCAGTGGACAAGATCCACTTATTTGTCCAGCAAGACCTTCGAGTGTGCCGCCTGTGAAATCAGACTTCCTAGACTGAAGTCTGACCCTGTTACTTCTGACTCATGAACCTCAGTTTCCCTATACATAAGATGTGTCCACAAATTGCACTTCCACCTAAAGCTGTTGTGGGATTAAATGATATAACCCACATCAGTACTTAGCAAAATGCTTGGCACATCAGAAGAGCTCTGTGAACATCACTATCATTATGAATTCAAGGGAATCTGAAGACTGTCCACTGGCTCACAGGAGATACGAATCCAGACTTCATTGGAATGGTTCACCTCAGTCTTAAATTTAGAATAAATGACTTCCCAGGCTTTGTCCCTGCCATTATTTCCTGCAATCAGCCAAACCTAGCTCTGAACTAAAAGCAGCTATCATCTGAAGTAAGGAAATGAAACGTTTAGCAAAAAAAACAAGCAAATTCAATGAGATCTTAGAAAATAAGTCTTCTGGGTCTCTCATTTACACTCTCTATCTTGTAAATTCCTGGAAATTGGAGATTCACAACTTTTTAATCAAAATTTAATTAGTACCTTGCACACAATAAGCACTCAGTGATTGGGAATATATATGAAAAAATTATGTCTCCAGTCACCCATGTACCAGGGAAACCCAATCCTCATTCTTATTCATTAAAGCCCAATTCTCCAAGGACTTGTCTGAGAGCCATTGGCAGAGATTCCTCGGAGCGTCAATTAAGGAGCCCCTTCCCCTCCTATCCACTACCTCTCACCTTCCCTTCCCTCCTCATTTTCAGTTTCCATCTTCTCTGAGAGATTCCTATCATAGAAAATAGAGAATTGCTTTTTAGCAAGAATAATCTAGGGACTTCCCTGGTGGTCCAGTGGATGGGAATCCACCTGTCCATGCAGGGGACACAGGTTCAATCCCTGGTCTGGAAAGATTCCACATGCCTCGGGGCAACTGAGCCAATGGGCCACAACTACTGAGCCTGTGTGCTGCAACTTCTGCAGCCCACAGGCCTAGAGCCCACACTCTGCAACAAGACAAACCACCACAATGAGAAGCCCTCGCGCTGCAACAAAGAGTAGCCCCCGCTCACCACAACCAGAGAAAGCCCGTGCACAGAAACAGAGATCCAGTGCAGCCAAAATAAAGCAAATAAATAAACAATTTTTTAAAAAAGAATAATCTAGAGAAATGACTGGATGTGAGTTTTATCTCTACAGGTGCATGCTAAGAACATGTACTTTGGGGATAATTATGTTTACCTGTCCTACATCAGGATGTGGCCTGTAGACCTCACACCAGGCATTGTTCCTACAAGCTCAGCTCACAATCTTCTGCTGACAACATCATAAAGATTTCATTCCAAACAAGCTCTAGCCTTACCCAATAAGTTTACCAAGTTGCTCTCCTACCAAGGAAAGCACCCTCTCCAAACATACTGTTGAGAAAGAAAATCCAAGGCCTTTTCAGTTTACACTTATAAATACAATATTAGAAAAATCTCACATCCCCAAATCCGGGAAACCTACGGCTGCTCTTAGACAATTCAGTCACATCGATGGAAGTCTGGCATGTCAGAAGCTGAAGGGCATTCTGTTATTCAATGTGGCTTCTCAAACAGCAGTCTTACTTACTGATAGATAGGGAATCAACAGCAAATTAAAAGAGGTTAAGTTCAGTAGCAAATGGTGCATCCAATTATTTCAGAGCAGTAAATAAGGATAGGGAATGTCAAGGCTCCCGAAACATTCAGAATTGAACTGTGAAATCTGAACAGATATTTTAATGTTGCCTTTGAGAGAGACAATCTGCCAGAGCCAGGAAGAAGGAAAGCAAGTGAAATATCGGTCTAGTAGACAAATACCTGCCCTAGAATGAATGGACTTGCCACTCCTGAGGAGTGACAAGATCAGAAGACACAAGGCCATTTGCTTTGCAAAGCAGAAACAGAGACACAGACATAGAGAACAGACATAAGGGCACCAAGAGGGGATACACGGGGCAGGATGGATTGGGAGATTGGGGCTGACATATACACTGCCATGTACAAAGTCCATAACTAATGAGAAGAGACAGGGAATTCTACTCAACACTCTGTGGTGACCCAAATGAGAAGGGAATCCAAAAACGAGGTAATAAATGTGGACGTGTGGCTGATTTGCTTTGTTGTATAGCAGAAACTATACAACATTTTGCCAACAAAGGTGCATCTAGTCAAAGCTATGGTTTTTCCAGTAGTCATGTATGGATGTGAGAGTTGGACTATAAAGAAAGCTGAGTGCCAAAAAAATTGATGCTTTTGAACTCTGGTGTTGGAGAAGACTCTTGAGAGGTCCCTTGGACTGCGAGGAGATCCAACCAGTCCATCCTAAAGGAAATCAGTCCTGAATATTCATTGGAAGGACTGATGATGAGCTGAAACTCCAATACTTTGGCCACCTGATGCAAAGAACTGACTCACTGGAAAAGATCCTGATGCAGGGAAAGATTGAAGACAGGAGGAGAAGGGGACGACAGAGGATGAGATGGTTGGATGGCATCACCGACTCAATGGACACGAGTTTGAGTAAACTCTGGGAGTTGATGATGGACAGGAAGGCCTGGCAAGCTGCAGTCCATGGGGTCGCAAAGAGTCAGATATGACTGATTGACTGAACAACTGTCTATCTATCTACCTATCTATCTATCTATATATAATACAGTGGAATATACTCTATATGATGCAGTCCTACAGCCTAGACATGCATCCAGGTACTACTCTAGACTCCTACAACCCTTTGTGTGTTATCTTGTTATCTTTATCTTTTTACCTAGCTCATTGTCAACATCTACTGTAAACACACCTGTGAAAGCCTCCCTGCACGTGTCAGAGTGAGTGACTGGTACCCAACTAGAGATGACTAAGGGCTTCCTGAACTGGATCATATCCTAGTGGGTGCCATGTGTTTTGCATTCTGAAACTATATATCACCCTTGGTAAAAGAGAAAAATGATATTGCAGGGTAATGAGGGAAAAGAGTGGCATATTTAGCAAAACACATTTGAAAGTTGAGAAATAATGAGAGATGCCTAAAGTGCTAGTCTGGACATGAAACATCTAGACAGCAGCATCTCAAACCCTACCATCTTACAACGTCTGAAGTATTATTTTGCCTACTGGCATCTCCTGCTGCAAGATTATAAAGCAAATTATGATTAGGCATTCTTCAAAACTTTGAGAGAGAAAAGCTGACTAATAAGGACAGATCATATTTAATTAAGAATGTTTCTGGACTGCCCTCCTGGAGCTGGTGCATAAATCAAGTGGTGACTGTCGCCTTCCTGTTGCTGCTCGTAGCTCGCTGAGCTGCTGTGACCTGCCATTGCCTGACTGCCTGTCTTTTATTGCTCTGAGCCCAGACCCTCCTGGAGGGCAGGGACCCCTGGCAAAGTGCTGAGCACATGGTTGGCATTCAATGAATATCTATTCTGAGATGTTTTTACTCACAGGACTTCTGACACCAAATACATGGGCTTTTTCTCTTTTCTTAATATGATACAATTTAATGTCATCAATCTGCTTTTTAACATGAAATGGTCATACAATTTTTTTCCTTCCATTGTGTAATCACACATTTGATTTCTCATTGATCCAAGATTTACAATAGGGAGTTTCAGCTTTCAAGTGCCTGCATTTTTGTATTGTTTTGTGTGATTATAGTTTATATTTTGGCTATTAATTGTTGGGTTTATGTAGTATTTGCTCTGGGGTCAGTTGGAATGCGGGATTTGAGTTCCCTGAATATACCAGCTATTAGTATAAAGTCATTACAGCTTTGTTACCCAGGTATTACTGTTGCGTTCAAGGTGCAGAAGCAAGGTTATCTAACAAAGGTAGCCTAACATGATGAGCTAACTGGAAGATGCAGAGACCACATCTGGTCATCTAAGCCTGTCTCCTACTCCAGAAGACAATAGAGAAATGGCTCATACCAAGAGAAGGAAAGTGTTTCTAGATCTGCCTGCTGAGTTCACTTCCAAGGGATAGAGCCTTACCTTTTGGGAATAAGAAATTGAGACTATGATCTGACGAGATACTAGACCAATAAGAATTACCACTCCTATTACCACCCATTAAGGTTAACTATGTGCCAGGCACTGAGCTAAAAGATTTCACATATTTTATCTGATCTTCCCTCAACAAACAAGCAAATAAGGACCCAAGAGCCAAGGGGCTGGCCCAAAGTCACACCATTTGTAAGTGACAGAGCCAGGATTTAAACACAGGTCTGTCCAAAGTTTCAACCTTAACTACTACACACTGCCTTCAAGCGGCTAAGCACTGTCTCTCCCCAACAAATCAGCTGTAGAACCTATGTTATGCGATAATAAAGTCACAAATCCCATCCTCCACGTGGCTTCCCAGTCCAGTTGGTGTTCATTTTCCTGTGCCTAATTCCCTGTCCTGACTCTTCTAAACTCTACTTAGAAGGGTCAAGGTGGGGGCTGTAGACAAAGTAACAAATGACCTTTCTGGAATAACCTCCATTTGGTGTACCAAATATATAATTAACCCAAAAGTTAAATTTATTTCCTGTTTAAAAATCTAAGCAAGTTATAAGGAAAATCAAGAATAATTCCTTTGAAATGATGAAGACAAATTCCTAGCAAGCAGAACAATTCAAGAAACCTGGGGGGATATTTACAATGAAGGATGCTAACTGGACTTTCTGTGGTGATCATCTCACAATATATACAAATACCAAATCATTATGTTGTACACCTGAAACTAACATAATCTTCTAGGTCAATTATACTGCTTAGTCGCTCAGTCGTGTCTGACTCTCTGCAACCCCATGGACTATAACCTGCCAGGTTTCTCTGTCCATGGAATTTTCCCAGGCCAGAATACTGGAGTGGGTTGCCATTTCCTTCTCCAGGGGATCTTCCCAACCCGGGGATCAAACCTGCATCTCCTGCATGTCCCGTGTTGGCAAGCAGATTCTTTACCTGGGAAGCCCAGGTTAAATATATTTCAATTTTAAAATTAATTAATTCTTTTAAAAGAAAGGAGAAAAAAGAAAGTAGGAAAGTAATAAATATCAGAAATGAGACAAAATAAGGGGCAATTAAAACAATCAATGAAAATAACTATCTGTGCCAATAAATTTGAATATCAAGATGAAATCGGTGGCTGTTAGTTGTAAATTACCAAAATATACTCAAGAAAAGATAGAAGAATTGGGGGAGCAGAGATTGTGAAATATCCACCACTGCAGTAGGAACCAGGCCCAGATGGTTTTGCCCATAAAGTGTATCTGTCCTTCAGAGAACAGCTAATCCTGTGATGTTTGAATCATGACTCACAGGGGCTTCCCCAGTGGCTCAGGGCTAAAGAATCTGCCTGCAATGCAGGAGCCACTGGTCTGATCCGTGGGTCAGGAAGATCCCTTGGAGGAGGGCATGGCAACCCACTTCAGTGTTCTTGCCTGGAGAATCCCCACAGACAGAGGAGTCTGGCAGGCTACAGTCCATAAGGTCACAGAGAGTCAGACGTGACTGAAATGACTTAGCACACGTGCACAAAAGAAGAGGAAGAACCTTTCCAAATCATTTGGGAAGTAGACATAAACCTGATTCAAAGTATAACTTTTTAAAGTACAAAGAAATTACTGACCTATATTACTAGCAATATAAATTACAAAACCTTACATAATATATTAACAAATTGAATCTAAAAAAATATTTTTAAAGCACAGTGACCAATTCGGGTTTATTATAGAATTTTATGATGACTTAATATCCTACATTGGTTTAACATTAGGAAATCTATTAATGTAACTTATTATATCAGTAGATTAAAGAAGAAAAATTCTATTTTGATAGGTTCCAGAAAAGAATTACATAAAAATCCTAAGTAATTGAAAGAAGAAAATGAAACTTACCTAGAGAGTCTAAACAATCTATATACACAAAGTCTCTAAGAAGGTATATAAAAACTGGAATCCAAATCCAGTCCATTGCTCTTCCCCATATGCTTTCCTACTTTTACTAGGGATTTGAAATGCCAACAAAATTATTCAAAATGCCCTTTGATTGAGGAAAAATAATTTGCAAATGCCACGGTGGTTAGAACAATACCTGATTGTTTTCTTATGTACCTTAAATTGTCTTTGTGAAACAGGGTCCAGGAGGCAGTACAAATATATTATGTTCTTCTATCACACTAAACTGCACACAATTAGTGCTTTTTTTTTTTTAATGTTTCCTGACAATTCCCCCTATTTTATTATATTTGTAAAAAAGAAAGGTCTTGACCAAATGAGTTTGGTTAGTATTAACCAACCTTACATAAAGGCAACGATAAACAGCAAATACAATTATCAAGACAATCACCAAAGTTACAGTTCTGGACCCGACGCTGTGAGTAATACTTTGAAACCATCCTTGTGGGTCTAGCCCGGATAATTTGTTCAGCTAAAGTTTCCAAATTAGTGGAAGAGGGCAGACATTTAGAAAAAGTTTCAAAGATTTTCTTTTGCAGTAATTGTACATTCAGAGAGTCATTATCATGTAAATGAAATTTGATTTGTTTCCAGTTGTAGGTACTATGATTGAAAGGAACAGGAGTAACACAAAATTGGCAATTAATACAAGTTACAGATTAAATTGTAAGTGGGACACAGGCCTGTATAAAATATGACTGATTATAGCGCAAGAAATAGTTACTATGACCACTACTGGTCTCTGCGAAATGTCTAGTCCAAGTTTCAAGTTCTTTGATGCTGACAGCAAGTTTCTAAACATCCCATTGTTCAGGCCCAATTTGTTTATCGAGGATGATTCAAGGAGGAGGAGGTGATGCCATTCCACCGTCAAACCAGCCAAGAAGTCCTTTGTCATGGTAATGTTTCAACATAGTGTTAGTAACCTTTTACATAATGTTTTTTCTTCTTTCCTTAACTCTTTCCCTAAAGTTTCAGTAGTAAACATGGTTCACAGACAGAAAAAGGGCAGCAATGTCCGAAAGTCTTCTTTTGAAGGCAGGATGAAAGCCCAAGTTTGTCAGCCAATGTTTATGCGTAATTTTGCTGGGCCCATACACAAAGGAAGGACTTCATAACCTACAGAAATGTTAATTAGTTTTCCCTCCTCCCCAGGGTGTGAGGGTTCCAAGGAGGGGGACATATGGGTGGAGTCACTGGTTGATACAATCGGTCTTTTCTCCGTCTATTTTATGATCTGTAATAAAGGGGGGTTGGGTAAGTAAGCCCAGTTAAGTTTGGGAGAAACAGGCTAGCAGGAAAATGTACTCAGGACTCCGAGGCATTCCCTGTTGAGAGACCAAATTTTCAGCTTCATTAGTAAGGGTTTTTATCTGTCCCCAAGAGGGGAGGTCGTAGGGTTGATGCCGCCAAGGGCAGTGCTTTCTGGAGATCTTTAGAGCTGCCATGGCCCGTATTGGAATTTTCTACCTCCCGGGATTCTTGTTGTTTCGTCTCCATTTTGAATGCCGGGGGCCCACTTGGGTCGAATTTTCCGAGGAAAAAGTTTGTTGGATCCATCGGCCTCAGTAGGCCCTGGGGGTCACTCCGTCTGAATCTTGCCACGTATACCAGAGTCCCTGTTTCTGGGTGCCACTTGTTGGTCCTTTAATGGACCGGAACCTGGTGGTCCAGGGTCAGCGATAAGAGAGTAAGAGAGAGAAAGAGGCTGACATCCCCTGGTTTACGCGGAAAGCCAACAGAGTCCTGTTCTTAGGGCTGGCGCTGCTGCACGTAGGCACCGGGCGCCCTCTCGAGTGGGTGAAGGTGCAGTGCGCCTTCTCGAGAGGGTCTTAGAAGCCCGGGCAAGAAAGTGAGCTCAGCGGGCCTCCGCGCTCCAAGGAATTAGCCAGAAATAGAGATAGAGAGAAAGAAAGAAAGAAAGACACGGGGACCCAAGCTCTGATGAAGCAAATGTCCAATTAGTGCTTTTCAATAGTCGTTAAGCCATGTCTGCTTTTGGGGGCTAAGATGAAGATATCTCTTAGTAAATGTCACATTGCACTTGAAATTATGTGGGTTATTTCCAAGTATCTTTTGATATTGATTTCTGACATAATTCAACAGTGTTAAGAGAACAGACTCTGTATGATTTCAATACCTTTAGACCATGAAATCTTTGAACTTTGTTTTATGTCCCTGGATATGCTCGAGTGCCTCCTAGTTTATAGTCTATGGGAACTTGAATAGAATTTGTATCCTACTCCTGTGTGAAAATTATATAAATCTTAATTACATTGAATTGGTTCACAGTGCTTTTCAGGTCTCCTATATCCTTTTATTTCTCTGTATATGCATTGTATTAACTTTTGAGAGTTTGCCATTGAAACTACCAAGTAAAAATCTTAACTTACCTAGTTAAAAAAATAATTGTAATCTGAAAGAGATGGGAATACCAGACCACCTGACCTGCCTCTTGAGAAACCTGTATGCAGGTCAGGAAGCAACAGTTAGAACTGGACATGGAACAACAGACTGGTTCCAAATAGGAAAAGGAGTACGTCAAGGCTGTATATTGTCACCCTGCTTATTTAACTTCTATGCAGAGTACATCATGAGAAACGCTGGGCTGGAAGAAGCACAAGCTAGAATCAAGATTGCCGGGAGAAATAACCTCAGATATGCAGATGACACCACACTTATGGCAGAGAGTGAAGAGGAACTAAAAAGCCTCTGGATGAAAGAGAAAGAGGAGAGTGAAAAAGTTGGCTTAAAGCTTAACATTCAGAAAACTAAGATCACGGCATCTGTCCCATCACTTCCTGGGAAATAGATGGGGAGACAGTGGAAACAGTGTCAGACTTTATTTTTTTGGGCTCCAAAATCACTGTGGATGGTGACTGCAGCCATGAAATTAAAAGACACTTACTCCTTGGAAGGAAAGTTATGACCAACCTAGACAGCATATTAAAAAGCAGAGACAATGACAAAAACCACTACAATATTGTAAAGTAATTGGCCTCCAACTAATAAAAATAAATGGGGGGGGGGGAGGGGAAAAAAAGAAATAAATAAAAAAATAAAAAGCAGAGACATTACTTTGCCAACAAAGGTCCATCTAGTCAAGGCTATGGTTTTTCCAGTAGTCATGTATGGATGCGAGAGTTGGACTGTGAAGAAAGCTGAGCGCCGAAAAATTGATGCTTTTGAACTGTGGTATTGGAGAAGACTCTTGAGAGTCCCTTGGACTGCAAGGAGATCCAACCAGTCCATCCTAAAGGAGATCAGTTCTGAGTGCTCATTGGAAGGACTGATGCTGAAGCTGAAACTCCAACACTTTGGCCACCTCATGCAAAGAGCTGACTCATTGGAAAAGACCCTGATGCTGGGAGGGATTGGGGGCAGGAGGAGAAGAGGATGACAGAGGATGAGATGGTTGGACGGCATCACCAACTCAATGGGCATGAGTTTGGGTAAACTCCGGGAGTTGGTGATGGACATGGAGGACAGAATCGTGCTGGGATTCATGGGGTCACAAAGAGTTGGACACGACTGAGCGACTGAACTGAACTGAACTGATAGTGAAACCATATGTAACCTTGTTCTGTATTTTCCAAGTTTCCTGTAAATGAGTTATCATACGTCCACAATTTAAAAAAATAAAAGTTAAAAAAAAAGCCAGATGCTGGGCATGATATATAGAATGACCTCTTACCTAAATTACAGAGATAATCATGTATGTATGATTAAACATACAGAGATCAAGTATGTATGATTAAAGAGATGACTGGATATTCATTGATATATTAATGATATATTATAAAAGTATATATTATACCATATATAGAAGTATAACATACTTTTTTCTATAATGCTTGAATTTTCTCAATATGCAGGCAACTAATTTTAGAAAAATATTTATATGCAAAGATAAAACTGATTATAACTTGAAAAAAATAGTCATTATGCCATTTCTAAAACAATAAAGTCTAGTGACCGTGATGCCTGGTCTGCAGCACATCTCATATGTAAGCTCCCCAGTGTGTCGGTTTAAATCTATATAAGGTATTGAAATTACAATGAAAAAGTTCTAAATGCAAAATTATCCACATTCAACCATTTGGAGAAGCTCCTTTATTAAATTTATTTCTAGCATCAGTAAAATCATGTGTGCAAAGTCTCATCCATTTTCAAGGGAAAAGATATTCACCCCTGGTTCATAAGGCTGGCCACATAGCCCTCCAGTCCTGCATTTAATGACAGCCTGAGAATTACAGAACGAAAACTGCCGAATCTCTACTGAGGCTCTTCTAAGATGGGGACCAGAGAGATGCAGATAACTCAGGGTCTCAGATGTGATAAACAGTTAGAGGCAATTTCACAAGTCAACTCTAGAAAGAATAATAAATCCAGGAAGAGATCAGCTATAACACAAGCATGAGATTACTCTCAAGCTGTAAAAACAAAATCCAAACATTTTCCCACCTTCACCTTTATGAAAGAAAGACTGTTGATAATTTGAAAAGAAAAGCATTGCAGTTTCTGAAAATTTAAATCCCAGACTTTGCTCACTATGAAAGCAAAAGTGTTAGTCACTTAGTCAAGTCCGACTCTTTGGGACACTGTGAACTATAGCCCGCCAGGCTCCTCTGTCCACGGAATCCTCCAGGCAGGAATCCTGGAGTGAGTTGCCACTCCGTTCTCCAGAGGATCTTCCTGACCCAGGGATCGAACCTCGGTGTCCTGCATTGCAGGCAGATTCTTTATCATCTAAGCTACCAAGGAACACTCCCCAGAAAAGTAAAATATGCATCAGAGGCAGATTAAAAATCAGGGCTTTAATCTAGACCATAGCATTCTCTTTGCAGGAAAAGGAGAGCAGCATCTTTCCCTACATGCAACTGTTCAAAGGGAGCAGTCTTTAAATACATGTTGGACATCTGTTGATTTAGCCTTTTTATTTCTCATGTTCATGTTAAGAATGCCCCAAATTTCCCGTGAGGAACTGTACCTCTGCAATTCTGAGCTGTGTGATTTAGGCAAAATTGACACATACACCCCACCACCATCGCCCCCTTTAGCAATCAACTAGGTCACCAGGAGGGACTAAGGAGGCAACTAGCTGCCACTGTCTTCATTCTGCTCCTCAAGGAAACCACACACTTTCTACAGGGAGATCCTCTGTGTTAGAGGAATCACCCCCCACCCAACCATGATACTGAGCAGGACCCTATGGGACCCTCCCAGGTACAAATTCTTTCTGTGTCCCTTGTTTCTTGTTTGTAGGAAAGAGGCTTCAGCCTCCGAGACCTTCCCTGAGTTCTCAAGGGTAGATTATTTTTTCTTAAATGGATATTTTGTCCCAGTTAAGTTACATCCAGTTACTGGACTAAATAACCCAGGTCTAGCCTGTCCCAGGTGCTAAGGACACTGTTACCTTTTCATTATTATGTACATCCCTTGAGGAGAAACCAGAACCCTGCCCAGTCGTGGCACTATTCTTTCTTGACTGCCTCTCCTTTGTTCCTGCATTCCCTCACTCCTCTAATTAGCACAAAACAACTGTTTGAATCTGCCCTTTGGAACTCCGGGAAGGTCTAGATGCTGAAATCTTTTTCCTACAAGCAAGAAATGAATGGCACAGAAAGGCTTTCCTGCCCAGAGAGGCTCCCACAGGGTCCTGCTCACTTTCGATTTTCCCTTCTCTGTGATATTCTTTAATCTTGAGGGAAACATGTGCTGGACAAAAGGGAATAAATTTTTGGATAGAGAGGTTAATTATAAGCTCAGCAGAGGAACTCAGTTTTAGAGGGACTCAGTTTCACTCCCTGATCTCAATTCAGGAAGAGCCCAATGTGGAGAAAGGAGAAGACTATACTTCCGAGCGGACTAAGTCTTCAGCCCCACAGCAGGTCCCTGGAGTCACGGAATGGAGGAGAGGTAAGAGCTTAAATCAACTATAACATTCTACCCAGGACGAGACAAGCTGAAAGGAAGTAAAGTTAAGGAATTTGCCCAAGATTTTATTAAAGGGCAGAAAAGAAGAAACTGACAAGATATGGCTAGAGGCAATGATGGAAAGAAATAAAGACAATTTCTTGTTTATATCCCCACTAATTTTGACAGGTTACAGATTTTTCATTTGAACAATAAAATCACAATAGCACAGGAAAGCAAGAAAGGCCATCTAAAGGTAATAAATTTTTTTAAGCCCAGGAAGATAGCAGATAGAGTTAGAGCAGTAAAAATCAGAACTGAGAACATCTACCCATAAGAGTCCTGAAACAGTGAGACTCACCCCAAAAGCCATAGAAAATTTCAAAGTGGAGAAGAGAAAAACCAAGCAGGAGTTGGTGGGGGTTGGGGCCGGGGGTGGGAGACACGACCAGGGAGATTTATCAAAGAACTGCATTGACGGGACTTCCCAGGTGGTCCAATGGGTAAGATTCCTTGTTCCCAGTGTAGGGAGCCCCTGATCTGATCCCTGGTCAGGGAACTAGATCCCACACGCCTGCCACAACAAAGACCCCGCAAGTCACGACTGAGACCCAGGGCAGGCAAAATAAATGAATACTTTAAAAAAAAACTGCATTCAGAAATACAGTGACAGAAAACAGATCAGTGCTTGCCTGGAACTGTAGAGGAGGGAAGGGATTGATCTCAAAGAGGCACAAGGGAACTTTTCAGAGTGATGAAAATATTCTATATCTTAATGGTAACGGTAGTTACGTAGCAAAATAGGTATGCTTCAAGTGGGTACTTTTTATTATAAACTATAACTTAGGTATAAATACATGAAGATCAACCAAATGAGAAAAGCAAAGACTGTTCATTCAGAGCTTGCAGCCATCATCACTAGCATTTGGCAGAAATTCAAAAAAAACAGGCAAATGTGTGGGAAATCTTTATAGTGGCAGGGGGGCGGGGTGGAGGGGGGAGAAGGCTTCAGGTGTGCCCTGACTGGTGGCTTTTGCACAGAGAAGAAAAATGCGTACCATGGAGGCTGTTACCCCACTGACGCTTGCTAAGAGGACTGACCCAGAGTCTATTGGAAGTTAAAGAGTCAGCAGAGTTAGAGCTTCCTCCAGCAGAAATGGGTTTGGATGATAAAAACCTCTAAGCATGGGAAGGAAATGGCTCAGAGAACTGAGTGAGAAGGAATTTGGGATAAGAATTCAAAAGGCAGATAGAATTGTACTATTTGAAGTGAGGTCTGCAGTCCATTGCTTCCCAAGTGGCTCAGTGGTAAAGAATCCACCTGCCAATGCAGGAGACCCAAGAGACACAGGTTTGATCCCTGGGTTGGGAAGATCCCCTGGGGAAGGAAACAACAACTCACTCCAATATTCTTGCCTGGGAAATCCCATGGATTGAGGAGCCTGGCAGGCTACAGTCTATGGGGTCGCAAAGAGTCAGACACAACTGAGCGACTGAACAACACAACAACTACAGACCATCCACGTAAGTATCACCTGGGAACTCATTAGCAATACAAATTCTCGGGCCGCACCCCAGACCAACTGCATCTGTGGGGTAAGGCCAGGGATTTGTGATTTAACAAGCTCTCTAGGTGACTCTTATCCACACTGAAATTTAAGTACCAGTGTAGAGAACAGTCATGTTTCCTGACATTCTCCATGGGAGGGAGCAGAAATACACCCTTATGAAATAGAGTTGAGGAAGATTCAAGAGGAGCCTACAGATAATTGTGTGGTTGGACACTTGGACCTAGAAGTCACTTTGGTAAAGAAAAGTCTGTGAGGGTCACAACGCCAAAGGCTCAGCTGCACTGAGATGCTTGGAGTCGATACAGTTTGTCATTCAGTTGCTAAGTCATGTCCGACTCTGCAATCCCATAGATTGCAGCATATCAGGCTTCCCTGGCCTTCACTATCTCCCAGAGTTTGCTCAAACTCTTGTCGATTGAATTGGTGATGCCATCCAACAATTTCATCCTCTGTCCCCCCCCACCCCCCGCTTCTCCTCCTGCACTCAATTTTCCCAGCATCAGGGTCTTTTCCAATGAGTCGGCTCTTCGAATCAGGTGGCCAAAGTATTGGAGCGTCAGCTTCAGTATCAGTCCTTCCAATGAGTATTCAGTGTTGCTTTCCTTTAGGATTGACTGGTTTGATCTCCTTGCAGTTCAAGGGACTCTCAAGAGTCTTCCCCAGCACCACAGTTCAAAAGCATCAGTTCTTTGGTGCTCAGCCTTCTTTATGATCCAGCTCTCATATCCGTACATGACTACTAGAAAAACCATACCTTTGACTATACAGACCTTTTTACCAAGGCGTAACCATTCCTGGAAAAGATCAGGCTACAGAGACTTGTGTGCCAGGACAGAGAATGAATCAAGGTCTTTTAGCTTCCAGAATGAGCCGCATTGCCCAATAGCCCTAAGGATCATGAGCCCTAAGCCTCTGCTGTCTCTAACAGGTGACAAACTGGGTTGCTACCTGGTATAACACTCTGATCTCTGAAACCAACATCGGGATACAAACCAAGGCTCTAACTAACTATCAATCAACTCAATGGTATTTATGAAAAATTAAGGTGCAGTGTTTTATAAATGTTAAATCACTATTTGGCTGGAACCACTGTTTAGTTTAACAGCTCTCTTTGTTCTCAAGTGCAGGTTCTCTTTTGCACCCAGTTTATTAGGAGAGATAGACAGGACCAGGGAAATTTCCCTGACAATGATCTTCTCTCACTCTGAAGACACTCTTAATCAATGAGCTGACAACATAGTGGACTGCTCATTAGATCTGTCAAAAATAAGTCCCAGCCAAGTGAGGGGGCTCTTCCTGAGCCTGAAATAAAGAAAACCACCGAGGAAGATGTGAAAAAAAGCCCAGAAGCTGCAGTAGATCCTCTTATAAAAGAACTGTCTGGGTGATGTACTTGATATTTCACAGAAGGCTATCAGCAACTTTGCAAGCATAACAAATTTCATCTAGGGTTCTTTTATACAAAGAAAAAGAAGTAACAAATTTGGTGTTTTGATAAGGTAGCCTAAAAGAATACATTCAAATCATATATATGTTTTGAAGAGGAAGCATCAGTAAATTACTGCTGAGTAAACAAACCATCCCAAAACTCAGTGGCTGAAACAATAACAGCTATTATTTGCTTATGCACCTAGGGGTTGGAGGAATGACTAGTCTAGTCTGTACTTAACTGAGATGGCTCTGCTCCACATGTGTCTCTCATGCTCCTTGGACCAGTCTCCCAGTCCAGGCACAGTCTTCTGTTTGGCCTTGGCCAAAGAGATTAAGTGGAAACCCAAGATCACTTGGCCTAGGCACAGACCTGGCACTGTCACTTCTGCCCCATTCTCTTGGCCAAACCAAAACACATAGCTAAAGGCAGTGTCCAAGGGCAGGGAAATGTGTTGCACCTTCAAGGAAGAAATTCAAGGTCACATGGCAAAGGGCATGGATACAGGTGAGGCAAGAGTTAGGGTCAAGTGGGAATTCCCTGACGGTCCAGTGGTTAGGACTCCACACTCACTCCACACAAGTTCCATCCTTGGTCAAGAAACTAAGATACCACAAACAGCACAGACAAAAATAAATAAATAAATAAATAAACATTTGGGGTCAATAAAGCAATCTACCCTAGGGAATAGCACATTTTTCTCATCATGCATATTAGTTGAAATTTCCCACTAGGATTGTACATGGTACCTTGATTTTTTTTTTTTAATTATGAAACTATTAATTTAAGGTGACAGGAATGCACATGGCTCTGAACTACCTTTTTAGTCTCATCTCCATGAATTCCCAGGTTTGCACAAATCTTCCACTGGAACCCAAATGGCCAAACTATTGATTTCCACATATACCCTATAATTCTACTTCTTCTTGCCTTGGAGCAGTGGTTCTCAAAGTGTGGCTCATTATATATATATAGCAGGTCGTCTTTATCCATGCCTCTGTCAGCAGACAATTAGATGACTTCCATGTCTTGGCTATTGTAAATAGTGCTGCAATGAACATTGGGGTTCATGTATCTTTTTGGATTATGGTTTTCTCTGGATATATACACAGGAATAGGATTGCTGGATCATACGGTAGTACTATTTTTAGTTTTTTTAAGGAACCTCCATATTGTTCTCCTGGAGAAGGAAATGGCAACCCACTCCAGTATTCTTGCCTGGAGAATCCCATGAAGAGAGAAGCCTGGTGGGCTACAGTCCGTGAGGTCGCAAAAGAGCTGGACATGATTGAAGCAGCTTAGCAGCAGCAGCATATTTTTCTCCACAGTGTCTGTACCAATATCCACCAACAGTGCAGGAGGGTTCCCTTTTCTGTACACCCTCTGCAGCATTTATTGTTTGTAGAATTTTTGATGATGGCCGTTCTGACCAATGTAAGTTTTTTAGTTTCAACTCAGTGTAGCTCTGATTTGCATTTCTCTAATAATTAGTGATAAGAGTGGAGTTCTGAAGGAGAACTGAGACCTCAAGTCATCATCGTCAGCAAGCTCAGTCCAATTCCCATGTGCCTGTCAGAGAAATGTGAAGACATTTAAGAGATTCAAGTCTCTTTGCGGACATTGTCTCCTGGTCTTACACCTCCTTTCAATCAGCAAGCCTCAGTCAGGTCAGTCACTCAGTCATGTCCGACTCTTTGCGGCCCCATGGACTGCAGCAAGCCAGGCCTCCCTGTCCATCACCGACTCCTGGAGCTTACTCAAACTCATGTCCATCGAGTCGGTGATGCCATCCAACCATCTCATCCTCTGTTGTCCCCTTCTCCTCCTGCCCTCAATCTTTCCCAGAATCAGGGTATTTTTCAATGAGTCAGCTCTTCACATCAGGTGGCCAAAGTATTGGCACCTCAGCTGCATCATCAGTCCTTCCAATGAATATTCAACACTGATTTCCTCTAGGATGGACTGGTTGGATCTTCTGACTGTCCAAGGGACTCTCAAGAGTCTTCTCCAACACCACAGTTCAAAAACATCAATTCTTCAGCGCTCAGCTTTCTTTATGGTCCAACACTTACATCCATACATGACTACTGGAAAAACCATAGCTTTGACTAGACGGACCTTTGTCCATAAAGTAATGTCTCTGCTTTTTAATATGCAATCTAGGTTGGTCATAGCTTTTCTTCCAAGGAGCAAGCGTCTTTTAATTTCATGGCTGCAGTCACCATCTGCAGTGATTTTAGAGCCCAGGAAAATAAAGTCTCTCACTGTTTCCATTTTTTCCCCATCTATCTGCCTTGAAGTAATGGGACCGGATGCCATGATCTGGTCCCATCACTGCCATTCATTTTTTGAATGTCAAATTTTAAGCCAGATTTTTCACTCTCCTCTTTCACTTTCACTAGGCAGCAAGCCTAGTCCTCAATATAAGAAGGGGAGCACTCCAGACATTCAGCTGTCATATGAGTGCCATATGAGGACATGGTAATTATCAATACAAGCATGAACGAAAAGTTAAATTACCCCAGGTAAAATAATCCCCATCCAGGAAAGATAAAGGTCTAGAGCTTTCTGAGCTGACTCCCAGGCCATTGATGTTGTTCAACTTGGTCATCCTGTACTGTTAGCTAATTTGACTTCTTTGTGAATGCCCCAGAGGTTCAAGATAAATAGATGGTGACTCATCTAAAGCAACAAGGAAAATTAAAATGCCCCTAATTATAAAGGAATTTGAATTTGCTGCACCTAAGAACTTAGAGACTAAACTCTTATTTAAAATCATTACAGAGATAAGGTTTGTGAATTTAACCATAATTGCTTTCACTCTATTCTAAAGAAATGCTCATTGTAAAGGTAGTTTTTGTAAAGAAATCATTACAGGTCGGGGGAAAAGGTTTAATCACTGTGCACTTGGAGACAGAAGATTCATTTGCTGGCAGATAATACAGGTTCCAGAACTCAATTTCTAGGGAACAACATAATTCTACTTTTTAAAATATTTAGCATGGCAGTTCTATGGAAATATTTACACCTTTCTAAAGAATGTCCAGACACTTGGAATTGAAAGTAACAGAAAAGGAGATGGTAATCCACTTTCCATTTCAAAGGATACAGGTTGCAGGTGACAATGTCAAAACTTCCGTAAGCCCTGTGCTTCCAGAAAGCAGTGATGGTTGAGAAATCCCGCCCCCAACCCTGTGTTCTAGAAAAGGCCTGATTACAAAGATCCAGGCTTCTTTAGCATATTTCAAGATACCACCCACCTCCAACCTTCCTTTATGACTCCCTTATTTTATAAAACCCTGTTTTTCTCCCTCTTCTTACCCTCATTAATGAACATTGTCCCTATTGCAATATCCTGGATGAAACCACCTCACCTGTCCAGGGAATTTTGTCCTTGAGAAAAGAGTGAAAATCTGTCTATACAACTGAAAATCACTGAGTGAGTTGTTAACTCTGTGTTTATCGGACACCAGACTGGGGTTTTATTAAATAGCAGAGTCATGGAGATATTAATACAAAGCTGAAGGTTATATTCCATGAGTCATCTCAACGTTCTATCTAGACCTAACTCTGAACCAACATATTTACAATCATTTTTCAACTAGATGTTTAGCTGTGGGTATAGGCTTCCCTGGTGGTGCTAGTGGTAAAGAATTCACCTGCCAATGCAGGAGACTCAAGAGCTGGTTCCATCCCTGAGTCAGGAAGATACCCTGGAGAAGGAAATGGCAACCCACTCCAGTATTGTTGGGTGGAAAATTCCATGGTCAGAAGAGCCTGGCAATCTACAGCCATAGGGTCACAAAGAGTCAGACACAAGTGAGCGCGTGCACACGCGCGCGCACACACACACACACACACACACACAATGCATTAGAAAGCTCAGCTCTTGGTTCTTCTAAGACTGGAGTGGAGCACTCCCTGATCTTATTAGACTAACCAAAGACAAAAGTCCTTCCAGTTTATGCCCTTCTCTGGTGTGGACGCCTGCCATCTCCTGGCCAATTTGCTCACTCAACACCACACCTGCTCAGGTTTGCTCCAAATGAAGGGTTGCCAAGGCTCCCTGGCAACCATGTGACCATCTAACCTCCCCCTGCCGGGCCCTGCTGATGTCTGGTTGGTGTGAAGGACAGAATTCCCAGAACAATTAAGGTGATGATTCTATTCAAGCTATTGTTATAAGGAAGATGTCCACTGATAAGAAGCATCTCAAAGGAACGGATGGAGGCCTGGGGTTTTCTAGCAGCAGGGAGGCAACAGAATCATCCTCTATTTTCATGGGAGTCATGGGAGGAAGTGTGGAGGTAGCTCTTACCATGGAATATGCAAGAGTGGAGTGGTCATTTACAGTTACTCCTTTTTCAGAACCCAAAAGGCTGGGAGATTTCTCAATCAGCACTGCTCTACGGAAGCCGGGGCTCAGATATAATTCACCACCATCACTGAGTCTCACCAAAAACTAAGCCCCAACTCTGTCAAGCACCCTTGCAGGTCACCACGTGTCGAAGCAAAAACAATTATTTTATAAACAAAAACTGCCAGCCTTCAGACAGCAATGCTATGATTTTGCTACCAGAAAGGGTCTGCTGCCCAATGCACTTAGTAGTCAACACAATGGCCCTGGCTTTTGAGAAAAGAGAAGGCTTTATTGCAAGGTAGACCAAAAAGGAGACAGGAGGTAGGGCTCGAGTCTGTCCCCTGATCTGGGGTTCGGTCAAACTTTTGAGAGTTAGGGAGGGAGGCTGGTCTGGGGAAGCGCTGGTGGCCGGGTTATGATGAGAGGGCTTTGGAGTTGGCCACCTATGGTCAGTGTGGAAAAGGGGTTCAACACCAGATGTTCTTGGACAACAGACCCTTCGCTCCTGAAAGGGATCCAGGTTCAGGCTCCAGTAAAGTCCTGGTCCTTTGGTTCCTTTGTGGGGAGAAACTTCTAGGTATTAATTAAGGGCAAAATTTTCTCCTCTGCACCTGCTTTGGCTGCATGACTTGCGGTTTTCTTCTGTTGTCCCTGAAAAACAACTGAATGTCTTGTTAGAAACAGGATAGAACCAAGTTGGGGTGGTTCTGCAGTTATTTGGTGGGGGGCATTGGAGCTTGGCTAATTAATTGGCCACCCGGAGAACAATTTTTCAGCAAACTAGCTTTCAGAAAGTGGGACCTCTTCCACACAATGCTCCCTAGGATTGCACAGTCACTGGTATTTTTGTCTCTCTTCTGAAGCAAATGCTGAAGTCCCTGTGGGTCCTGACTACCTTTGCCAGTCCCCAACCCCCCATTCTTACCCCAGAGCCAGGGAACCCTCAATAAATGCCAGCTGAGTTAAAATATTCTTTGATATAAATCTACCACTTATTCATCAAGCAGAATCATTTTCAAATAGTTTCCAGCTCTGAAACTCTCCAATCCATCCATGTATTCGAACCTTACATCCTGGAAGGAGATAGCACCCAGAGGGCTGTTGATTCTCCCAGGTTTCCCTGGCTCCCCACCCGTGGTCCTGAGCTGGTCCACGCTAGGTGTCAGAGCAACACTCACTTATATCACAGCAAAGGCAGAAAATAGAAGGAAAACAAAACCCACAGCAGAAGTGGGAGTAGAGGCTCTACAGCTTTCGGGGTGGTGTGATTGATCAGCAAAGCCCCACGTGTAAAACCCAGAGTTTAGGCATCTGTGTTTCATTAGGACAGGATGAGAACTCCCAAGGGGTTGTAACATCACCTCCATCTCTAGGAGAATGTCACACCACGTGGAAAGAAAGAGGCTGTCAGTAGCCACAGTGGGCTTGGATGGGAGAGGCAGAGAGCTCCAGCATCACACAGTCATGGCAAAGATTCACTTACAGAGGAAACTGGAAGGAAGCCAAGCCAGCCACAGAAAGCCAGAGTCCCTTGGTCTGCAAGGAGATCAAACCAGTCCATCCTAAAAGAAATCAACCCTGAATATTCACTGGAAGGACTGATGCTAAAGCTGAAGCTCCAATACTTTGGCCACCTGATGTAGAGTCAACTTATTAGAAAAGACCCTGATGCTGGGAAAGATTGAAGGTAAAAGATAAAGGGGGCGACAGAGGATGAGATGGTTAGACAGCATCACCAATCCAATGGACATGAATCTGATAGTGAAGGACAGGGAAGCCTGGCTTGCTGCAGTCCATGGGGTCACAAAGAGTTGGACATGACTTAACGACTGAACAACAACAATGATCAATACAAGCACAGTCCTTCAAGCCACCCCACAGTAACCAGAGCCCAAAGGCAAACATAGCAAATGTCATTAGATAAGACCATATGGAAAAAGAAGAAATTCTGAGTTAGACCCAAATTATTTTTGTAACCACACAGGCTATAAGGGTTATTGTCTTTACTCCTCAGCAAGGATAACTCCTAATATACACCATCGGATTCCACCCTATAACATTTGTAAGATGGAATATACCAACAGGTGAGGGCTGGACCAAACTGAATACTAAAGCTCTGACTCGCAATCTCTGCAGTAACTTGCCCAGGTCAGTTAGGACAGGGTCAGCGATCACCAGCTTCCAAGTCAGGACCAACCAGAGAAAGCTGGAGGAGATCAGAATACACCAGGACTTCCCTGATGGTCCAGTGGCTAAGATTCCACACTACCAATGCAGCGGGCCAGGGTTCAATCCCTGGCTGAGGAACTAGATCCCACATACCACAACAAAGAGTTCACATGGCATAACTAAAAATCCCGCATGCCTCAAGTAAGACCCGGCACAGCCAAATAAATATTTATTTAAAAAAAAAAAAAAAGAATATGCCGCCCTAAAATACTCCACTCTGTCACAATGATTATTTTGAGTTGGGAGGCAAATGAGAATCAACAGGTCCAGAAAGAAACCTTCCCAGACCTTCTCTTATCTGACAAAGAGCAGAAACTTTTGAGAACTTGAGGATGCCATAAATCCTCTCTGCCAAGGAAGTTTTATGGCCATGAAGAAGACAGAAAGTTGGCACGGGAATTTACCTGCACATATGACCCATTATCTTCCATTAGTTCCCCCATTTATTTACCTTCCACAGCTGGTACCTTTAGAAGCCTAAAACCCTTCTCCTTCATCCTGTTACTTCTCCTGAGATTTATTGTTTCTTTTTGAAGGTGCTGTATAAGCCCAGGTTCCAACCACTCTTAGTTACCCAGAAGCTTCTCCCACGGGATAATAAACTGTTCCTGTCTTGTTGATTTGTCTTTTGTTAGTCTAATTTACAGGAGACCAGTCAGAAAATCTAAGTTGGATCAGAGGAAAAACATTTTTCTCCTCCCCTACCAAGCTTCTCAAACCAATTACTTGAGATGCTTGCTTCTAGTTAGCCGACCTCCAGCTTCCCCCAGACCAACATCCTGCAGTCAAAACACGCTTAAAACCTTCTCCCTTTCTTCACTGTAAAACTTTCCTGTTCTGCTGCCTGCCTTGGAGTCTCAGCCAGACACAAAGATGGAGGTTGACTTCTTGCCCACAGCAAGCTTTGAAGAAGTAGCCTTTGTTCTCATTTGAGTGGTCTTCTTTATTTCTGGCTTTCCCTAGTGGCTCAGCTGGTCAAGAACCCGCCTACCAATGCAGGAGACTCAAGAGATGAGGGTTTGACCCCTGGGTCGGGAAGATCCCCTGGAGTAGGAAATGGCAACCCACTCCAGTATTCTTGCATAGAAAATCTCCTGGGCAGAGGAGCCTGGTGGGCTACAGTCCATGGGGTCACATAAGAGTCAGACATGACTTAGCAACTAAACAACAATGACAATTATAACCGGGAAGGGTTAATTTTAAATATATACTGGATCTGTTCTGTGACTTAAACCCTTTTTTGTTATTATGAGCATACATAATGGCCTGCTCAGGGAGATAACCTGAGCCGCCCACCTGTGAAGAACTGTGTAAGGAAGTAAAACTAACACATTGCCCTGCTTGAGGCTTGCCTTTCTAGGGAACATTTGCAAGGATTAAATAGTTGTTTTGCTTTGTTTCCTCACCTCCCTGCCACCTCTGATCCATAAAAGAACTTCGCAACCAGCTCCTGATAAGATGGTTATTTTGAGGCACTAGCCTGCCATCTTCTTGGGCAGCTGGCTCCCCGATTAAAGTATCTTCTTTGCCTCAGCCCTTCATCTCATGGAACCATTGGCCTGTCATGCGGAGAGCAGAGCGAGCATGGACTCAGTAACACAACCATTTCAATGGTATATGTGAACTTTGACCTGTATAGCTCCACCCCTACACCATCTTAAAGCTGCTGTGAATGGAGGAAGGGGGCCTGAAGCTAAGGGATGCAGAAAGCTCTAGAAGTTGGAAAAGGCGCTGCAACTAAAGCACAGCCAAATAAATAAATATAAATAAATTAAGAAAATAAAAGAAAGTAGAACTTTGATATGGCTAAGAAACATCTCTCCCTCTAGCCCTTTACAAATACCCAGCTGTGCAAAAGCCACATTTTCTTTTTTTTTTCCCTCCATTTATTTTTATTAGTTGGAGGCTAATTACTTTACAATATTGTAGTGGTTTTTGCCATACATTGACATGAATCAGCCATGGATTTACATGTATTCCCCATCCCGATCCCCCCTCCCCACATTTTCTTGTGTTGCTTTTATACCAGCACTAGCAGCTGATTGTGAAACAAAGTTTTCACTGCTTTCCCTAAGTTAAAATGAGTAGACGGACTTCCCTGGTGGTCCAGGGACTAAGACTTTGCACTTCCAATGCAGGAGGCCCAGGTTTGATCCCTGGTCAGGGGACCAGATGCCACACGCTGCAACTAAGACTGGCACAGCCAGATAAACAAATATTTAAAAAAAAAAAAAATGAGAGAGAGGGGAAAGCAGAACTGGGCTCACCCACCAATTAAGGGCCAGGAACTGACCATGACTCAAACATCTGCCCCCATGTACTTATCTATTTGAGTCATTAATAGATCTTATTTTGTAGGGTCATTGTGAGGTCTAAGTGAGTTTATACAGGTCGAGAGCTTAGGTGAGTGCCTAGCACATTCCAGGGCTCTGTTACGATTGCTCTTTCAGAGTACAGGCTTGTTAGCCTAACTTAGACTTTAGTCACTGTCATAAAGACCTCAACCAAAGCATTCCTCTGAGTTCTGCAGACTTGCACCCATGGGCTAGATGGGCCCTGCTGGGCAGGTAGCATTCTCTCAGGGGAATCCTTCTCTGGTTTTGCCCAGTATGAACAGAAGTCTCTTGAATTCATCTCAGTTTGACTTAATTCTCTCTAGGCATGCTCCATGTCACACTAACAACTGGGAAGGGAAAGCATGGATGGTCTGTCTCTGGGTGGCTGAGTCAAAAGTGGGACCTGCCGTTAGACACAGGGGATTGGGAAAAGAAAAGTATTCTGACCAGAGTGAGAAAAGAAAGCATTCTGTGTGTGTCCTGGAGTGGCGTGTTCCTCTCTGTAACACTTGACGTTATGGGTTGAATTGTGTCCTCACTCCAAATGTTCAAAAGCTGGAGTCCTGATCCCCAAGACCTCAGAATGTGATCTGATTAGGAACCAGGGTCTTTGCAGATGTACTTAGTGAAGATGAGGTCATACTGGAGTAGGGTGGGCCCCCAATCCCACAGGACTGGTGCCCTTTTAAAGGGGAAATTTGGACATAGGTCTGCACACAGGGAGGATGCCCTGTGAAGACTGGGGTTATGCGACCACAAGCAAAGGAAGTACTAGACGTTCAGAGAGACGTCTGGAGCAGACTCTTCCCCAAACCGGCAGAGGTGGCATGGCTATGCCATCATTTTGACTTCAGACTGTCAGTCTCCAAAAAGACAATGTATTTCCGTTGTCCTGAGCCAGAGTTTGCAGCACTCTGTTGTGGCAGCCCTAGGAAACAAATATGTGTGTAGAAAACCTGTGCTGTTGTTGTTCAGTTGCTAAATTGTGTCTGACTCTTTGCGATCCCATGGACTGCATTGAGCCAGGCTTCTCTGTCCTCCACTACCTCCCGGAGTCTGCTCAGACTCATGTCCATTGAGTCGGTGATGCTGTCTAACCATCTTGTCCCCTTCTCCTCCTGCCCTCAATCTTTCCCGGTCTTTTCCAATGAGTTGGTTCTTTGCAGTAGGTGACCAGCCAGAGTATTGGAGCTTCAGCTTCAGTTTCCAATATTCACTGGAACAATATATTCCTTCCAATGAATATTCAGAGTCGAGAAAAGCTAGGTTGCTGCAAAAAGAATCTGCTGACAGTGTCATAATGTACTGTCTGAGGCCCTGTTCCACTCAGAGGGTGAGAATTAATAAAAACATGAAATAAAACTTGTCACCAGCCTTTAATAACCACTCCATAAAGCAGGACTTCCCGCTCCTATAAATTGTTGATGGGAGTGTGCCCTGATGCAGTCTTGTTGGAGGGCAGTTAGACAGTATCTATCAATAACACACACATCCTTTTGACACAGAAATTTCATGCACAGGACTTGATTTTATACACATGCTTGCATTAATTGCAAAGATCCATGCACATAGATATTCAATGCAGCATTTGTTGAGAATAGCCAAAACATGGGGGAAAAAGAAACTCCAGGTCCTTTAGTAATTATGACACACCCACACAGAATAATATGCAGTGGATAGGCATTCCCAGAACAATCTGTATGCTAATGTTTAAACTCTCCAGGCCTAATTGTTAAGAAGGTAAAAAAACATAGATCAATAAGTATAGCATGTAACAATTCATGTTTTTAAAAAACGAGAATTTCCTGGCGGTCCAGTGGTTAGGACTCTGCACTTTCACTGCCAAGGACCAGAGTTCAGTCCTTGATCAGGAAGCTAAAATCCTGCAAGCCGCGGTTTGATCAAAAAAGCAAAAGAGTAACAAGATGTTAAAGATGGTGGGGGAGGGAAGGGAAGAGGCGTGACTATAAAGTGCAACGCGACTCGATCTTTGCGGTGATGGAGCAGTTCTGCATCCTGACTGGGTGGTGGTTACAGAAACCTACACAAGGGATCCAATGCCATTGAACCACACTGTACCAATGTTAATCGCCTGGCTTTGATATAGGGGTGTAGGGTGGAAATTTTTCTCCTTTTTCCCCTCTAGGTTCTTTGGCTAATCTAATAACTGAACATATAAGTCAGATTAACAGGAGAAAAACAAATTTAATTTTGTGTATATGGGAGCTCCATAAAAATACAAGACTCAAAGTGACCGAAGCACGGAACTTTTATATCTTTTAGACAAAAAAAAAAACAATAAATTTATGGAGAGCTGACAAGACAAAGGGGTTCAAGTTTGGAGTAGTAAATTAGTGAAGATGCAACAAGCTTTGTTCAAGCAGCTTTCTCAGTCCTAAATTTCGGTCTCTGGTGGTAAAGATGCCCTCTACCCTCTTAGTACCTTTCACAGGGGGATGTATTTCCTGTTTCCAGAGGAACTAAGGAGGTCAGTGTCCTTCTTGCACCAGCTGTTTCCTAAGTAACATGAATTCAAAGTAATCAATATGATCAACATGCCAGAGTGGGCATATTTTGCAGAGGCATATCGTACTCCCCATCAGGAGGAACTGGGTTAGGGTACAGAAGACAGCTCTGCACTGTCTCTGCAACTCTCTATGAATCTAGTGATTTCAAAATTTTTCAAAATTTATAAATAAACAAAAAATCATGTAGGACATTAGAAAAATAACAAAACTATATACATGTGTGTGTATACATATAAAGATATGAATGTCTATCAATGCACAGGAAACTGAAAGCATGGCCATCTATTGTTGGTATTCCTTAATTCAGGGAGAGGAATGGAGAGAATAAGGCATTTTACTCTATAATTCTATCAACTTTAGTATTGATAGAATATCTTAAAGTTACTTTTTCCCTTAAAAAGTACGTCTTCCAAAGGGCCCTTTAGTTATCCATCTTTGAGGAAGAGCACTAAATTTTGTTTTCCATTCTAGAATTTAAAATAAAGCAAGTTAGGGGACTTCCCTGATGGTCCAATGGCTAAGGTTCCATGCTCCCAATGCAGGGGGTCCAGGTTCCATCCCTGGTCAGGGAACTAGATCCCACATGCTGCAACTAAAGATCCCAAATGCCACAGCTAAGACCTGGCACGGCCAAACAAATATTTGTTTTTTAATAAGTAAAAGCAAGTTAAGAGAAGGAGGGAACATCTGAAATTGACAACCATCATTTCACCCACCAGCTCTTCGGAGTTCAGTGAGCAGTGGGACTTTTATCAGTCCCACAGAGAGGGGATTCAATGCAAAAGAGAAGGAAATAGCCAGAGGTGCCCCAGCCCATCAGCAACACACAGGCCTCTCCTAGGGCATCTGTGATCATGAACTGCTTCCAGCTAAAGCTTCCTTGTGCATTATACTAATTGAGAAGAACAGGTTTGTTAAAACAAAATTATGCTAGAATCAAGAAAGTGGGGAGCTTGTTTCAATCTACTTCAAAGAAATTGTTTGGAGGGACTCCTGAAACCAGCTGCTTACAGAGAAGAGAAGTTCTCTCTTTGCAAGACAATCTATAGAGCCAGCTTTGGATTATTACAACTCAGGGCTATATCATTTCCCTTATTAGGACCTCAACACTTAGTATTGGTAAGAATTTACCAATTTTGGAAAAGTAGATTTTTTTCTGGAAGAATGATGGAGGCATAGTGACTTGATATTTTATGGATGGCTGAAAACCCTCAGAACAACTCTATCAAACCAAAAGATGGCATTCACTGTACGAACAGGGCATTGTCACAAACAAGGGGTCGAAACAGACAACTGACCACACTAGACAAGGACTACCCAAAGGACTGAACATCAACCTTTCCAAAATCAACCTTTTTTCCTAATCATTAAAATAATTCATTGAGCACCAACTGGCTATATGCCACATTGATCACCAAGATATGACCCTTGCCCTCATAATTTCTTTTAACTGAGATCTAATTCACACAGCATAAAAATCATTCTGCTGCCTCCTGCTTTTAAGTATAATTGTTATACTAGCCAGGGCTTCCCTGATGGCTCAGAGAGTAAAGAATCCGCTTGCAATTCGGGAGACCTGGGTTCGATCCCTGGGTTGGGAAGGTCTGCTGAGGAGGGCATGGCAACCCATCCCAGTATTCTTGCCTGGGGAATCCCCATGGAGAGAGGAGCCTGGCGGGCCACAGTGATGGGGTCACAAAGAGTCAGACACAACTGAGCGACTAAACACACGCAGATGATACTAACCAACTCAGCGCATTTACTCATTGAGTTCCCTAACAGCATACTTTGCAACCGAGCCATTTTAAAAACGACAGTATGATGCTTCAGGTTCAGAAAGCTCAGACAACCAAGACCGTCCTGTGTCCTGACCAGGTCTCCTGCACCAGGCCCCACTGCCTCTCAGCCCCATGTCAGTCCTGCTCCCACCGTTCCCGGGCTCCAGCTGCACAAACCTGCCCTCACTGCCTTCCCCACCAAGCCCTTCCTGCCTCAGTCCAGGCTCCTGTCATTGCTTCTTCCTGGAGGCTCCTCTCCCAGACCTTTGCAAGGTCAGGGTCTTGTTCAGGTCACAGCCTAAAAGTTCCCTTCTCAGAAGGGCTTTCTTACCTCACCTAATGTGGTGAGCTCCCCTCACCTCTTTTTACCCTGTCCAAGCCTTTAGCACAGCTTGTCATTATTTTTTTTATTTATTCATTCATTTACTTCAATGATCTCCATCTCCCATCCAGCAGATAGCAAACTCCAGGAAGGCAAGGAATTCGCCTCTGTTATTAATACTTAGCACAGTGTAGGACCTCAACAATGCACACAGTGCATGAACCTGCTTTCAAGGTTTTCCTAGCTAAAGCTAGGGCTTCCCCAGGGCTCAGAAGTAAAGACCTCACCTCCAATGCAGATGTGGGAGATGCAGGTTCAATCCCTGGGACAGGAAGATCTCCTGGAGGAGGGCATGCAACCTGCTCCAGCATTCCTGCCAGGAAATCGCGTGGAGAGAGGAACCTGGCAAGCTACAGCCCACAGGGTTGCAGAGTCGGACACGACTGACGCGACTGAGCCCAGCTAAGACAGACATAAAACGCTGGGGCTTTAGGGACTTCCCTTATGGTTCGGGGCTAAGACTCTGCACTCCCCATGCAGGGGGCCCAGGTTCGATCCCTGGTCAGGGAACTAGATCCCACATGCCAGAGCTACAACCCAGCATGGCCAAATAAATAAATAAAAATAACTATTAAAAAAAAGACTTTGGGGTTCTGATCAGCCATTATCCACATGTTGCAACAGATCCTGGATTGCTCTCTAAGGGAAAATTTGGCCCTGCCAACAGGTACTTCTGTGACCCACCTCCATGGGCGGGCAGACCAGCCTCAGCACAAACACATGTCCCGGTCAGACTCCCAGTTTTCTTAAGAGGATGCCCATCTCATCTCCACAGCAAGGAATTGGCCCTGGAAGGTTGGTTTGTGCTATGTCTCTACTTGTCAGAGAACAAACCATCAAACTCAGTACTAGCCTATACTTAGCAACCTGAACTTACCTGCAAAAAGTAATATTGATGAAAGACTGCTTAGAGAACACACCGCCCACTCTTTCCTTCAGTTTTAAATGCAACCTTTTAAGTCAGCCAGATCTTTGGAAAGAATAATTGAACCATTTTTGCTTCCCATATACGAGTTTTTACTAAACTATATTTTTTCACTATATTTGACCTACCTTGAAAGACACTATGAAAAACAACCCTGAGAAGCTCATCATTATATATTATTATATATTCCATATGGGTGTTTTTGAGGATATTATTTGCTACATCACACTGGGCCTCCTATTGAAGACCCACAGGAGAAATGTCTCTGCTCTCGGTAACAAAAATAGCTGCACTTCTCCAAACCACTGGTTTGCTTTTAATCTTTTACATGTCATGAATCTTATTTATTCCAGAGCTTTAGGGGTTGAGAAGCTCAGCCACACACTTGGGATCATAACAAGGGCACTTTATGTGCAAACCTCACCTTGGGTTTCATAGGGTCTTTCATATCCTTATTTTCCTTTGACCTCAATTTCTTTACTCATCTTTTTTTTTTTTTAGTCTTGTTAAACTAAATGTATTGTTATAGAGATTCTAATATCTTTCCTGGAATGAGGCAGGGCATCTACATTTAAAAAGTTAAGATTTGGGCAGGTTGCTACCATGTTACACAAAAACAGTGGTATGGGGGCCCATTTGGGTAGCCTGACTTAAAATGCAGACCTCATAGCATTCCTGGGTTTGGTTATGAGGTTCCCAGAGTCACCCTCAGGACTGCTGAGACTCAGCTCTGAAAAGAAGTCATGCTAGTGGGGCTGAGTTTTCCATCTGTTGTGTAAGAGATGTTCCATGACGGTGGCTTCCAACATGAGGACCAAGTCAACACTGTCCTTGGGGTCCTCGCCACATCCATGCCACACTGTTCCATCACGAGAGGCAAGTACACCACACGCTGAAGTGTGACCTGCACCCAGGACCTCACTGGTTCCTACAGCTTCCACCAGCAGCCACACCCTCTACGGGGCTAAGTCCTTAAATTGGAACCTGGACAAATCTACAAGGTGGGAGACTTGCTGTCCTCCTCAATCCAGGTTCTCCCTCAGCTCAGACACAAAAATCTCTCCTCCACCACTTCCAGTCCATAGCCCTCTGCCCACCCATTATTACCCATGCCCAGACATGTCTGAACACCAGGTTCAGCTTATTGTATACACACACACACACATGCGTGCGCGCACGTGCATGCATGCACAAACACAGATGCACATACTTCTGAAACTTAAGTAATGAGAAAGAACCAAGGGAAAGGATTATAGGATATTTGGATCAGAAGGGTCAAGAGGAAGGAGATCCATGCAAAGAAAATGAAGAGAAGGATAAATATAATAACTTGAATGACTTTTATGAGCCTTAGAAAGGACAATAAGTTCTTCTCTTCAAATGCCAGCAAAAACATTCCAGCCTCTATTGGTATTCTTTGCAGCAAAATTTCTTCCTAGAGAAAAAACATTCCAGCCTCTATTAAAAAAAAATAGCCAAATCATAATTTCATATGGTCTAATTCCTTGTCTAATTGGTTTCTGCCTATGATCACTCTTGAGGGATTGCCCTCCCCTCTCCATCCATAGACCTGCAGTGGCAATGGTCATGTGCATACAGAAAGACCTCCCTCCAGTTCCCCAAACACAGACCAAAAGCCTCTACATCAGGGATTTGGCATGAAGACCAAGAGAGGACACCTAGCCTTACTGGGGTGGGTGTGGGGAGTTGGAAATCGCAGCAGCTGTTGGCAGCAGCTTTCTACATACTCAGTTCCTGGCTCTAGTCTTTGTTGAGACCCAGTCAGGTCCCTGTTCTTGGGTTCTGCCATAGATCCCAAGACACTTCCAAAGAATTCTATCTGCTGAAACTAGCTCAAATGATTTTTATTATCTGCAGCTAAAAGAATATTAATTATAAGACATCTAATGAGCCAAAGATGATTGTTAGAGGAACTTGAAAGGAAAAGAGCAAAGGATAATAAATAAACAATACATGTTAGATGGGTGGATTGATAGATAACAAACCAAATCTGTGTCTAGAAGGAAGCAGAGATGCTGGAGGACCATGGGCACAGAATTTTCCTGCAAAACTGTTAATATCAAGATGACAGAAAGGAGGAGTTACCCTAAGAATGGAAACCAGCCCTTAACAAGTGTCTTGGGAACATGTAGAAAGACACCCCACTGTCTCAGGAGTGGCCTCCCTTACTTACAGCTCAAAATGCATTCATGCTAAGTCGCTTCAGTCATGTCTGACTCTTTGTGACCCCATGGACTGTAGCCCATCAGGCTCCTCTGTCCATGGGATTCTCCAGGCAAGAGTACTAGAGTAGTCTGCCATACCCTTCTCCAGGGAATCTTCCCGACCCAGGGATCGAACCCATATCTCATGTCTCCTGAGTTGGCCAGCAGGGTTCTTTACCACCAGCAACACCTAGGAAGCCCTACAGCTCAAAAGCTCCCAAATCTCTCAGCTAACAGCTCTCTTCCTGGGAGGAGCCTGAGATGACACAGCAGATAGGAAAATGCTTCGCAAAGCAGCAATGTTGAGAGAAATCAACATTTATTTATCATTACCTCATTTTCTTATTGAACATGTAGAAGGACAAAGAGAGAGAGAGAAACTAATGAAAGAGAATCAATTTTCTAAAATTGAAGCAAAAAATTAACAGTACCCAGAATCTTGACCTCATGGTTCCTGTGTGGAACGCTTTCCTGTGATTTCCTGTTACCTACACATGGAGTCCAAGACTTGAAGACGTATGGTCCCTGCCACTTGACCCACGTCCTCTGCCATCCCCCCAGCCTTCCCCCCAGGCACCAGGGACACCAAATGCTCCAGTTCCCCTGCTCACCATGATGGTCCTCACCCCTGTCCCCAGAGGTCCGTCTCCAGCACATCTCCCTCCTTGGTGACTTGGGGTTTTTTGTATCCTTCTCTCTCTCTCTCTTTGAATCACTTTGGTCTTTTCACTTCAAGTTCCTCAACAATCAACTTTGTCTCTTTAGACGATTCTTCTTTGTCCTGTCAATTCCTCTCGAATTTATTGCTTCTTTGTCTAAAAAGCATAAAAGCTGCTTGCTTTGGCCAGTTCTTAGGTCATATTTCTTTAAGACTTCCATGTGCAGGAACTAAAATTAGTTTCTTTTTCTCCTGTTAATCTGTCTGGTTTAGGTGTACCAACTCTCTACTCCCAATGTGTTCTGCACAAAGTCAGACCATGAGCTCGCTGAGAACAGGGACTCTGCCCCCAGAGCCAGTGCTTTGTGTGGCTGATCTTAGAAATTCCATAGATGTTTGTTGGACGCACATGTGAATTGTCAAAAGGTAAATCCCTGCTGGTAACCTATGTAATCATTATTAGTCATTGTCAACCATATTTTATTTTTAATTTCTGATCACTGTCAGCTATATTTTTTTAATTTCATTTAAATTTTTAAAAACATTCTTGCCCATGAAATTCTATTTCTGAGCAGTCAACTTCAGTCAGTTTCACACATATTCATCCTGCTTAGAATCTCTGACACCCCTTCTTCCAGCAAAGCAGACTTTTCCATTTGAATTTGCAATTGCTCCATTCATCAACATTATGTTGCTCTGAAATATAAAGCTGCACTCACTATCATGGTCTTGATGCTACCTGGTGACATGAATGCTTAATTCTAAATTCTCATATATTTCAGGTGGATTTTTTTCTCAAAGAACTGAACTTGAGTGACATGGTTGGCATTTATTTAAATAACAATAATATAGACCTTTTACTGCACCCTTAAGTAGCTAGGCCTGGGCTGAGTATTTTATGTGTACCATCTCACTTAATCCTCACATTAACCCTTAGGAATTATTGCCACCTTACAGATGAGATTGATATTTAGAGAGGTTAAGTAACTTGTTCAATGTGATGCAGATGCTAAGTGGTAGAACCCAGAATCAAGGGTGTCAGATTAAAAAGCACCCACAGTCCCTACCAGTGGGTGCCTAAGAAAGAGACGGACTGAGAATGGCGTGATCAGGACCCAAAAGGATGGCAAGAAAATTGAATAAAAACAAGGAGCTACATTTCATTATGTTCCCATGCACCTTTTTCATTGCTCTAAGAATATTTGTGTCTTTTGTTACTCTCTTGTTACCTGTCATAAAACTGGAAACTGGAACCTGAGGCTAGAAGTGAATGGAAGAGCATTTATTCCTTGCTTCTCCACTGGAATTTGACATGAGACCATATATCTAAGACCACATTAGGAATCTCCTGAAAGCAATAACGTTGCAAACCAGATTACCAGCAGTAAAGCCAACCACCTTGGGGTTCATGAGGTCTGTATTCTCTGAGACTAGGATGTAAACTATAAATCACCAAGACTTGAGAAGATAATGAACAGCTCTTGGGGGCTCCCTCTGGAGGCAGAGACAGAGGCACTGTTCTGTATAATCCCACTTGGGCTTCCCATGGCCACATGCCTAAAAATTCCATTGATGCTCTAACAAATGGCCAGTGAAGATTCTCTTCTGATTAACTGACATAGAGTAGTTTTTAAAAAAAAATCTGAATCTGAGCATGCAATCTGCCTGACTGGTTCTTATTAACATGAATTTCTCCATTGGGTCAGAAAAGCAAAAGTTTTATAAGTGCTGAGTCCAGGTATTTTAAATGAATCAAAAGAGTGTATCAAATTTTGATGGCAGAAAATAGGTCAGCTCTTATCTTTTTGTTTTTTCAAGGGAAAGGTCTCAGTGGTAAGGTCTTGGAATATGCACCCCCCCACCACCACCACTGGAAAGTCTTGCCATTGGAGGACTCAAAACTGAAGCCTAAGGATTCCTCCATCTTTGACTTCTTATCGGTATAAGTGAGTGACAGGAAATGTAGTTTATTTGTAGAACTTCACTGTGGATTGTTTCAGGAAAGCTGACTTGATAAAAATCTATTGAAAAGTCTACTGAATAAAGACAAATGTTTTGTGGCAGGCAAGGATACATATGAAAAGAAACGTTTTTCTACTGAATTATGGATGATTTTTTAAATGGTAACTATGAAACAAGGTTCCCTGGTGGCTCAGAGGGTAAAGCAACTGCCTGCAATGCAGGAGACTCGGGTTTGATGCCCTGGTCAGGAAGATCTGCTGGAGAAGGGAATGGCCACCACTTCAGTAATTTTGCCTGGGAAATCCCAGGGACAGAGGAGCGTGGCGGGCTACAGTCCACAGGGTCTGAGCAACTAACACTTTCACTTTCCATGAAGCAAGGCAGGGTTGGAAATATTGCTGATCAGTGTATAATACGCCTTGTCCAATCAATCTTGAGGACCAAAGTGAGTCAGGGCAGAGCCATTCCAGGCTTCATCACAGACTAGCCAGTTACCAGGAACACGTTTCTCTCTCCGTCTCCGACAGAACTATTGGTACCCCCTCGCTGTGTGTACCACGGAGTGACTCTTCCTCAGAGAATCCTGCCATCACGTGAGTTGCCACATTAGTGCCCTAGGCTTCTAATTCCAAAGCAAAACATTCAGCCACAGGTGAGAACAGCCCAAATGTTCATGAACAGATGAACAGATCAACCAAATGTAGCAGATCCATACAATAGAATATTATTCAACAGTAAAAATGAATGGAGTTTTAACACATGCCACTATGTGGATAAACCATAAAATTGAATGGAGTTTTAATACACGCTGCTATGTGGATAAACTTCTAATAAAATATTAGAATAAACATTATTCTAAGTGAAATAAGCCACAAAAATGCCGCATATTATATGATTTCATTTATATGAATATAGAGTAGATAAATCCACAGAGAGAAAATGCAGAGGGCTGCTGCCAGGATCTAGGGGGGGGGGAATAGAAAGCAGCTGCTTAATGTGTCTAGTATTTCCTTGTGGGGTGATGAAAATGTTTGGAACGAGACACTGAATATACTAAATGCCACTGAATTTTTCACTTTAAAATGGTCAATTTTATGTCCTGTGACTTTCACTTCAATCAAAAAGAATTTTGCAATAAAACAAAGATTTTACTTTATGTCTTTTAAAGATGTCATATGGAAATTTTAATACAAAAGTAAGAGGACAGTGTGATAAATGCTTCTAATAAAACCAAAATTATGAGAGCAGGCCTCTCATCCTCCACAGCACTCAAAAGTGAAGCATAAAATCTTCTGGACGGGTCATAATCTTCTGAGGCGATATGAATTTAATCAAAGAACTATGCATTTAGTGGAGCAGGAAAACTCTCAGCCACAGTATTCTACTTTTCAATATTTTTTTGCAAAAAAAAAAAAAAACTTCAAATGGCAACACCTCCAAGAAAGTTCTTTCTTGCTGTGTCTGTCTCTTGTTGAGCCAGCTGAGGGTAGGAGATCAAAACTGTCCCCCACCTTAGATGGCTCCTGGGGTTCTTGCAAGCACTGGGCACCATAGCGCTCACAAGTTTATCTTAAGTCATAAACCTGCCTCTGTACTCAGGGTCCAACCTCGCCACAGACAGAAACCTGAGCTTTAACTAAATTAGGGAATCTGAGAACCCTGGAAAGTTCACTTTGTACTGGCTGTTTCAAGCTTCATAAAATTTGCTTTATAGCATGCCTACACAAAACTCTAAGGAAAGTTCTATACAAGTGCATCAATTATGAATCCCAGGCTACTCATCTCATCTCTTACCTCCCCACCAAGTAATACCCTGCAGTGTGAAATACTTGACTTGTAAAGTGATTTATCAGAACTCTAAAATAACTCTGCTGACCATAATCAGAATGGCATCTAATTGATTTAAGTATGTTCAAAGCCAAATCAGTGGACGAAAGAGTGGGTGTGTTTTCTAGTCGAATTCTTCCCACATAGAATGATCTGGGAGCGTTATTAGAACTCGCAGCCATTTCTCATACACACTTTCCAAGTCAAATATTTGCACAGGACAGTCACTGGAAAATAGACATATCTGAGGACACAGGCAAAGTAATCCATAAGCAATTATGCAAAGTTGGAAGCAGGAATGCAAACCTGAAAACTACACTTGTGCAGCATCTTCACTTAGAAATCCCTAGATATTGGGGGCGGGGGCAGGGCAGCAATCTAATTTGTCAGCTTTGATAGGAAAACACATGTGACTATTCTAAAGACTCCTTTACTTAGGGGCCTATTTTCAGCAAATGTGGGCACAGATTTCACTATAACACACACACTCTGAGATGTTTGGGTTTTCTGACCAAATCTCCAACTGTTATCTTCCTTGAGAAGCAGGAAGGAAATAAACCAAAGAAATAAACATTCATACATCAAATTGATAACTAGAAGATCTGTAACCAAAAAAAGCCCTGAAAACTGGATACCACTATATTTGTCTTCCTCCGCTCACCCTAGAATATTCTGCACATCTTTGTGGGGGGAAGAAATCCATCAAAATAAGATACTGACAGTTCATCTCTACTTGCCTCCAGCCATGAACACAGCGTTCGTCTCTTTAAATATCTCCATTCACATCAAGGAACATGAGAAAGACAGAACTTTGCATTTAGATGCTTAAACAGAGATGGACAATCTGAGTTTATAAACTCTCTGGAATTTCTTACAATATGTTGTATTTAGCTGCAACACCTAAAGAGATGGTTAAACGTTTCCTCAGGCTCTTAGAGAGACTAAGTTCCAGACTTTTTATTTTCAAAGTCTCCCACGAGAGGGCTTCCAGGATGGCTCAGTGCTAAAGAGTCCACCCGCCAATGCAGGAGCCACGGGCTGGATCCTGGTCCGGAGAGATTCCACATGTGGCAGAGCAGCTAAGCCTGTGCACCACGACTATTGAGCCTGTGTCCCAGAGCCAGGGAACCGCAACCACCGAAGCCTGAGCGCCTAGAGCCTGAGCTCCGCAGGAAGAGAAGCCACTGCAATGAGAGGCCAGCGCCTCGCAGCCAGAAAGTAGCCTCTGCTCAGCGCAACGAGAAAAAAGCCCGCATGGCAATGAAGACCCAGCACAGCCAAAAATAAATAAATTTCTTTTTTAAAAAAAAGGTTCCCATGAGAAACTGAATGAGCAGAATCTAATTTGATTCAACCCAAGTTGCCGCCATCTTCACCATTTTTAGAATTTCATTCCATTCGACCAAATTTTGTTATGCCTACAATGTGTCAGAATGGAGGGTAGGGCAGAGAACCACCGTAAAATCTGAAACCAGGTCCCAGAAAAATAGGCAAATATTGTACAAGAGAACTCGCGATGGGAAGAAACCACCTCAGGAACATTTTAAAAAAATAATGCTTGCTCAAGCTGACCTGGCCCACTTGAGTTCAGATGGATTTTAGCTGGAATAAACCTCTTAAACCCTTCATCTTTCCTGAGTTTAAACTAGTGTTAGAGAGAAAACTATAGGGTCAAAATGGCATCACTTGTGCTAAAGCCCATGATACCAAATTTACACCGAATACCTGACTTAATTGCAGTTTCAAACTTCCCCAGAAACATAATCTTAATCAACCCTTCTGGAATGTTCCGGTCAGCACCAATGAGGTAATCTGTCATGTGGGGGCCTTCCATCCTTCCCCTCACCCAGCAGAAGAGGCCATCTGTTCCATAAAATCCTTACCATTTCCCTCCCCCTCCCATCAGAAAAGATGTCCTGGCCTAAAAACAATCTTTGCTCTTCTTTTGCTAACAGCTCCCTCGTCCCACCCTTCTCCCTATGAAAACCTCCCATTCTGTACATCCTTCTCCGAGTGTGCTCCCAGTGGCTAGATGGAATGCTACCCGGTTCATCAGTCACTCAATGAAGCCAATTAGACCTTCAAACTTACCCGCTTGCATTTGTTTTTAACACGTCACAGATAGACGTAGCATTGTGAGAAGGTTAGAAATTAAATTCACATCACGTGTATGCAGACACTCACAAAACTAAATTCAGTCATTAACGTATGGTGGTCCCCAAGACTCTAGTCTCACGTGCAGCTTTTTGACAAGCTACCGCTGATTCGTCTCATGTGATCCCAAGCAGAAGCAATTCTGTTCTCTAGAATCTGCTCTATCTAGCTTCTGTTTTATCCATTCAAACCCAGAAAACATGAGTCAGATTGACATGAGCATCGTTTCTAAGATCACGTTTCAGCATGGAGAACTCAGGTCCCCCTCCTCAGCAGGTAGGTCCCACCGAGATCTCTCCCATCCCCAATTCCAGTGCATTTCTCTCATTCGCTGCTGAGAGACTGTTTAGGCTTAGAGATGCTCAAGTTCATCAGAAAGCATCAGAGCTGGACGGGGACCCCAGCGGTGCTGCAGAGGCAAAACACACACTCCTAGACCTACCCATCCTAACAAGCTATTGGCCCATTTTACAGTTAGGAAAACAGAGGTACGTATTTGTCTATAAATGACTTAGTCACTCACAGAGGCCAGTTCTTTCCATTCTTCCATAACTGTTAGTCATAACAGTGAGCCAACACCAAGGCAAAATTTCCAGATAAGCCCCAGGCAAGACGGTAAGCCTGGCCGCTTGCAGTTTTTCTTCCCCTCACCCCATCCAATCCCTCTCACCTTTCCTCTTCTTTCACACCCTCCACCCCTTAACCAGTCACCAGAAGCCCATTCCTTAAGCAGATCCTCTGGGCTCTGAAAACGGCCCCAGCCCCTGGTGTGTCCTGACTGGGGCTCCGTGGGGCACACTCTGGGTCACTTCACGGAAGGCAGAGGTCCCTTTTCTCTCCCTCTCCCCAAGTAAAACGTGTGCACATCTTCGCCATAACCTTGGAGACCACGCCTTCAGATTTGTTTCCCAGTGATGAGGAGTGTCTGTCTGTCCTTACCATTCCTGAAGGCACTACTGATGCTGCCAGGCCAGGCGCTGGGGGCTGACACCAGCCAAGCAGGCCGACAAATCCCCTCTGTGCATCTCAGCCACTGGTTTCAACCTTGCTCCTGCCAGCCTCTCCTCTGCCAAATTCCACACGAGGTATTAGCTTCTTGTCTCTGCCTCAAACCCCGAGGGAGCTGTTAACAAACGGAGAACTGCTCAGAGAGCAGCAGCCACAGGCCAGGGAGACGGTGGAGCTGGAGGACTTCCAAAGGGGACAGGCTCCCAGTGGGGACCTGGAGAGGGGACACTTCAGGGCCAGCATAGGGGCAGGCCAGGGCCTCAGCTGCCTGCTGGCAGGCCAGGGCTCTGGCACTGTTGGCAGGCGCAGGGCTGAGTCTAGAATCTTATCAGGACAGCTTCTTAGCCAGAAATGTAGGTGGCAAAAATTAACTATAATCCCTGTCGGTTTCCACTCTCAACACCATGCTCTTTCAAAGGCTCCCTGCAGAGGAAGCCGTGTTTCCCCTGCTCCCAGTAACAAGCTCTTCAAAAGCCTCCTGCAAGGTAACTGTGTTCCCACCGGGGCTGTGTATTCCCCAAGAGGCTGCGGGCAATGGCCAAGATTAAAGTGAGGTGTTGAAACCCAGTCCCCTCAAAGCTGAGTTTATGACTCAACTCCCTGTCTAAAATTTCATTCCCTTTCTTGTCGTCTCTGATCTCAACCCTGAGCTTACTGAACCTAATCCACCAGACAGATGACTAAAATTGCTCTTGTCCACACCACCACTATTGTACTAAAATTGCTTTTGTCGATAACATCATTAATGTGCTGAAATTGCTGTTGTAGATATCGCCTTTAACCACAAACTCGGGTTGCTTCTCCAGGTCAAGATGAACTAACAGACCCCCAAGCCATGGACCACCTGGCCAGAGAGTCATAAACCACAGGCATCCTGACTTCAAAACCTCAATTAAGGAAAGTCATAGAAATATCACATGATTGATCCTGGTCTCTTTGTTCTTTCCCTTTTGAAGAAAAAAAAAAATCTTAACTCAAAGACCAAGTTGGAGTGGATCTGAGGCTTGTTGCCCACTCCCTTGCTTGGTGTGCTGCAATAAATCCTGACTTTGCTGCAGACTTTGTGGCTGTCGGAGTCTGGCTTTTTGTGCCGCAGACGCACAAGCCCTTGCTTGGTTTCAGCATCAGAATCAACCCTGTGCCTTAGCAGCGGGGGATGAGGCTGCCTGCATTCAAGTTCAGCTCTGGCGCCATCTGCTGGCCGTTCTGTGCTTCGTCTCGTCTCTGTACCAGTAAACGGGATGATTGTTAACAGCAGCCCCCTAGCGGGACTGAGGGGCGGTAGGATGAGTTCAGGGCTTAGCAGCCCCTCCTATCAGAGCAAGAACTAGAGACAAGATTTGCTATTTCTATCTTTTCCAGTTTCTTCTAGCAAACTATGTGTCAACTGTGTCCATCCAGTCACAAGACAGAACTACATTTTGCTTCAAGGCAGGCAGCTAAGAATGAGGTATTCTCATGCAAACAATTCACTGATTCCAAAGAGAAAATACAATTTATTCACAGATATGCAAGGTCGAGATGAAATAGCACGATTTATCGGAACTCTAAGATTCTTGGGACTCCCCTGGTGGTCCAGCGGCTAAGACTTCACACTGCCAGTGCAGGGGGCCTGGGTTCAATCCCTGGTCAAGGAACTAATTCCCACATGACACCACTAAGACCCAGTACAGTCAAATAAAATAAATAATTTTTTAATTAAAAAAAATTAGATTCTTAGCCTTGGTTGCCATTTTCAGACAAAATCTAAAATTCTAGTTTTGTTGTGAGGAACATTCATTTCATTGGTCCTCCTGAAGGAAAGCTATGTCCATACTTTAAAGAAATCTATATAAGCTTCGACCCTTTCTACCATATTAATAAATGGAGAAAGAGCAACAAAACTGAGGACAAGGAACAGTAACTATACCCTTGGTAACCCTCTGTTACGGGTTGAATTATGTTCCTCCTGCCAAATTCATATTTCAAGTCCTAATCCCAGTACTTCAGAATGCAACCTTACTTAGAGTCACTGCAGATTTAATTAGTTAAAAGTCAGGTACCAAGCAAGGAGAACAGGCTGCTCATGCCCAGAAGACCTAGCTCCCAGTGGCTTTCAGGGAAGAGTTTTTTTAATTTTTATTTTATTTTTAATTGAAGGATAATTGCTTGGCAATATTGTGTTGGTTTCTGCCATACATCAACATGAATCAGCCATAGGTATACATATGTTCTCAGGGAAAGCTTTTCAATGACAACATTTAGGGTGAGGGCTGGAGGATGCATGACTTTCTTCTGATTGGTTGGTGGTGAGGGAACATGGTGGTGTTTCAGGAATCTTAATCATCAATCTGGTTCCAACCAGTATGGAGTCTACAAGGTCAGCATGTAGTCATCATCCTCCACCTGAGTGGGAGGTCTTAGTGTCTGCAGAACAACTCAAAAATCTGCTTTAGATTGTTATGAAATCCCTTGAAGAGGAGCTTAGACTCTGTTTCATTATCTGAACTATATTTTGTTTTTCAGTTTTTTAATTTTTTTCTGAAGATTTTTGTAGACAAATATTTTATTTCTCTTAGATAAATATCTAAGAGTGCATGAATGAATCACAGGATAAGTATATGATCAACATGATTAACTTTTAAGAAACTGCCAAACTGTTTTTCAAAGTGGTATTTCCTTTTGTACAATGTACGCATGTGTAAGATCACTCCATCTCCTTTCCAACACTTGGTGTTCTAAATCTTTTTTTTTTTTTTTTTTGCCTTGTGGCTTGTGGGATCTTAGTTCCCCAACCAGTGATTGAACCTGGGTCCACCGCAGTAAAAGTTCAGTTTCTTTTAATTTTTAAATTTAATTTTATATTAAATTTATCTGAACTATTGTTTAAGCTATTGTTAACTTTTCTTGCTTGACTGATTTTCCTTTGTTTCTGCATTCCCTCACTTCCCTAGTTCATAACCTGTTTGAGTTTGCTCTCTGGAACCCAGGGAAGACTTGGAGACTAAAGCCTTGCTTTTTTACAAACAGGGAACACAGTGGGGCTTTTGTACCCAGAAAAGCATGATAGGGTCCTTCTCAGTTTTATGTCCTCCAGAGCTGTGAGGCAGTTTCTGTCTCAGCCACCCCGTTTGTGCTACTTGGTTATAGAAGTCCTCAAAAATGAATACACCCTTCCACAGCCAAAGAGCGTGAGGATGTGTGCAGGGTAATGCATAACACTCAGGGGTCCATGGATATAAATGGACCTGTTCCACCAGGATTTGGAGGTACCTGCCCTGGGGGGGTGCTGGCTGAGTCCTGGGGTTGCAATGGTCCCACCACACAGGCACTGAATTCCCTACCCCCCGTGTGAGTGCTTGGAGAGGATTGGGGAGCCGTGAAGAGTTTGGTCATGGCCCAAGAGGGATCTGCACGTAAGCAGCAGCAGCTGGACGTAACTGAGGGAGCCAGAGGTGGCCAAGGCAGCAGATGCAACATGATCAGGAGTCTGGCAGGGAGGGAAGAGGCTCCTGCCAGCTTTCTATACCCACGACAGTTGAAGCTGAATCCAGCCTCACCTCCATACCGAATTAAGTCTCAGAGTTTTGGGGTGAAGTTAGAAGAGAATAGCTTTATTGCTTTGCCAGGCAAAGGGGGCCCCAGCAGGCTAATGACCTCAAAACTGCATGTCCCCAGACCTAGAGAACAGACTTATGGACATGGCAGGAGGGTGCGGGGTGTGGTGGTTGGGAGAGGGTGGGATGTATGGAGAGAATAACATGGAAACATACATTACCATATGTAAAATAGCCAACGGGAATTTGATTATTTGCTGTATGACCCCAGAAACTCAAACCGGGACTTTGTAACAAACTAGTGGGGTGAGATGGGGAGTGAGGTTTAAGAAGGAGGTATACCTATGGCTGATTCTTGTTGATATTTGGCAGAAACCAACAGAATACTGTAAAGCAATTATCCTGTAATTAAAAATGAATAATTAAAAAAAAAACCTGCATGTCCCTACTTGGAAAGCAGAAATGTAGGAAGCAACAGAGACTTAATGATGCCACCTAAGGAAGCCCTATGTCTGCATCTCTTGTTATGTAAGATAAGAAGCTCCTTAACATTGAAGCTCTTGCTATTTGCAGCAAAAAGTGTCCAGCAGGTTCAACATGAAGCTAGTCTTCTGCCTGCCGAATGTCACTTGAGGGCAGAAAGTTTTTTGGGGATGTTGCAATGTGACCTCTGTACTCTTGCAATGACTCAGACAACTGGACAAGACACTCTTATGTTATTACAGCGCTTGTGTCATCCTGGGGAAAGCACATCATTCTACGTCATTCCTTTGTTCTTAGGATCTCAAGAAAAGTCTTCTTTTGTAAATTCATGTGAAAATGATAGTGGGTCATCATCACCTGCAGGAGGGTGTTGAGTCCTGCCCCAAGGCCACAGAAACAGAGCCCAGAACCAAGGTCCCCTCTGAAGCTGACTGACCCCTTTGTAACCTTGCCAGAAACCCCCTGATCATCACTAACAACCTTCCTGACTCCCAATTAAGTAAAGATGCCCACTCCAGTAAATACCCTATAGCGTCCCAACCAGTCACTTAACACCAAACTTCTAGCAGAAATTCGCTTTGTCCTGAAGCTATAAAAATTGGCTATTAACCCACGAAAACGGTCAGCTTTCCCTGGTCTGTCAGGAGGTTGGCCCACTGCATTTGCAGGGCCCATTTTATCTCTGCTCTTTGTTCTTAATAAACTCACTCCCTTTTGAAATGCTCTGTGTCTGGAAATTCTCTTCCAACCCGCGCTTGGACTGCATCAACAGAGGGAAAGAAAAATAAATGAAGTCAGAGCTTGAACCCACCTTTGTGGTGATCCAGAGCAAGCGGGCATCTCTACACGGCCTGGAAGACAGGAGCCGTCCCTGCCCACACACATCACTATTTGCCAAGTAAACATAGGCGCATTGGAGCGAACTTGGCTAAGCCCTCGCTTTCTGGGAGACAGCGTTCCCATGTTAGGGTAGTTTCTCACAAAATCCTAGAACCTCTTTAAATTGTATTATTTTAGGGTCCTTAGGCTGTGAATGACTGGAAAATTATCTCAAATATGTCTCATGGCTCATGTGAGAAAGCCAAGGAAATCAGAGTCGGGATATAATAACCTGAATGCCATCAGGACTGCCTTTTCTCTCTGCTTTTCTCTGCTCCTGGGCTCCACCCTCTCAGGCAACCTTCTCTACAAGGCTGGACTCATGATGACCAGCAGCTCGGCCACAATTGTCTCAAGCAGAGAGCAAGAATGGGGACTTCCCTGGTGGTCCACTGGTTAAGAATTTGCCTTCCAATGCAGGGGGTCGTGGGTTCCACCCCTGGCGGGGGAGCTTAAGATACTACATACCGTGGGGCAGCTAAGTCCGTGTGACCCTACACAGCCAAGTAAATAAATGGATAAATATTTATTAAAAAGAAGAAGAAAGGAAGGAAGAAAAGGGGGAAAAAAAGGATGTTCCCCAAAGCTTCAGTGGGAGACTCCGACTGGCTCAGTTTGGGTACAGTGATTATCATTGGACCACTCACCATGGGGAAGAAGGCGTGGTGGGTTGAATTCTGTCCCCAAAAGACAAATTCAAGTCCTAATTCCTGATATCATGAGAATCTGACATTGTTTGGAAACGGGGTCTTTGCAGATGTAATTAAGTTAAGAAGAGGTCGCACTGGATCCGAGTAGTCTCTAATCCAATGGCCAGTGCATTTATATGAGGGAAATTTGGACACAGACATACACACACAGGGAGAATACCATGTGATGAAAGAGGCTGAAATTAAACAGATGCATCTACAAACCAAGGCATGCCAAGATCACCAGCACCTACCAGAAGCTACGGCGTGCCAGGTGGTGCCGTGGTAAAGAATCTGCCTGCAAATGCAGGAGGTGTGAGAGTCACGGGTTCTGTCCTTGGATCAGGAAGGTCCCCTGGAGAAGAAAACAGCAACCCACTCTAGGTTTCTTGCCTGAGAAATCCCATGGACAGGCTGTGGTCCATGGGGTCACAGAGTCAGACACGGCTGAGCACACACACACACACAAACACACACAAGAAGCTGCATGAGAGTGTGCAGCAGATTCCCCCTAGGGCCTCCCAGGGGTGCCAGCCTTGACAACATCTTGATTTTTGACTTCTAACGGTGTTATGGTAAGCCACCTGCCCTGTAGTAATTTGTTAGAGCAGTCCTAAAAACTCATACAGACATGTAGGACCCAGATTGATCAGGGACCCATGGTGGGGGGGTCAGGAATTTGGAGTATTATGAAGGGCAGCCCCCAATACACAGTTGGAGGGGAGAAAGGTCTGTACCCCAAAGAAGGGGGAGGTGCTCCATTAACAGAAAGTGAAAGTGTTAGTCAGTCGTGTCCAGCTCTTTGTGACCCAGTGGACTATAGCCCACCAGGTTCCTCCGTCCATGGAATTCTGCAGGCAAGAATACTGGAGTGGGTAGCCATTCCCTTCTCCAGGGGATCTTCCCAACCCAGGGATCGAATTCTATCTCATCTCCTGCATTGCAGGCAGATTCTTTACCATCTGAGCCACCAGGGAAACCTCACTTAACAGAGGAAGAGGGTGAAGGGGCTAGGCAGACAAATACATTAACATACGCTGTCATCAGCTTTGACTGGATTTCTTACAGGTGAAGAGAATGCAAAAAATGTTTATTCTCTCTCCAAAGACGGAACAGATTCTTTGTTCCAAAGTCAAGAATTTACCAGCCCCTGCAATTTGAACAGTTTTATTCTTTAGATGAGGATTGAAGTCATCTGATTTGCTTTGACACTCAGGGAGTTCATGGATTCATGCAGTCATGCAATTCTGCTGTAAGAAATGTTTTATTAATTACACAAGGTAGATAAAAAATTAAAAGCTAAGTTCCCATGATGCACATATTCTGTTTCAGTTACCTATCAGCGTTAACCTTTTATTTCAGCCATAAAATTCAAATTATGTATCAAATAAAATAAAGATCCATTCCAATGAATTAAAATTAGCTGTCTTTTTAACATGCTCTTAAACCATTTTTAATTGATAACTTGCTGATATTAAATGGTCAGTTCAAAGATGGAAAAGTATTACTTATAAAGAGTAATCTTCAAGCGGACACTCTCAGATGGCCTTATGCTTAAAGATTCTATTTCAAGGCAGGCTCCACTGTAGTTAGAATTCTAACGAACCCCACAGAATCCTTTAACAGCCTAGGTGGCAAGGAATGTTCTCCACCACCAGGATTGCTTTTTTTTAATTCCATTGCAATTTCTCTCAAAAAATATATTTTTTATAATTGGAGGATAATTGCTTTACAATGTTGTGTTGGCTTCTGCCATACAATGCATATCAGCATAATTATATATACCCCCTCCCTCCCCACTCCCATCCCACTCCTCTAGGTCATCAAGGCTCACTTTCAAAGTGCAGAGCTTGCGAGTCAAAGTTAAAGGTAAGGAAACGAGCATGTGACTATGCATTCAAATCAGCCAACAAGCACAGAATCTACTGACCCCTCGCTCATGGTAGCTGATGTGCCGTGTGTCAGGTGCTGCTATATGCAACTGTGGGTATCAGTGAGTTCTCATGACACCTCTGGAAGTGATACTATTGTTCCCCGTTTTACAGAAGTAAACTGAGAAGCAGAGTTTTACACCACTTGCCCAGATCACGTCACTAACAAAGCGCAGAGCGCCAGGATTCTAAACCAAATGGGCTCCAGAGGCCAGGATCCTCACCTGTCCAGGACACAGTGGCCTTACCTCCTGCCTTCAAGGGGCTCACAAGATCTTCGAAGGGATAAAACCCATCCACATGAAATCATACAGACCTTAATTAAATCACTGCAGTGCTTGATGGCACGGGGAGAAATGGTTCATAGAGAAATCATTCCTGCCGATCAGTGAGGTGTCTGACAACCACCACAGTGGTCAGGGAAGGTGGGAAAGGCGGTGACTGGGCCTGGAAGGACAGACTGGACTGGGTGTAGGGGAGCAGGATTTGGGTGCTCACAGCCCAGAGAGAGTCCCAATTTGTCTCTTCTTTGTCACAGAACAGACTTATCTGTTTCCTTTCATGTAGCACCGGCCAGAAGTCACAGGTCACCAGGAAACAGGACAAAACCATCAGGATGAAAAGCTGCAAACCCTTTCAGCAGGGTCACAAACTCATCCTGCTTTTCCTGAACTTCCCTGGTTTCCACCAAAGTCCTGAGTTCCAGAGATTCTGTGAGTCCTGAGCAAATAAGGGTGGCAAGTCAAATTCTAATCAGAGAAAGACAGCTTTTTGAAAAGAAACCATTTAAAACAAAGCCTGTGCCATGCACTTTTTACACTAGGTAAGGAAACCCCTCAAAAGATTAAAACTGTGGAATCTGAGCTCCTCTGGTCATCGCTACATAGAGGCTGTGGAATCTTAGAATGGTCACCTCACCACTCTGAGCCCAGCTTCCTCACCTCAAAACTTAAGGTTTGAAGTTGGGTGAGCTTCAGGGTCAAATTCAATGCTAACAACCAGGCTAAAGTTCTTTTCTTTTTTTGGCCTCACAGCATGTGAGATCTAGTTCCCTGACCAGGGATCGAACCTGCACCCGCTGCACTGAAAGAGTCTAACCACTGGACCGCCAGGGAAGTCCCAGCCTGATATTCTTGAGTTAACATCAGTGTTGGGGAGAGCGCCCTGGCCATAAACACACACACACACACACACACACACACACACACACACACCCTATACAAACACACACCTATGCACATCTATACATAGTTTTCTTATTCAGGGGGAGAATCTCATGCTGTACGTTATTTTTCATCTGAGATACAAATTCATTGGAAATGCTCTCTAAGCAAAATTAAGGTTTCTTTTTTCACCACGATTCTTTCAGAGTTTTAATGTTTCCTAATTTTACTTAGCCAGTCTTAATCAATTTCACAAACAATGATGGGGGGAAATGCTGTCAGAATAAATTGGCTGATAACAATCAGAAGCTAGTTTTCCTGAATGGTAGCCCTTATCTCCCAGACTTTGCACCTTGGGAAGGCAAGATTAGATAGGATTTAGACAAACAATGGGAACTCTGCTCCAAAGAACACAGCCCCTGTTAACTGTGCTACCACACAGTTGCCACATGAGGAAAGGAGCAGAATTTGTGTAATAGCTTGATTGCTGAAGGAATGCAGTGCAACTCAGCAAATCAGACTGAAGTATAAGCAACTCAACTTCAATAAGTGGAACAAAACGGCTGTGAACACTCCCTTTTCCATGTTGATATGGGGAGGGGGGCAGCCGACTCTCAGGTAACTTGCCAAACAGTAAATCACGCAACCCACCCACCTGTCCCGTGTGCCCTGCCGTGACACTCTTGCTCTGTGTTTTCCGCTGGAACCCAGGGCCAGCCTGGTTAATCAAGTCTTTGTCTCCTGAAATAGACCGTATGCTCTGGGGAATAGATTCAGTCTATGAACACTGATGCCCTTCTGACCTGACTCAGCTTTGTGCTCGGCTTGAGTTCCACCTGCTTCTATGGAAGGCAGGTGGCAAATAAATGCACAATTATGTCGTCTTCTCTGCTGAAACTGGGATGCATCTCAGGTAAGGGTCACATTGTCAATCAAAAGACAGGAGAATGGGATCCTGGGCATCTGGTATAAAATCAATAAATATTTCTTCTTTTCATATCAGCAAGAGGGATATCCTGTCTTTATAAGAACTAGTCCTACAGAGAGATGACAACTTAACCCCTAGCAAGCCATCTCTGATGGGCAGCAAGCATTAACTTCCTGCCATTTTATATCTCCGAGTTCAGTGTCAGTGTCTAAGGTCTGATTTGTTTTGTTGTTGTTATTGTTATGGAGGAGGAAATAGCAACCCACTCCAGTATTCTTGCCTGGGAAATACCATGGACAGAGGAGCCGGGCGGCTACAGTCCATGGGATCACAAAGAGTCAAACAGTACTGGGCAACTGTGCACATATACACACACACACACACACAAAAGAGGGTTAATGTCATAAAACTTACAAATAAAAGAAAACAAAAAAAAATTTTAGGGTTTGGGTTAGGCAAATATTTCTTAAGTAAGACACAAAAAACACAACCTATGTTTTTAATGTTTTAAAATTAATAAATTGGACTGCATCAATATTTAAATCTTCTGCTTCAAAAGCCACTTTTTATTGCTAAGACAATAAAAAGACGAGCCACAGGCTGGAAGAAAATATTTACAAAACTTATGTCTACCCAAAATATATAAAATAATTCTTACAACTCAATAAGAATAAAACAAATGGTCAAAAAATTTGAATAGACAGTTCACCAAAGAAGATATATGAATGGGAAGTAAACACAATTATCATCAGGGAAACACAAATTAAAATCACAATGGAATACCACACACATCCAGCAAACATCTAAAATTAAAAAGACTGACAGCAACAAGTGTTGATAAAGATGGGGAGCAACTTGAACTCTTACAAATTGATGGTGGAAGTATAAAATGATATAAGTTAGCTTCTTATAAAGGTAATGTGCAGATACTATAAGAACCAGCAATTCCAATCCTAGCTGCTTACTCAAAAGAAATGAATGCATATTTCCACAGAAAACATGCATGCAGATGTTCAAAGTAGCTTTATTCATGACAGCCCCAAACTGAAAACATCCAAATAGCCATGAATAGGTGAACAGAGCAACAAATTTTGATATACCCATACAAAATACTGCTACTTAGCAATAAAAATGAACACACTACTAATACACACAATATAGATGAATCTGAAAAATATTATATAGAATGAAAGAAGCCAGGCACAAAATACATATATTCTGTGTGATTCCATATATGTTAAATTCTAGAAAATGCAATCAACTCTAGAGTGATAGAAACAGATCAGTAATTGCCTGGGGCCTGCAGTGGAGACAGATTGACAATCAAGGGCACAAGGAAGTTGGATGTGGTGGAAATGTTCTGTCTTGATTTTGTTGGTGGTTATTTGTATACATTTATCAAATTCACCACAATTAAAACTGGTGTGCTTTATTTTATGTAAATTTATCTCAATAAAGTTGACTTTTAAATAAAAATGGAAGGACAGGAATTGCCTAGAAGAGACATTAGCTTACACTGGCAACAAATTGAAGTTTTCTTCCCAAGATAATCAGAGAACTGAGAGGAAATTTCTAAAATGTTAACCTTTCATGATTTCAGTCAATGTTTTTAAATGTCTAAATTCAACTCTGAGAACACAGTGATAAACTCTGCCCTTTATAATTCCAACAATCTCTAGAAAGCATTTTCCTTAAACCCATTTTGGTTCAGATTTTAATTATCAGCTAAGAATTTAGCAGGAATTAGTTGGCAATCATCTGAAAGGATAAGCTTTATAGAAGCAGAACAGAAGAGAGGAAAAGGCTATGGTTTCACCAGAAGATTCAGGGGAACATTCCCATGAGCTGTGGCAATGAGGCAAGTGAAGAAGCTGCAGGAAGAAAGAGAAAAGGCAGCAGGGTCCATCCTCTCAGGTGCCCAGCCTCTTGGTCATGCTCCGGGATCTGATCCCTTTGTTTTCCCATGAGTCAACCCAGGCAGTTCGGGGTGAAGCAAGGAACTTGGCAAATGAGTGGTCCAGAGTAAACAGTCCCAGTGGCCTAAGATGATGTGTTCTCTCAGACCCACCTCTGTTATCTACGAGACTTCAGGTTGAAAGTTCAGGTGGAGAGTCTTGTTCCTTAACCTAAAAATTCAAAGCTATCAGGCTGCTAAATGTGTTTTATCCTCCTACTCATACAAGCACACTTTCATAATGACAAAACGTAAAACACGTATAAAGTCAGGTTTGGGTGTTTTGTTTTGTTTTGGCCACATTGCGAGCAGTGTGCAGGGGTCTTACTTCCCAGTTAGGGATGGAACACACATCCCCTGCAGTGGAAGCACAGTCTCAATCATTGGACTGCCAGGGTAGTTCCAAAGTTATGCTTGTATGTGCCTGAAAGTTGGCAAAATGTCAAACACAACTGAAAGTATTATTTCCCAAATCAAGATGTTCAATTAATGCTCTAACATTGATAAGTCAGAAAGATATGTGTTATTATTAATTACCTTTTTTTCATAACTGTTTCTCGACTTCATTTCAGGGAAATCACATTTCTACAATTTTCACGTAATTTCTGTGCTATGGATAACAATGACCTAAATGATTAAATAATCAGAATGTAATAATATTCCAATGTACAAAATCGGAATAACTTTTCATTAAAAATACAAGTTAAAAGAAAACAATAAAACATTTAATTGAAATTATTTTATGTTTTTAAAATAGGGATTTTTTTTTTTCCTAACATATCCCAAAGTGTTGGAGGGGGAGGCATATGGGCAAAAACAAAATTTTTAATCAGTGAAGATAAAAATCTTAAATCAAAAGTACTTATAACTAAGGTCATTTAATTTTTTTAAAATGTAATCAAGGCATATTAAATATATATTATAGAAGTAGAACTATTCATAATTTTAGCATTCAATTTCCATGCAGGCGCCTATATAAAAAAATAGACATCATGCTTCACTGGTTGAAAAATAATATGCAGTGCTTTGAGCTTCTCCAGTGGCTCAGATGATAAGGAATCTACCTGCAGTGCAGGAGGCCCAGGTTCAATCACAGGGTAGGGAGGATCCCATGGAGAAAGGAATGGCAATCCACTCCAGTATTCTTGCCTGGAGAATTCCATGGATGGAGGAGCCTAGCAGGCTACAGTCCATAGGGTCTTTCCCTTTTTCTTCATGCATTGTTTTAATATTGCAGAATATTCTCCAGTTGCCATGTACGACTGCAAATACCATGCTAATTTACGATACCCCTGGAACCAAGGATTGGAACACAAAGAGAAGAAAATGAATGTTGGCACTACTGGTAAACAATAACTCTTTATGCAAGAATCTATTGTAAGTTAGTTAATGATAAATTAATTAAATTATCTCTTCTTTACCTCAGCGCTCTGCTGCTCAAATCTTTATGTAATAAAGCAGCCTCCCATGCAGGCAGCAACACAAGCCTCACCCTTCCTGGCATTTGGGGGCGGTTGCCTTTGTTCAAGGGCAAAAGACCTGCAGAATCTTTTCCCTAGGACCTGAATGGAGCTCGTCACAAAAGCAGATGCTTGGGTTTTTAATTAGCATTAAATCATACCGTTCCTAAGTGACAAAGCTGCCCACGTGTTCTCTAAGATCCAGGACTCTCTAAAACACAGGGCTCAGGGCAAGATTCCCTCTGCCCAGGTCCAAGGGCAGCCCTGCTTATGATATTTGTCTTAAAATTTTAGTCAGTATATCTGCTTTTAAGATCTATTAAATTCCTTTTTAATTATACAAGTAACATGAACATATTTCCTTATTGCAAAAGTATTAACACATTAAAGATCTGGCTACAACCCAATTCATCCATCCACCCCACCCCACTGTTAACAACTACAACTTCAGTGCAAGTCATTCTAAATGCATTACATACATCATAGTAGTAGCTAACATTTTTGACATATTTACACTGTGTAATATATTTGCACATATTTACATTGTTCTAGGAATTTTATGTCCATCATCCTTTTTTAGTCCTCATAACAACTTCATGAGACAGCTACTTTCAGTTCAGTTCAGCTCAGTCGTTCAGCCATGTCTGACTCTTTGGGACCCCATGGACTGCAGCATGCCAGGATTCCCTGTCCATCACCAACTGCCAGAACTTGCTCAAACTCATGTCCGTCAAGTCGGTGATGCTGTCCAACCATCTCGCCCTCTGTCGTCCCCTTCTCCTCCTGTCTTCAATCTTTCCCAGCATCATGGTCTGTTCAAATGAAGCAGTTCTTCCCATCAGGTTGCCAAAGTATTGGAGCTTCAGCATCAGTCGTTCCAATGAATATTCAGGACTGATTTCCTTTAGGATGGACTGGTTGGATCTCCTGGCTGCCCAAAGGACTCTTAAAAGTCTTCTCCAACTCCACAGTTCAAAAGCGTCAATTCTTCAGCACTCAGCTTTCTTTATGGTCCAAATCTCACATCCATACATGACCACTGGAAAAACCATAGCTTTGACTATTCAGACATTTGTCAGTAAAGTAATGTCTCTGCTTTTTAATATGCTGTCTAGGTTTGTCATAGCTTTTCTTCCAAGGAGCAAGCATCTTTTAATGTCATGGCTGCAATCACCATCTGCAGTGATTTTGGAGCCCAAGAAAATAAAGTCTGTCACTGTTTCCATTGTTTCCTCATCTATTTGCCATGAAGTGATGGGACCAGATGCCATGATCTTAGTTTTCTGAATGTTCTTTTAAGCCAGCTTTTTTACTCTCCTCTTTCACTTTCATCAAGAGGCTCTCTAGTTCCTCTTTGCCTTCTGCCCTAAGAGGAGTGTCATCCGCATATCTGAGGTTATTGATATTTCTCCCAGCAATCTGGATTCCAGCTTGTACTTCATTGAGCCCAGCATTTCACATGATGTACTCTGCATATAAGTTAAATAAGCAGGGTAACAATATACAGCCTTGATGTACTCCTTTCCCAGTTTGGAACTTGTCTATTGTTCCATGTCTTGTTCTAACTGTTGCTTCTTGACCTGCATTCAGATTTCTCAGGAGGCAGGTCAGGTGGTCTGGTATTCCCATCTCTTTAAGAATTTTCCACAATTTGTTGTGATACACACAGTCAAAGGCTTTGGCGTAATCAATAAAGCAGAAGTAGATGTTTTTCTGGAATTCTCTTGCTTTTTCAGTGATCCAATGGATGTTGGTAATTTGATTCCTCTGCCTTTACTAAGTCCAACTTATATCTGGAAGGTTTCAGTTCACATACTGTTGAAGCCTAGCTTGGAGAATTTTGAGCATTACTTTGCTAGCATGTGAAATGAGTGCAATTGTGCAGTAGTTTGGACATTCTTTGGTATTGCCTTTCTTTGGGATTGGAATGAAAACTGACCTTTTCCACTCCTGTGGCCACTGCTGAGTTGTCCAAATTTGTTGGTATATTGAGTGCAGCACTTTCACAGCATCATCTTTTAGGATTTGAAATAGCCGAACTGGAATTTCATCACCTCTACTAGCTTTGTTCGTAGTAATGCTTCCTAAGACCCACTTGACTTTGCATTCCAGGATGTCTGGCTCTAGGTGAGTGATCACACCATCATGGTTATCTGGGACATTAAGATCTTTTTTGTATAGTTCTGTGACAGCTACTCTACATCCATATATTCTTGTATTTACTTATAGAGGATCTGTAACAGTGTGTGTGTGTGTGTGTGTGTGTGTGTGTGTGTATCATGCTTAAGGCTTAGTCCTGAAACCTATTTTGTTGTCTTAACCTCAGAAGGGACTTCCCTGGTGGTCCAGTGGTTAAGACTCAGTACTTCCAATTTAGGGGCATGGGTTCAATCCCTGGTCAGAGAATAAAGATCCCACATGCTACACTGTGTGGCCAAAAAATACTGATAATATTAACGAGGCAAAATATATCTTGGAGACTTACTCATGCAAGGACATTTAGATCATACTTTCTTTCATAATAGCAAAAGGTAATAGCAAAAGGTAAATGTTAGTGAAACTTGCTTTGGGAGGAAACAAAATTTTCCAAAGATCTTCAGAATGTCCCATTTACTGAGATTTCTAATTTTTCGTTTTCTAATTAGCTTCAGCTTCTGAGATCCACAGGCAATTAGCCACCAGGTGGAAAGTTAACAGCACAGCTGGCCGAGGTAAAAATTTCCCTGTGCAAACATCCAATTTGCTGGGCATCATCTTTCTCCCACCAGACAGCTCTCTAAATGAAAGAGCAAAAGTCCCACCAGGCTATTTCTGGGTGATTTTCTAATAAACACATAGAATTATTCCACACAGGATCTAATAAATACAAAGGAGCAAAAATCATAATGTCCATACAATTATTCCTTAATTAAAGAAGCTCTTCTTACACTGGACTAAATCACCAGCCTCCTCATTCCCCTCCCAGAGCCAGCATCCGGGCACCAGCAGCCATTCTCTGTGTGTTCTGAACTGTCCAAAGAGCCCTGTGAGCCACAATACCCTCTTCCTTGGCCCTACTCCCACTTCCTTCTCCACTCCCAAAATAAGTAAACCACTTCCTAAGTGTAGCTTTCAACTTGGTGTTGGGAGAAAACTGATATATTTCACACTAAAAGTGAGTGTCTGCTACTTCCCCTTTCAGAACTGTCTCAAGATGACTTGTTTTTTTGTTTGTTTGCTTTTTTAATTCTCATTGGAATATAGTTGATTACAGTCCCATTAGTTTCAGGGATACAGCAAAGTGAATCAGTTATATATATACATATACCATTCGATCTTAGATTCTTTCCCCATACAGATAAGCATGGCTTGTTTTAATCCAAAGCCTCTATTTGTGAATTGAGACTCATTTGGGGAGATATTTAGGCACAGAGAGAAGGCCCAAATACTTCCTCCTCTTTATTGTTGTCAGTAGGAAAGATTAGCTCATTAATATTTAGGATGCATCAAACAAGTTGGGCCAGAGAGTGGTACAGAGTGGAGCTCAACATAAATAAACAAATAAAATGAACATCATGAACTAATCAAGGCGGCTGGGACCATAAACCTGCAGGCAAGAGATGAAAAGAGAAATGGGGCACAATACCCAGAGATTTAATCAACATGGATATTTTTATCCTTTCTTCTTTGCAGTAGCAAAGTAGAAATCAACCCCTTTATAAATCAGGGGTTAGGTCTTTAGCATGCTAGAACTTATCTCTTTCTTTGTGAAAAGAAGCACCAGGATAACTTTTCTATCACTTATTTGTCTCCAGATTCTCATTGAGAGAGTCTCCCACTGTCACCCAGAGTTAGTTAGGAAAAGAAAATTTCTGAACACCCAGCCATGCAGGTCCTGTCTCTGGCAATTCTCCATGGTTTTAAGGCTCTCTCACCCTTATGCATGGTCAGGGAGGGGAAATTATCCCTTCGACCCCTCTTGAGTTCTTGTGGCTGCACTAATAATAAAATTGACACAAGGCTGATGAACAGGAAAAAAGAGAAACCAACTTTAACTTGGATGCATGGAGGTCTTACAGCAATGGGGCCTAAAAAGTAGTCAAAGCAGGCAGCTTTTAGACTTTTTGGACAAAGAAACAATAAATGTGTAAGGAATTGACAGGACTAAGAAACTTAGGATTTGGAAGCTTAATGAGTGACCAGTCTAAACAGAATTGGACCTGGGGTAGTACATTAGAAGAATTACTACCTAGCTGGGTAACATGGACACGTTGGTGAACTTCAGTAGGGCAATAAGGTACCTACAACAATAGAACCTAAGATACTGCAGGTAGTAAATCAGAACCTAAGGTCAACGACTGACTGAACATTCTCTTCAGGCTCCCCATGATGTTAAATCATTGGGATTATCTATATTAATCTTTGAGGTCTATCTAATCCTAATCAGATTGAAATTTTAAAGTTAAAAGATAGTATCACCCTGGGACCTCTTTGGTGGTCCAACGGTTAGGAGTCTGCCTTGCAATGCAAGGGAAGCAGGAGTCTGCCTTGCAATGCAAGGGATCTTTGATCCCTAGTCAGGGAACCAAGATCCCACATGTCACAGGGCAGCTAAGCCAGACTGCAGCAACCACTGAACTCACACGCCCCATCAACAGGACCCACAGGCTGCAACTAAGGCCCAATGCAGCCAAACAGAGAGACACATAAACAGTATCAGCCTGCTAGACCCAGGGAGACGCCATTAATTCACAGTTTCTCATGCTGCGGTCATTTACATACAATGTGTATGCTTTTTGCCATATTCATCCATCACTCAAACTATTATTTACTTAATGCGTGTGTGCATGCATGCTAAATCGCTTCAGTCATGTCCAACTCTTTGTGACCCTGTGGACTATAGGCCATCAGGCTCCTTACTTTCATTTAAATCATCTACTTTATTTCAAAGAGTTATACAATATCTGAATTCATTGGTTTGGTGTTCTATTTGTATTTTTTTCAACTACTTTAAAATAAATACATAGCCACCTAAACTTTAAAAACCATTCGTATATCTCCTAAGATTATTTCTTGCTATATTTTTGGCAATATACATCACAATAGAAACATGCTGCGATTGAAAACCTGAGGCTTCTGGAACTATGATAGAGATAAAAGACAGCAACAGCAAGGTCATTATTGGCTGCTGACAGGAACCTTGTACTTAGAGAAAGTCTTTACCAATAGACACAAGTGCAAGTACACATTCAACCCATCCATCTGTGACTTTTAAACCCTCATCAACTGTCATGAAGAACTGTGAAGAAATAAATATGGTTCCAGGAAATAGTTTTGTGTTCCTCTAAGATATGGTTTGCCCTTACATTAAACATAACACTGCATAGCTTTTGGAATTAGATCTTATTAAGCTCTACCCGCCCCCCACCCCCGCCCACATTAGAATTTTTTTTCTAATTGTCAGATATTTGAGTTGACTTTGGAAGGGAAACTTCCCACTGTTTTATAAAGGACAGGATTTCAAGGTCTTCACTAATCTGGGAACTAACTTACTGACACGTGGCACCTCTGTACTTCTGTAAAAAGAAACTCCCATAAAAGAAATGGATTTTATCATAGCGTGTCATCCCAGTGACAGGAACATAAAGGCATGAAGCCAGCAACTATGGCCAAATTCCATTCACTCATTTTTCCTCTCATCCTTACAGAATCAGACTTATTCTTACATCTTAGAGTCTTGAGAGCCGATTAATCCCTCAGAAGAAAAAGGTGATGAGCCAGAAAAATAGATGAATCAATAGTTAGTGCTGACAGCTTTGAGACCACAATACATTCCCCGTGGACCTTGCAGGCAGTTTTAGAATGTACTGAGGAAGTAGAAGAAAGACATAGGGGGTGGGGAGCAGGTGCTAGGGAAAGCACCTGATGGTTTTCTCTATAATTGTCACCCTTAATTCATGCAGAAAAAGGAGCTTTAAACTCTAATAATGGAGAAAGGAACTACACAACCTTGTAGTTTTGTCACGTACACTACCATTTTACTCTGCGCAAAGAGATAAATAGCATCATAACACTCAAATCACGTAGGCTTGAATTTATGTTAGGGAGGTAAGCATGCCCACTGATATTTCCATAAGAAGTTTAATTTCCACTTGGCCTCTCTTTACAAAACCACAGAATTTGTTCCTTAAACGAAATATCTTTAGCATACATTAAAAGCATCTTCAAAACAGTCACCTTTTGTTTTCAAGTCAGTCCATGAGCCCTCTTAAAGAGTAAACTAAAAGTGTGTTTAAAATAACTACTCAGCTGATTGGCCTATAAATCACATGAGATAGCAAAATAAGAACTTTTGGATTTCAGAGAGAGATTCTCTGAAATTATGAAAAAACAATGTAACTCGATGGGGAGGTTGGAATATAGTCCTACAGCGCCATGATGTCAAATGTTAACCCACAGATGTGGGTTTCTCCACCTGCCTAGAGTTTTGGAAAATTCAGTTAATTAGCTGCATTTAACAATTGGGAGAGCATGCAGAAAAGTGTGGGTTTCCAACTACACTGCGCTCCAGAAGGTCAGAGAGAGGGAGACAGGGGAAGCGGGGAGGGGCGGGGCGGAGGGTGCTGTTAAGTCCAGCTGATGACAGAAGTAAGAGAGCGCTGGGAAGTCCCATTTTCTCCTGTCAGTGACCGAGCCGGCGTTAATATTGCCACGACCCTTATTAGCAGGTGGGTAATGTCCGTAAGCAACATGTTGCAGGAGAGATGAGACAGACCAACTTCTTCATGCTTCCAGACACCACCAAAACTTTTCAGACACATTAGAAGCCAACTCAGAAACTATCTTTCCAGAGTTTCTGGGAGGTTGTTCAAGTACAAGTTTGGAATACATATGAATGCTGCTGCTAAGTCGCTTCAGTCGTGTCCGACTCTGTGCAACTCCATAGACGGCAGCCCACCAGGCTCCTCTGTCCACGGGATTCTCCAGGCAAGAACACTGGAGTGGGCTGCCATTTCCTTCTCCAATACATACAAATGTGCAACAACAAATGTTCAGATATAACATAGCTTTCATTTCTTTAAATCAACTTAAATACAGGTAGCATCTGCGAAGCCGACCATGGTCACCACACAGAGGCTCACTGTGACAGGGTGGGAATTATTGAGCCTGATGCCCTGAACAGGGAGGATGGGGGTGGGGGACCCACCCTTGCTCCCAGGGTCCTCTACAGACATCCCTGTGAGAAGCTCTTTGTCCCAGAAAGTGGACAGTTGCTCTCATCCAGTATGCTGGAAACCATCCCATTCATGTTCAGTGGCCAGTCCCGTGGGTGAGCCCTTATAGGCTGTGATTCAGAAGGGCGCTAGCCAGCTATTGAACCAGTGGCCTCAGTACGTTCAGCAGGGTGAACTCACTAATTGAGCCAATCAGGCACCAGGACAGGGAACTGGAAGAAGATATTGGAAATCCATGGCCAAGTGGCTATGAGAAAGAATAGATAAGTAAATAAAATAATTTGCAGGGAGCGTGAAGAATATATCTAGAAAGATGCACACCAGATATCCACATTGACCTTCCATGAGGTGGTTGGGGAGACCATCAGCTCTTCTTGAGTTTTCTACAGCAAGCCTGCATTGCTGTCATAATTATAAAAAGTTTCTAAATAAAATATTTATAAAACATTAAGTGTACAATATTTATATATAAATGCCACATGTAGGAATACGTGCATGGATAAAAGCTTATCTCTGGGTGGTGGAATGGTGGGTAATTGTTTTTTTCTTTATAATTGTCTGTATCCTCCAACTTTTCTACTTCTATTGTCTGGGAAAAATAAGAAACATTAACAATAAGTTCAAAGGTACATTTTGTATCTTAAATCATCTCTGAACTACATCCTCTCACTGCTAAAAATTTTCATTAAAACAGAAAGCGCCCATTTGCCTCCCCTCACCCCACTCCAGTGATTTTCCAGTCTTGTGTCCCCCTGCAATATGTCATCATTCACAGCTATCCGCCTCGTGACATCTGCTGACAGGGCCAATGAGTGACAACTTTCAAACAAAAGCCCCGCATTAAGACTGGCTCAGAAGTAAACGTTTAAAGGCGTCTGACTCCCGGCCATCATCGGGCTCTGTTCCTAGTCCCAAATGTCCACAGCTGCTGTGTTCAGATCATGACTAAAAACATAAGTCCTACCAAAGATGACTACAGACCATCAGGTAAAGAGCAAATCCTCCCCCGGATAAGTCCTATTTTGTGAGAGCCCCCAGTCAGGGGTTGTTGGGGTTTCAAATGGCTTTATCTAGAGTAGATTCTTGGTAAAGAGTATATGATAAGCTTACACTAAATAATACGGATATGATAAGTATATGACAAGCTGAAGCTCCAGTACTTTGACCACTTGATGTGAAGAGCCGAGTCATTGGGAAAGACCCTGATGCTGGGAAAGACTGAGGGCAGGAAGAGAAGGGGGTGACAGAGGATAAGACCATTGGATGGCATCACCACCTCAATAGACATGAATTCGAGCAAACTCTGGGAAATAGTGAAGAACAGGGAAGCTTTGTGTGCTCCAGTCCATGGAGTCACAAAGAGTTGGACACAACTGAGCGAGTGAACAATGAAAGATAATATGGCTGAAACATCCACTACCCTCATCCATGAAAACTGTTCCTGAGCTTGTCCTAAATCCTATAAACTTCTGACACATGTTCTTGGTGTAAAACATGGCCTATGGATTCTTGGGGAAATGCTCCCCCAAACTGTTTAACACAGAAAAATTTATACACGCCAAGACCTAATAACAGAGTATTATAGTAAATATATACCAAATAACAGAAACATGCAACCACAATAGTTTCTGTACAAAGGGACTCAGTGAAATGTGTCCTATCACATTAAGGATGTGGGACACAATGGAAGAATGGAAACACGCATACACGTTCACTCCAAGCAATGAAAGGCAGCTGGATGACCCCGTGACACAGTAATCATGCCCTTTGGCCCCATACTCCCTCCACCCACAGTCTCTTTGGATTATAAAAAGTGGGCTGCATTCATGTCCCAGGGGCTGTGGCCAGGTCATGCCCAGACAATGGAGACAACAAATTATTTGCATCTAAATGCAAAGGGTACAGTCTAAATTTTTAAAAATCTGAAGAGCAGTGCCATCTGGCAAAAGCGATTCCCCATCTTGTGCCCTCCCCATCTATTCTCTTACCCTGGAGCTAGAAAAGGAAGGCAGAGAGCTGAAGAGGAAGGGAGGGACCCAAAAAAGCCTGGCTTTGGGCTCTGCTCCCAGAAGAGAAGGTGTTGAAAGCTGCTGGTGGAGACCCAGATGGATTAGAAATCCCAGAGTGGAAAGAACCGAGCCTCACCTGTCCCACCTGGAGCCCTGGGCATCTTCTACTTTGTCCCCTGTGCCACAAAGCCCAGGAAATAACCACACAGGGAGAGTAGCAAGAATGGTCGGGAACTGAGAGGGTCCTCACAGTCCCCACAACCCTTCCAGAGATCCAGGAAGGCAAGAGAAAGAGAACCGTGCTTTCAAAGAGCCTCCAAAGTGAGTGGTCAACTGAGCCCTCTTCCCTGTGATTTCAATGCTTCCTATGACACCACGAGCCTGGGAGACACTGTGGTAACAGTTCTCCCGTTCCAGCTGAAAGAGGGTTTTATCCCTAGTGACTGAGAGTTGACCAGGTCCTGGAAGATCCAGGGAAGATCCCAAGGGACCACCACAGGGTCTGAGGTTATTAATACTTTGCTTGGGCACCTTCTGGGACAGTGAGAGGCTGTCAGAGGGTCAGGGGATCTACTGACACAGGTGGGCAGGAACCTCTAGGCGAGCCAAGCTCACCATCCCACCATTCCTGCCTGGCTCGTTGGCCCTGCTACTGGCACTTCTGCCAGAGCGGGATTGAACAGGAACCCAGAGGGTGCGTACAGTAGGTTCTAGGCCAACTAAGAGACTGTGGACAGGTAAGTTACCTTCTCTGAACCTCACTTTTTCTTGACTTTTCTCACTTTTCTCCTCCCAGGTCCTTGGTGAACCACATAGAAGGCCTCAATAAATAGCAACTACTATTTCCCACCCTGGACACCAACTGAAATTCTCTATATCTTTGCCACAAAATCCTTACAAAGATCGTCAATGTAGCAGAGTGTTTGGCCAAACACTATTTCACTTATGCCCATGGCTTCCTCTCTCCTCAAGTCTGCATTGAACGAATCTGCACATAACTCTTTATTTGCCTTAGAAGTACACAGGAAATGTATGAGGAAATATTTTTAGAGACTTACTTCAAAAGGTGCTTAATAATGTTGATCTTACTGCTTACCAGGCATTTTGCAGGTGTTTTACAGACCTAATCTTATGACCCTAAGGGGTCCTCATGTTATAAATGAGGACAAGAAGGTAAGTATCATCACCTGTGTTTTACATGTATGTAAACTGAGGCCATTAAATCACAGGAAGTTGTCGTTAAAAACAACAACAATCATAGGTAGTATTTGTTAAATATTTATTATATGCCAGACACTATTTTCTTTATATACAAATTAAATAGATATACAGTTGTGTGCCTGGCACATGCTAAGCATTAAATGTGTGTTAAAGACTTAATATTATCAGGAGTTTTCACTTAATCTCCTCAACACTCCTCAACCACTGGTAAGAAGTGGGTACTCTTATCCCATGGGAAATCAGGACACAGAGAGGTAAAACAAATTGCCGTGATCTCATGGGTCCTGAGGGGTGGAACAGAGATTTGAACCCATAGAGCCAGATCTCAGCTATCACAGTCTTTTGCTCACAGCTGGGAAATGGTAAAGGTAGAATCTGAACCCCAACATCAGTCCAATCTCACATCTCCCAGCCATCTCGATAATTTGCAAGGGTCAGGATTCATTTACCTAGAGAGAGCTTGGTCTGCCTCTTTGTTCTGCGTGCAAGCTGAGTGCACCACTCACTCCCTCTCCCCAGGCCCTCTGGAATGTCTGTCTGCTTTGCCCAAATCTGAAGGTAACAACTTTGTGCCAGACAGACAAGCAAGGTAAGGCAGGCAGTTAAGGTACCATGAATACCAATATCCATGGCCATCAAACCCTAGAGTAATGCTGCTCTCCAAAATTCAGACATCCGTGGGACTTTCCTGGTGGCCCAGTGGCTAAGACCCCAAGCTCCCAAGGAAGGGGGCCAGGGTTCAACCCCTGGTCAGGGAACTAGATCCCATGTGCCACAACTAAGACCCAGTGCAGCCAAATCATAAATAAATAAAATTATTTTTTTTAAACTTAAAAATTGAGACATCCTAATATCTAAAGCACACGTAATTTGCTCTCCTAATGGATGATGTGAACCCTCCCTCCTCCAAACTCTCAGAGCATTTATTGAACTCTCTCATGGAATTTCTCTCATCCTGGTATACATTATGGTTATTTAAGAACTTCTCAACCTTTGTGGGCTTCCCTGGTGGCTCAGATGGTAAAGAATCTGCCTGCAATACAGGAGACCCAGGTTCAATCCCTGGGTCAGGAAGTTCCCCTGGAGCAGAGAATGGCTACCCAATCCAATATTCTTGCCTGGAGAACTCCATGAAAGAGGAGCCTGGTGGACGACAGTCCATGGGGTTGCAAAAAGTCAGACAAGACCAAGGAACTAACAATTTCAACCCTTCTAGGGCTAAATGCCCTGAGAACTGTATGGTTACAAAACAGATCTGGCTGCTGTGTAAGAAACATCTCCAAATAACAATGGCTTTAAAAAGATGGGAGTTTGTTTTTCTCTCATGTAATGCTGCAGTGTGGGGGCTGGAGGGCAGCTCTGCTCCACTGTGTCATGCAGGGATCCAGGCATCTGCCATCTGTGACTCTGCCATCCTCAAGAGCATTGCGTTTATCTGTCTACAGTGGCTCTACATCTTGTCTACACTCCAATCAGTAAGAAGAGGGAACTGTAGCAAGGAGAAAGGAAGTCCCTCCCTTCTAAAGGTAGAACCGAGTTAAAAGTTCTTTCTTTATCATGACTCAGGGATCTCAAATCCGGTGCTCTGTGACAACCTAGAGGGGTGGGATGGGATGGGAAGTGGGAGGGAACCTCAAGAGGGAGGGGACATGTGTATACCTATGGTGGATGCACGTTGATGTATGGCAGAAACCAACGCAATACTGTGAAGCAATTTTTATCTTCCAATTAAAAATAACTTTAAAAAAGTTCTTTCCCTGGCAAAGAAAGGGAGAGCCTGTAGTGAAAGAAAATGAACATCTCAAGGGACCATGTCTTAGGAAATATATTCAAAACGATGTTGTGTGCGTGCAGACAACATTTTTTCATCCATCAAATACGTGTAAAATGCCACCATATGTCAGACACTGAGCTAACCCCTGGGAGTCCAACGCAAGGCATTTACAAGCAATGGGTGGATAAATGAACGAGCCCTTTTATGGAAGAGCAATCTGGAGGAAAGACCATGAAAATTTCATGAGGACAAATAATTTAAAATATGGACACAAGTAATTTCTTCCCACAGTGGGTCATAGATAAAAACAGACATATTTAAAGCTGAATTTTCCATGACTTGCTGAAAAATATGGAAAATCAATTATAAAGAAAGTGAACAAATAGACCTGATTTATTGGGCTATGCTGCCACTAGCAAAATATATTACAGAGTCTCAATCCTGAATTTTTATTTTAATGACTTTTTCTGTGTTTTGCTCTGAAGCACATTTTTGCTTTTTCCCTATAGAAAATATACAGAAAAACAAAAACATAAAATGGTCACTCATTGCACTTAGATAAATATACAGGTCTAAAATCAAGTTCTTTCTGTGTCTTCTATAAGATAAACATTTGAGGAGTTTAACCTGGGAGAGGAGCCAAAAGTTCAACTCCAACTTATTATTATTTCTTTTATATATGTGTGTGTGTGTGTGTGTGTGTGTGTAGGCTTTAATAATTATGTCAGTTGGGCTGCCACTGGAAGGCATTTTCATTTTCAGCCATAGATATCACCAGCTCAGCTTATCTCATTTCCCAAATTCCATTAAGATAGAACTTCCCAGGTGGTGCCATCAACCCTCCACCTCTCCCCACCGTGAAAAAGTCCAACAAATGATTTGCAATTAGCATTTTAACCAAAATGTGAGTAGTAATATAAATAGTAATATTAAAGAGTGAAATCTTAAAATTCAAATGTAAAAGAGATGGATGAAAATTCTGAAGTGGACTAAAATGAAGCTGTATTTAATTAGAATAAAGTTTTCTGTGCTCAGGCTTTAGGTTTCAAAGAGGTAGAGGTGAGCCCTAGGAATCTGTATTTTCTTCCCTAGTGTTGTTAACTTGCGATGCTTTTCTCCGCATACGTTGCTCCTGGCTCCTTCCTCTCCTTGGCACCTAGACACACCCTACTTATTCAGTGTGCTGTTTTTAGGAAGGCAGCTGCTGTGCCCATTTTAGCATCTTCCTTCCAACCGCATTAGGCTTGACTGAAAGGAATAACTCATAAGCATTAAATAAAAGCTACTCATCTGGAGGAAGCAGAGTATTGTGTCTTTGAATTTTGCGGTTCTCATCTTCTGTGACTTAATTGCATGCTTATTTATTCTGCTATGGTAGTAAAGTATTTGGTAGTGTGTGGCAAACAGTTATTATTTGTTTAGGACTTACTCTGAGAAGGCACAATCCTAAGTCCTCTGAGGACTATGAAGCCTCGCTCATTTGTTTAAAATGCTTATGGGGCTTCCCTGGTGGGTGAGTGGTAAAGAATCTGCCTGCCAATGCAGGAGATGTGGGTTCGATCCCTGATTCAGGAAGCTCTTACATGCCAGGCTGCAGAGCAACTGAGCCCATGAGCCACAACTCCTGAGCCCACATGCCGCAGCCACTGAAGCCCGAATGCCCTAGAGCCCGTGCTCTGCAACAAGAGAAGCCACTGCCGGGAGAAGCCTGTGCACTGCAACCAGGGAGTCGCCTCGCTCTCTGCAACCAGAGAAAAGCCCATGCAGCAACAAAGACCCCGCCCAGCCAGAAGGAAAAATAAATAAGCAAAATTATTTTTTAGAAATACTTATGGGACTTCCCTGGTGGTCCAGGGGTTAAGACTCCGTGCTCTCAAATGCAGGGGCCATGGGTTTGACCCCTGACTAGGGAACTAAGATCTCACATGCTGCGGGATGTGGCCAAAAATTTAAAAGATTAATAATGCACCAGTATCATTTTATTAATTGTAACAAATGAATCATACCAGTGTAAGATGATAATAATAATGAGAACTGAGTGCTGGGTATAAGGCAACACTACACCATCTTCTCAGTTTTTCTGAGATCTCCTAGATGCTCTCCCCAGCGTGATGCTTTTCAGCAGCTACCCCTGCCCTACCTTGGCAGAAAATGAGAAGTTTATTCATTTGAATGGGTATAAAAAGATAGGGGCTTGAGGGACAAAGTAAGATACTATAAATAAGACTGATCTATATACTAATGTTGAAACACTCAGCTCTCCTCCCTGACTCAGAACCCAGGGGAAACCAAGTTTCTAACCCCAAGAAGGAGAATTTAAAATTCTGGCCAATTCAAATGAAAAGGCATAAAGACAGTTAGGAGAGGAGGAGGAATCCCCAATTAAACGGTCCTTCCACCCATCGTGAGGCTCTCTATCAACAAGCACAGTCCCACAGGGGTTCTTGGTGTCTCAAGCTTAAAAATAATATCAGATATTTGAGTAAAATCCTTAACATGAATGACACCAAAAATAGTAAAAAGTAGTTTAGAAGAAGTAGACACTCAAAGAACAAAAGCTTCAAAGCCACATTTAGTATTCTCGGAGCAATAAGAGAACAGCTTATCTCCATGAAATTAGAACAGGAAAAAAAGGGGGGGTTTTCCTGGTGGCTCAGCTGGTAAAGAATCTACCTACAATGTGGGAGACCTGGGTTCGATCCCTGGGTTGGGAAGGTCCCCTGGAGGAGGGAAAGGCTACCCACTCCAGTATTCTTGGGCTTGACTGGTGGTTCAGCTGGTAAAGAATCTACCTGTAATGCAGGAGACCTGGGTTCAATCCCTGGTTTGGGAAGATCCCCTGGAGAAGGAAAAGGCTACCCACTCCAGTATTCTGGCCCGGAGAATTCCATGGACTCTATAGTCCACGGGGTCCCAAAGACTCAGACATGACTGAGCGACTTTCACTTGCCCTGAGCACAAAGAAGAAAAAAGTGGAAGGGGGGCTCTTGGAAGTTAAATTTTTAGCAGACAAAATTAAAAACTCAGAAAACAAAACTCCAAAGGGATGAAAAATATTAGAGAAGAAGAATAGTAGACCAGTCCAGGAGGTTCAACACTCACATAAGAGGGGTACTCCCAGAAGGAGAGAACAGAAACACCAAAGGGAAGAAAATTAACTTATTTATGTTTCAAGAACATTTTTCAGAATTTAAAGAAAGAGTCAGCAGGTTGAAAAGACAACTGACAGTGGATGCAGATAGACGCACACCCAGACACAGGATTGTGACTTTTTGGAATATGAGAGACATGGTCTAGCCAAACATAGTCATTCCATGCCCTCCTTGCCGATGACTGGCTCAGGACAGGGCATGCAGTGCAATGCTAGCCACTGAGACATGAAGGGAAGTATGCATTAGCTTTCTGGGAAAGTTCTCTCAGTAACTCACATAGATGCAGGAAGAAAGGCTCCCTTTTGATGCTTCTGGATGTTTGGAACTGCCCTAGCCATCTTTGAACTACAGCCAAAGAGGACACACATTTAGTAAGTGGAAGAGCTAGGTCTCAATGCTGCCTCCAAATTCCATGTTCTTTTTTTTTTTTTAATAAATGGTACTGCATTATTATCAGCCAAGCAGCATGTGGGAATCTTAGTTCCCCTACCAAGGACTGAACCCATGGTCCCTGCAGTGGAAGCGTGCAGTCTTAACCACTGGACCATCAGGGAAGTCCCAAATCCCATGTTCCCATGTTTTTAGCTCACTGTCTACACTGAAAGACTATCCACAGATAATAGCCTGAGGGAAAAACCATATCTCCTATTATGTCACAATAGTTTATACATCAATCACCTCTAATTAGCTCACGGTACTTTTCTAGAACTTTTGCAACTTGAATTTGTATACTTACTAGTACTAGAAAGTAACTCTAGATCATAAGTTCTCAAATATCAATAACCTGGAAGTTCTAATAACAGCAATTATCAGTTTAACCTACAACTCATTCAAAATATCATCTAATAAACAAGTATAATAAGAAGACTTTATCACTTTCAAGTTCATTTATTTTCATGCCAGATAGTAGATACAGATATTAAGTCTCTGGCTGGTTAAAGCAACAGTACTAAAGAGGCCAAAGTCATAAACTTGAACTCCAGGTAAAGCAGTTTAATTATCTTCACCACTGACTTCAATCAGTAGTTTTTCAAACAATAAAGTGTGACTCTAAAACAAGAAGTGAGCTTTATCATGTGACAAGAAAAAAAAAAAATGAGGTGGTCACATTGGGGGTGAGGGATCATCCTAGTCCTGCGGGGCGGGAGGGGAATGCCAGTAGTTAGAAAGCATCTTTAGGAACAAAGGAAAGCTATTGTGCTTTATGGTTCAGTCTTACTGAACCAAATGATGTTAACCACTTCCTATGGAATGATGACACCCATAAACTGACACCCCTGCCCAGGTCACCCTTCTAGATGCCAAGCCTTCATAGCCAATCACAACTCTAGAGCTCCCCCTGAAGGTCCCATGGGTATCTCAGCCTCAACATGGTGAAAATAGGCCTAGACTTTCTCCTTCCCATCTTGAGGAATGGCACCACCATGCAACAAGTTAGGGAGACAAAGCTTAGAGGCCATTCACAAGCACCCCTTGCCCCCCAACAAAGGTCTGCACATCCTTTCTTCTCTCTCAGTGTTTCTTCACTTTTACCCTCTCTTTAGTAACCCAACCTAGGCATCTCTTTCCTGTTCTATTTCAGTGGCCTTCTAAATAGTCATTCTTTTTCTAGTATCTTCTCTCTCCAATCTCCATAGTTACTAGAGTTATACTAAAAGGCAAGTCTGATGAGAAGGAAGCAAAGGAGGAAAGTGGAGAGGTGAGTGTGTGGTCCATCAGGTAGGCGACATGAATGCATGTGAAATTTTTAACACAGGGGAGTGACATAAACATAAAAACTTTTTTTCTTTTTTTGCTGTCAAATGGACACAGGGTCTCATTACTATTTCAATTTGTGTTTTTCTAACTGATGTTGAGCATTTTTTTGGATATGTATCATTCATTCAGGTTTCCTCTTCTGTAACTTGCCCATTCATGTAATTTCCCTTTTAATTATTTTTCTTAGTTTATTTCCCTTTTTCTAGACTGAGTTTTAGACGTTTTTCCCTACACTCTAGAAGTTAATTGCTTTCCAGTCATAGATGGTGCACATGCATATTACCAGCTGCCATCTATTTACTTTGATGATATCTGCCTATTAACAGCAGCCAAAAAAGTCTGTTTTAAATACATTCGAGTCTATTGTTTTCTTTAGTGTATACACTTTGAGCATCCTATTAAGAAATCTTCCACCACTCAAGGTCACAAAGAATTAGCTACATTTTTTTCTATAACATAGCGCTTTTATCTTTAAAGTTAGGTCTTTAATCCACCAGTAGTTTACTTTTGTATATAATAGAGATGAGGACCCAACTTTATCTCCAGATAACAAGTCAAGATTATTTACCAAATAATCCATCTTTTCCCTAGCTCTATAAACTACCAAAACCTCATTTATACAGGGTCTATCTCCAGATGCTTTCCTGTTCAATCGGGCCTGGTTTTATGTCTGGTTCTGTAATATATATTACTATCTGGTAGTGTTAGTCACCTTTCTTTGCTCTTTTTGTCCCCAAGATGTGTCAGCTGTTCTTGAAGTTTTATTCATCTATCTAATTTGCAGAATCAGTTTATTAAGTCCTCTCAAAATACTCCTGGAATTTTATTTGGAATCACATTGAATTTACAAATTAAGTGAAACCAATAGTTTTATAATGTTATCCTATCCACAGCTCTTCATTCATTTACGTTTTACTTTATATTGTCTAATAGAGTTTCAAACTTTTCTTCATAAAGGTCTTGAGGCTACTTATTATGTTAATTCCTAGAAAATGTATAGGTTTGTGGAGCTTCTCTTTTTTTTCATTTTATAATGAGTTATTTCAAGAGTAAGAAGATGCTATTAATATTGATTTTGTACCCAATTTCTTTCAAATTCACTGAGACTTTCTTTGTGCTATGGTACATAAATCACTGTGTGCTTATTCTGTGTGTGCCCAAAAGATTGTATATTCTGTGTTGCTTAAATTCATATTTGTTAATCTGAGTTAACGAGTCATGTTGTTAAACTCTTCTATACTTTTTCTGCTCAGTTTATCAGCTTTTGAGCATATGTTAAAATCTCCAACTGTAATTCTTGATTTATATACCCCTCACCTTAATTCTACTGTATTTTGCTTTATATATTTCAAGGGTATGGTATTAGGGGTATATGTCTATAATCATTAGATCTTCTTGGTTTATTGTACCTTTCTTCAGCCTGTAACGCCTTATCTCTGGTGTTTTTCCATAAAATTGTTTTATTTCATACTAAAATTGCTCCTTGAGCTTTATCTGCCTCGTGTATCTCTTTTTATCTCTTTCTTTTCAGTCAGTGTTTCTGTGTTCTTCTGTTTCAAGTGTAATTTGGTGGATAATATGTTACTGGATCTCGGGATTCTCTCATCCCAGAATCTCTGACTTTGGCAGTCATCCCTCTTTCACAGGACTCTTGCTTCTCAGAGATCTCTTTTTTAAAATTATTTAAACCTTTTATTTAATGTTGGGGTACAGCCAATTAACAATGCCGTTTCAGGTGCACAACAAAGCAACCCAGCCATACATATACACGTATCCATTTCCCCCCAAACTCCCCTCCCTTCCAGGCTGCCACATAACACTGAGCAGAGTTCCCTGTTCTACACAGTAGATCCTTGTCGGTTATCCATTTTAGATATAGCAGTGTGTACGTGTCTATCCCAAACTCCCTAACTATCCCTTACCCCCATTCTTCCCCACCCCGAACCATAAGTTCATTCTCTAAGTCTGTGAGTCTGTTCCTGTCTTGTAAATGAGTTCATTAGTATCATTTAAATTCATTTGTTTCATTTCTTTTTAGATTCCACATATAAAGGATATCATAGGATATTTCTCTTTCTCTGTCTTTCTTCACTCAGTATGACAACCTCTAGATCCATCCATGTTACTGCAAATGGCATTATTTCATTCTTTTTAACGGCTGAGTAATATTCCAGCTTCTTTATCCATTCCTCTGTCAATGGACATTTAGGTGGCTGCTCCTCAGAAGTCTCTTAATGGTTCTTCTGCGTTCACCATTATTCCCTTAAGACTAACTATTCCTTGGCTAGTGATGGCTCTCTGGTAGGGAGAATAAGCCCTACCTTGAGCTTCTGCAGGTGAGTTGGAGATACAGGCAGAGAAGGTCCTAACTGGGGCTTTCCAAGCGCAAGCAGTTCCTACCTGGGCACCCTGCAGGGAGGCAGTGATGGGCGCTCTGGACACACGGCGGTGGGCACTCAGTCAATCAGCGTGTTCATCTGCCTGCTAATTTATGAGCTGGTTTAGACTTTAGGGTTTCAAACAACCCGAGTTCTGATCCAACCATATAAATCAAAGGTTTGCTAATTGCCCTGGTTCACCCAGGGTGATGTAAGAGAGAGAGAAAGCCCAAGTATAACCAGTCCCAGTCCACCATGATTTTGGCTTCCTACCTCGAACCCACCTCCTCCCTTTCTCCCAAGAGTTTAGGGTCAGCTGTAGAAGGTTTTGAGCACCAGTCCCTCCCTAACTCCTCTCAGCATCTCCAGGGTCAGATTCAGAAGTTGTTGGTTTCCTTGACCAGAAAATAAATTCTCAATAGTCCATAACAGAGATGTGCTTTTTCTTGCAAGATACTGTGCAACTGTTTGTTGCCTGTAAATCAACTTAATTTAGATATTTAGCCTCCCCCATGGTCAGGCTGGTGGGAAAATACAAACTCTATCTCTCTTGATTTTTAAAAGGTGATCTATTTACAAGATTTAGGAACAAAAAATATACCTAAAAAGTGATACTGTGAAAATCTTCCCATCCCCAAATATAACCACTAATAATGGTTTATCATCATTCCAGAGTTTCATCATACAATATATACACACACATACACACACACACACACAAGGGTAAGAATGTATTATACATACAAATACAAAACACACAGTCTTAATGCTCACTTTTTCTGCAAAGGACAGCATACTCTACAATCTAACCAGCATTTCACCTATGTTATTTCACTTAACTATCTGGGAGATCTTTCTCTACAAAAAGGTGGAGCATCCTTTTTACAGCACTACAATCTCACACGGTGTGGAGAAGTGTGATTTATCTAAGCATTTCCCACTGATAGACATCGAGGTTGTTTACAGCCTCTGCCATTACAAACAATGCTGCATTGAATAATACAGGACATTTAAATGAAGGTGAGAGGGAGGGAAAAAGCAGCCGAGGCATTTCATATTGTGAGTCTTTCCCAGTAATTTCTTTCTCCACTAGGTGACACAGAGGGATGGGATGGGGAGAGAGGTGGGAAGGGGCTTCAGGATGCAGAACACATGTAAATCCATGGCTGATTCATATCAATGCATGGCAAAAACCACTACAATATTGTAAAGTAATTAGCCTCCAACTAATATAAATAAATGAAAAAAAATTTTGTTTCTCCTGTTGCTGCTGCTTCCTGCTGCATTTTTATTTTCCTGGAAGCCACATGTGAATGCTTGGTTGCAGCTTCTACATTGTGCAGGGTCATTTTAGCGGTTGGAATTACACAATAAAATAGAAAAATGTACATTTGTGAGTAGCAACAGCAGCAGCAAATCTTGCATTTGTCCAGTGCTTCCTGCAGCCACAAGAGCTGAGACAGCAAGCTGGTGGGGGCTTTGAAAGCTCAACACGCAATGACAGTCAACTGAAGACCCCTCCTTTCTGCCACAGCAGTCAAAGATGCCCAGGCTCTGCTGGTCAGGCCGTTCTTCGAAGGGCTACAGAAACCAGAGAAGGCACACATGAATTTTATCCTTAATGTGCTCTAGCTTTCAAAAACCCACTGGCATAAACACATTAAAGAATTGAAAGCAAAGACTCAAGTTGCTATTTGTTCACCTACAATCAAAGCAGAGCTATTCACAATAACCAAGGTGTAGGACAACCCCAGTGTTTACTGATGGATGAATGGCTAAACAAAATGTAGTATGTACATATTAATACACTAGGATGTTTTTCAGCTTTAAAAAGGTCTGACAAATGCTACAATATGGATGACCCTTGAGGACATTAAAGTGTTAGTTGTTCAGTGGTGGTCAAGTCTTCGTGACACCAGGGACTGCAGCCTTCCAGGCTCCGCCATGCATGGACATCTCCAGGCAAGAACACTGGAGTGGGTAAGCCATTCCTTTCTCCAGGGTATCTTCCCCACCCAGGGATTGAAACTAGGTCTCCTGCATTGCAGGCAGATTCTTTACCGTCTGAGCCACCAGGGAAGCCTGGACATTATGTTCAATGAAATAAGCCAGACACAAAAGGACAAATAATGTATGTTTCCGCTTACATGAGGTACCTAGAGTCATCAAATTCATAGACACAGAAAGCAGAACAGTGGCTGCCATCGTTTGGAAGGGAGTGGCAAGTTACTTCATCAGTTTCACATGATGAAGAGAGTTCTAGAGATGGATGAAGCCAATGGTTGCACAACAAGGTGAAAATATTTCATGAGACAATACTACACTTAAAATGGTTGAGATGGTACATTTTATGTTAGGTGAATTTTGCCACAACGTTTTAAGCACGTGAAGAGTTGGGGGAAAAAAAACTATTAGTAGCCTCTTGATTGACGTCAGTCTTTCTGTATCAGCAACTGTATGTAGAGCCATTTCTGATCAAATCATTTCTCTGTGATCCTTTTTCCCACAATCAGTGAAGGGAGTCATGCAGAAAAGATTTTATCGTGAAGATGGTGGAAGTGAGACTCCAAGTTAATATTAATCAAGCCCCCACTGAGCTGGGCACTAAGCTCAGCTTCTTTATCTTCTTTGATCCTTATTAAAGCTCTGCAACACTATCTTCATTTCACAGATGAGAAAACCGACGTTCAGTAAATATGAAAGAAAAACAACTGAAAATTGTTAGTACTCATAAGAGTGAAGAGTTAGGCAACTGACATGAGATTATGAATAATAATCAATACTTGCCCATGTACTAACAATATCCAACTGGAAATTGTTCTTTAAAAAATCATCACATCCGCAGCAACAAAAATTACAAAATACTGAGGAAACATTGCAAAGAAATATAAATAAGAGAGGGACTAGGACAAGGGGATAGAGTGAAAAATTCACTTTTTACCTGGTGCAACAGACTGAACATGTATGTTTCCCCCAAGTCCATATGTTGAAATCATAACCTCCAACTTTGTGAACAAAGGTCCATCTAGTCAAAGCTATGGCTTTTCCAGTGGTCATGTATGGATGTGAAAGTTGGACTATAAAGAAAGCTGAGCGCTGATGAATTGATGCTTTGAACTGTGGTGTTGGAGAAGACTCTTGAGAGTCCCTTGGACTGCAAGGAGATACAACCAGTCCATCCTAAAGGAGATCAGTCCTGGGTATTCATTGGAAGGACTGATGCTGAAGCTGAAACTCCAATACTTTGGTCACCTGATGTGAAGAGCTGACTCATTTGGAAAAGACCCTGATGCTGGGAAAGATTGAGGGCAGGGGAAGAAGGGGACAACAGAGGATGAGATGGTTGGATGGCATCACTGACTCAATGGACATGAATTTGGGTGAACTCTGGGAGGTGGTGATGGACAGGAAAGCCTGGCGTGCTGCGGTTCATGGGGTCGCAAAGAGTCGGACACAACTGAGCAACTGAATTGAACCGAAAAAAAAGTGATGATATTAGGAGGTGGAGCCTTTAGGAGGTAATTAGGTCACGAGGATGGAGCCCTCACAAAAGGGATTAGTACCCTTATGAAAAAGACCCCAGGAAGCTCCTTCACCCCTCTGACATGTGAGGATACAGTGAGAAGACAGCCATCTACAAATCAGAAAGTGAGCTCTCACAAGACACTGAGTCTACAGACACCTTCATCTTGATCTTCTCAGCTTCTAAAACTGTGAGAAATAAATTTCTGTTTATAATACACCCAGTCCACGGTAGTTGTATAGCAGTCCAACAGACTAAGATATCTCATGTTACTCCCATATAATTTTATATTCATGGGACTTCCTTGGTGGTCCAGTGGTGATGACTCCGTGCTTCCTCTGTAGGGGATATGGGTTCAATCCCTGGTTGGTGAACTAAGATCCCACAGGGCAAGATCTTTTGCAGTGAAGCCAAAAATAATAGTAATTTTATATTGTATTAAAATGAAATTTCTGCCTAGTGAAAAAAATAAATGATGCCCTGGGTCCAAAGTAAAGACCTCTCCAGGTTGCTGTGAAGACCAAATGAGATCCAGCACAGTGACAGCTTCTCCCAGTGCCTAATACAATTAGTGCTCTGTGAATGGAGATTTCTCTTAATTTTGTGGATGGAGAGTCAAATATCAGACAAGTTGATGCTAATAGTGGTTAGAAATACTATTTGAGTGAGATTTATTTTAATTTCCAATTTTATGCAACAATTTTTTGTATAAATATGTATTTACCTAAAGAGGAGGAACATAATGAGAATAAATTATTTTGCAGTATAATAATTACAGAAAATGAGTTCATATGCATATATTAAAATGCATCAGTTAAGGAGTTAACAGTAGTCAGAAGACAGCTGAATCAGGAATACAGGATCCAAATTAGTGGAATTGTTATTAAAGAATTTTATGATAGAGAAAATGGTGTATTTTATGCATTGATTTTTTTTTAAGGCAGAAACAGGAACCATATTTAAATTGGGTCAGGATAGTAAGAGTGGCAATGTCTAACAATCTAGGTGGTTTATTTGATTTTATCAGGATCTGATTTCTCTGGTTCTTCAGAAACTTTTCTAACTTCAATGTCACTTCTTTTGAAAGATGAAGTTCACCAACTCTTGTACATACTTAAAGAGATTAATTTTTAAGCTCTCTCCTCTGATATAAAATGTATACCACCTCTTCTCCTTTCATGTTACTTCCCACTGGGATGAGCCAGGCACAAAAATCTGAAGAAGCCTCAGCTATTATTAAGGAAGGAATATGTGGCTGCCAATCAGACTGAAGACATGGGTAGAGGAGATTTAAAAATAAACTCATTCACTAATTCCATTAATTCCTGTATGTCAAAAACTTTACATCCATGAACTCATCTAATTCTCATACTACCCCTAAAAAGTGTAAATAACCATTATCATCTTTATTGTACATTTTAGGACTGAAAAGCTTCAAGAAGTGAGATCACATGATGAGTAAGTGGTGGAACAAAGATAGGAAACCTGGGAATTCCCTAGCAGTCCAGTGGTTAGGACTCCACGCTTTCACTGCTGACCGGTTTCAATCCCTGGTCAGGGAACTAAGATCCCACAAGCTGAGTGGCACAGCCAAAAAAAAAATAGGCAATCTGTTTCCAGTCCCTCAGTGGGAGACCAGCCAGGGCACGCTAGGCACTGAGCATTTCTCGCCTGGGATCACAGACAAAAGCGCAGCGAGAGGAGAACTCCACCCTCTGAGTGCACAGAGATCTTACCAAGGTCAAAAGCTGGTCCTTAGAAATTGTACCCCCAACAAGAGATGTGTCTGGTGAGAATTTAAAGGCAAAGCTCTGGGAGCAGTTGTGGAAATTCATAGCCACGGTGCTGCCCACTGAGGTGAAGACATTCTTGCCAAATAGCGACTGAAGTAGTGATTTTAAGCCACCTAGCGTTTTACCACGATGTGCCTTAGTGTGTGATTTTCCTTGTTTGTGTCCAGACAAGGGTTTACAGTGTTTCTTGAAACCATTCACCAGTTTTGGAAAATCCTCATTATCTCTTTAAATAATGCTCTCTCTGTCCTCCTGGTTTTGTGGACCCCGATTACACATATTTAGATTTTCCATCATATTCCATATATCTCTTCTTACACTCTTTCCTGTGTTTTCTATCTTTTTCCTCTGTGAGTTTCAGTCTATTTCTTTCTGACCTTCTTATGAATCCACTATTCATCTCTTCAGTTATGTCCTACCTGGTATGAAATTCACTACTGAATTCTTATCTTCCATTACCATAGTGCTCAGTTCTAGAATTTCCATTCAGTTATATATATGTGTGTGTGTGTGTGTGTGTGTGTGTGTGTGTGTGTGTATTTAGTTAGAACTATATAGAAAGTTTATATATATATATATATATTTAGAACTATATATATATAGTTCTCTAAAATTGTTAGTCACTCAGTCATATCCAACTCTTTGCGACCCCATGGACTGTAGCCCACCAGGCTCCTCTGTCAATGGAGTTCTCCAGGCAAGAATACTGGAGTGGGTAGCCATTCCCTTCTCCAGGGAATCTGCCCAACCCTGGGATTGAACCTGGATCCCAGATTCTTTACCGTCTGAGCCACCAGGGAAGCCCAGTTCTCTGAAAGAATCCTCCAAATTATCATCTATTTCTTGACAATATTAATCACTATTATTTTAAATCTGTGTCTAAGAAACTCCAACGTCTGGATATACTATAGGTCTGTCTTTTTTTTTTTTTTTCGGTTTTTAGTTATATAGATTAGTTATCATGTATGAAAAACTATATAGAAAATTTGAAGCTCTAGATGATGTTATCTGCCTTCCCTGAAAAATGTGTTTTGCCTTTTGCAGGCAGTTTGGAGAGGGGTAGATCACTTTACAATCAAGGATTAAGCCAATGTAAATCTGGGCCATAGTCCTTGTGAGGGCTGCTTTGCTTCCATTTCATCCCCATCTGAAGGAGTAGATCATTAGAAGTCCCAGTTGAAATGTTGGGGGTATTTTTCAGAATCCCTTGTATGCCTTAAGCTGTAAATGTTGTCTCTTCAGTCATAAGAATGCCAGAGTGCTCACCTTAATAGCATCTCAATTGGCACTTTCTGCTTCAGCAATAACCTCAAGGGGAGAAGTGGCACCAAATGTCAGCCTTCCCTTCTCTCTGGACTCTTGGTCCCTCAAGTCCTTGCTTCTTTGGTAGGTCTCTGCTACTTTCAAACACTTTTTCCGTATATTTTCTAGTTGCTTTTAGTGGGAGGGTTGGTGTACAATAAGCTAGTCTACCATCACTGAAAATGGAAGTCTCCCTCACGGCATCACAACTGAAAAATGTGATGAGTTGGATGATAAAAATTGGGTGGGGAAAAAAGCTAAAAAGGAACAAGAATATTTTGCAAGATACGATTGCTTGGTGAGAGACAACATTAGGTGGGTTACTCTGCTCCCCTTCTTCCCTTCTCATATTCATAATTTGGATTTAAGGCTTTTAGAATGTAAATAGAGAGCCTGAACAGATTTTTGAGGAAACAATATGCTAAAGCCAATAATGACATGTTCTGAAATTAAAGTTTTATGTTCAAGGGCAAATTTAATTTTTTTAACTTTTTATTTTGTGTTGGAGTATAGTTGATTAGGGTCTTCCCTGGTAGCTCAGCTGATAAAGAGTCTGCCTGCAATGCAGGAGACCCTGGTTCGATTACTGGGTCAGGAAGATCCCCTGGAGAAGGGACAGGCTACCCACTGCAGTATTATTAGACTTCCCTGGTGGCTCAGATGGTAAAGAATCCACCTGCAACTCAGGAGTCCTGGGTTCAATCCCTGGGCTAGGAGGAGGGCATGGCAATCCACTCCTGTAGTCATCTGGAGAATCCCATGGACAGAGGAGCCTGGCGGGCTACAGTCTATGGGGTCGCAAAGAGTTGGACTTGACTGCGTGACAAAGCACAGAACAGAACATAGTTGGCTTACCGTGTTGTGATAGCTTCAGGTGTACACCAAAGTGAGTCAGTTATCCATATACATTTATCTATTGTTTTTCAAATTCAACAAATTTCATTTTTAAATGAGCAAATAAGTGAAAAGCACAAATACTACAAAAGAAATTTAAAACATTGCTGACATTAGCTACATGAGTCACATCAAGTTCTAAAGTAAGATATATGTCCCAAATGAAAACAAATGCATGCAATACAAATCATACACACAGCATAAACAAGACAATTCAAAGGGTCAGAAGGGTCAGAAACTGGATCATTAGGTTTACATGATCATATATGCAAGCCATACTTAAATAGTATCCACTGGTGAAACCAGTTTGTGGTTTAGAAACAATTTACCCCCTTTTGGTTAAAGAAAAAACTGGCCAGAAAGATAAACACCAATACAGTATACTAACACATATATATGGAATTTCCATTCAGGAAACAGAATCTTGAAGGTGATTTTAAGGTTGAAAAGAGGTTGTACAAAGACTCAAATAAAATCAAGTGAACAAAGTTTTATTTCCTTAGCTACTTCCTATATCATTTGACCTCTGAGACACCTTACACGGGTTCAGTGATTGAATTTAAAATCTAATTCACATGTTCACGAAGCTTCCTCTGAAAGAAGGTTCATCAAAAGGTTCATCACCAGGGGCTTCCCTGGTGGCTCAGTGCTAAAAGAATCCACCAGCCATAGCAGAAGACACAGGTTCGATCCCTGATCTAGAAAGATCCCACATGCCTCGGGGCGACTAAGCCCGTGTGCCGCCGCTGCTGAGTCTGTGCTCTGGAGCTGGGAGCCACAGCTACTGAAGCGCACGCGCCCTAGAGCCCATGCTCTGCCACGAGAGAAGCCACGGCAACAGGAAGCTCCAGCACTAAAACTAGAGAGCAGCCCTCGCAGTAACAAAGACCCAGCATAGCCAAAAATAAATAATTCATTTTTTTAAAAACAGTAAAAAAAAAAAAAAGTTGATCTATCTGATCAACCTCTATGATGTATGTATGGTGCACCTATCTATACACACACACACACACATATACATATGTATATGGAAAACTGAAAACAACAAAAAATATCAAGTAAAAATTGATTTGACTTTATAGAAGATTGTTACCATAACAGAAAAAATTCAAAAAACAGTAAATGAGAAAAGGAAGTTCCAAATATTATAATGTGATCCCATTTTACTAAGGAAAAATGCAAAATGGTGAGAGTAAAATATGTGTGATTGTTATTTTCTCATTTATGCTTCTCTGCGTTTTCCAAATTTTCAGTCCAACACAATGCCAAGAGCTATTTCATGTTTATAAATTTTAAGGCCTAGTGAGAATTGCCTGTGCTGATAAATAATGTACTTCCACACAGAAACAAAATAACACCACAGACAGAGAACTGGACGTTGAGGGAGAAGACTTGAGTTCAAGTCCCAGCTTCAGCGCTCACTCCTCTGAGTCACTTCAGAAAAGTCACAGCACCTCTGGGAATGTCAGTTCTCTCATCTAATTAAAGATGGAGATGCTCATCGCCAGCTTATCTTCCTCCCTTCATTAGTGCAAATATCAAATGCAAAAAGTTCATGAACGTCTTCTGCCAAGAGGAAAGTGAGGTTCAGCAAAAGGAGTAACGGTAACTATTAAAGCTGCTTGTAAAGTTTTTTATGGATCTGACTCAAGTTTATAAAGTTTTATGACTGTATTTTGCACTGGAAAAAAAAATATCCATCATCACCACCACACCTGTTCCCTCAGGTGGGACAAACGCAAGATCCTGACAAAACACCAAAGCAGGAGAGTTGGACAGGGAGGTAGTATCAGCCCACAGGGAGGAAAAATAAATGTTTTCACAAGTCACTAGAGTGAAGAAACAGCTGTCCTGGGTCCCCGGTGGTACCTTATCAACAGTTACCTGAGGCAGAAAAAGACAAGGGAAGGATACTGTGGGAGACACAGCCACATGTGAAGAACAGAACTTTTTTTAGATGATAACACACTCCTCTCTCTTCCAAATCCACTAAAGAAGAAAGAATATTGGTCAGCAACCTCCAAGACTTTGTCCAAACATTGGAGGAAAACTAAAAGCTTGAATTTTCATCTCATTCCTTAAAAAAATTTTCTTTTCTCTACTCTGACCACAATGCCACCAGTTACTTATAATGTGATCTTGGATAGGTCACGCCATACTGCTGATCTCAGTTTCCTTATCTATAAAATGGGCTTATGCCATTCTGATGCCACAAATGCCAGAGTTACATATAAAGAAGCTATTCTCTTTAGGATTCAAAATGGACACAGATGAACTTGGGCTCAGGAGACTGCAATGCTGGTGTTGTCACTATCTGCGACCCTGACCAGGCCCCCTCCCCTTTCTGATCCTCAGATTGCCGAGGACGTGTTAGGAGGATTCCTGTGCTCCCAGCTCCAGCCACAGTTCAAGCTATGCACATCCACTGATCTCCAGACGGGGCTACTTCTAGCTAGCATCATCTGCGCTAGGACAGCGCCCCTGTCTGAAAAGCCGACCTTGTACAGGTAGCGCTGCCAGCCTGCCTGGCAGTGATACAACTGGGCTGTTCTTATAGTGACAGAAATACAGACTTATCGAACTGTCCATGGGCTCTTATTGTCCAATAACTCTTCATGGCCAAAACTAGAAATTTGTGAATTTCCAGGTCTTATTCCCATTTCTCCTCCAACTTCTTCCCAAACTGACCATGTAATTTTGTTTAAACTACCCTAAACATTTGTATCCAGACTTTCACTCTATAACTCTCCCAGGATGAACAATCCAGGATATATAAAGCTTTGTCCATTTTTTTAAAGACTTTGTTTCTCAGAGTGAAATTACTGGGTTAAAAGGTACAGACCATTTTAAGGCTCTTGATACATATTACACCAAATTGTCTCTGGAAAAGAAGTATCAGTTGATATTTCTGCCAGCAATGGATGAGCTTTCATGCCAATTTTTTTTTTTAACTTTGGCATTATGAGCAGTTAAAAAACAAGTCCCTTCTTTTATATTTTAATTTGTATTTTTAAGGTAAGTAATGAATATGAACATTTTATTTCAAGTGTAAGAGTCTGTTTTAGTGACTTATCTGTTCATGACCTTTTCAGATATTTTAACTTGCTAAAAATTCATCAAAAAAATCTGTGGAGTAATTTCTTCCACAGCTAAAAAGGATGAGACAGTTAATTCCAGACAAAAATTAAAACTGTGAAATTGATTAATGTGAAATGAACATTTTAGCCAAATATTGTTAACACAGACATGGTTTATAGAAATTAAAGCATATATACTCTTATTTTTGTGAAATGTTTTCTTGACTTAAAGCAGTTTTAAGAAAAACTGATCTTATTCTCTACTTCGCCATACTAAATATGTCTTATGAAAAACGGTGTCTTTTCGTTAGATGTGACACTCTTAAAATGAATTAAAATTCAAAAGCAAAAAAATAAAACTGAACACTTTAAAGCTGGTTGGGATCTGCACTTTGCAAAGCTAAACAACAGCTATAAAATAAAAGCTTCTTTAAATATTCATTTCCCTCTGGGGCCTGGCAAATGGGAATTTCGTTCCAGCTAACTGCACACACTCACTCTTGCAATTCAAGAAAGTTCTTCCCAGAACTTTAAGATATGCCAGGAGGAGACTTCATGCTCCTCTTTCTGCTCCAAAGAAAGTGATGACAGACGTGACTCTACAATCCAGCCAGCAGATTGGATTTAATTCTCTGCAGATAAGCAGCACATGTTCAACTATCAATGCCCAAGGATTCAGAAACCTTCATCTTCACAGATTTCATCTGGAGGGGACTGAGAGTCAAAGTCACCCATTCAAAACTCATCGTGTACAGTCGAGGTAAACTCTCATTTTCAGTTGGCAAAATATTGTCATTTTCTAGAGAATAAAACTCCACAGGCCCCAGACAATAAGAAGTAATGACAGAGGGAGATAATCACACACAGCCATCCAAAGACCACAGCCTGAGTAGACTCAGGTGTTGACAAAACTGACAGGGAAAAGAGGGAAAAAAGTGGAGGCACTGAGGGCTTGATTCTGAAATTTGTTGAAAAATGAAAAGTGGCATCAGAAAATGAATTTTAACAGAAGTTCAGTGAAAGGTACTTGAGCCAAAAGAAATGAGACACAACCTCAAAAAATAAACAACTTGCTATTACAAGTGTATGTTTTGAATTATAAGACTGAAGAGTTGGCCTACCGAATGCTGAATAAAATAAACTCCCTCCCTCTCATACCCATGACCTACCTAAAGAATTTCTAATGTAAATGACAGAAACCTTCAAAACAGACAAGTTAGGAATTTCTGGATGGTATCCAGAAAAGTCTATCTAATAAAAGGTATCACAGATATTATTTAAAGAAACTAAGTATTTTGACATGAGATAATACTTTGGGGAATGATACTTTGGGAAAAATTACAGTTTAAAGAGATGGGAATACCAGACCATCTGACCTGCTTCTTGAGAAATCTGTATGCAGGTCAAGAAGCAACAGTTAGAACTGGGCACGGAACAACAGACTGGTTCCAAATAGAAAAAGGAGTACGACAAGGCTGTAAATTTTCACACAGCTTATTTAACTTATATGCAGAGAACATCATGTGAAATGCCAGGCTGGATGAAGCACAAGCTAGAATCAAGATTGCTGGGAGAAATATCAATAACCTCAGATATGCAGATGGCACCACCCTTGTGGCGGAAAGTGAAGAAGAACTAAAGAGCCTCTTGATGAAAGTGAAAGAGGAGAGTGAAAAAGTTGGCTTAAAACCCAACATTCAGAAAACTAAGATCATGGCATCCGATCCCATCACTTCATGGCAGATAGATAGGGAAACAATGAAAACAGTGACAGACTTTATTTTGGGGGGCTCCAAAATCACTGTGGATGGTGACTGCAGCCATGAAATTAAAAGATGCTTGCTCCTTGGAAGAAAAGCTATGACCAACCGAGACAGCATATTAAAAAGCAGAGACATTACTTTGCCAACAAAGGTCCGTCTAGTCAAAGCTATGGTTTTTCCAGTAGTCATGTGTGGATGTGAGAGTTAGACTATAAAGAAAGCTGAGCACTGAAGAATTGATGCTTTTGAACTGTGGTGTTGGAGAAGACTCTTGAGAGTCCCTTGGACGGCAAGGAGATCCAACCAGTCCATCCTAAAGGAAATCAGTCCTGAATACTCATTGGAAGGACGGAGGCTAAAGCTGAAACTCCAATACTTTGGCCACCTGATGCAAAGAACTGACTCATTCGAAAAGATCGTGATGCTGGGAAAGATTGAGGGTGGGAGGAGAAGGGGACAACAGAGGGTGAGATGGTTGGATGGCATCACCAACTCGATGGACATGAGTTTGAGTAAACTCCTGGAGTTGGTGATGGACAGGGAGGCCTGGGGTGCTGCAGTCCATGGACACAACTCGCAGAGTCAGACACAGTTGTGCGACTGAACTAAACTGAACTGATACTTTGAGCCGGGCGGGGCGGGGGGCGGATTTTATTATGTACCTTTTCACAGGAAAAGTTAGATTCTTTTTTTATTAAATAGGAGGAACAAAAAGCATTAAATCCAGATCCTTAATATGAATATGAACTTCCAGCCTATAAAGGACACCTCACCAGGTAACTGCATGTTTAGAACCATGCACCTCCTTCCCTCGCCAGCCACTTGCTGAAATCTACACATGAAGCCTTCCTCTTACCTGACGGATGCCCACGAGGGTCAAGATGTAGCTGTGAGATGAGAAACTCACGTTCCCGCTGTGTTTGGGGAGGGGTGCAGGTGGAGCACAGTGAGGCAGAGGCCGCCAGCCTCAGGGAAGAGGAGAGGAAAGGCGTTTTTATTGGCCTTTCTGTGTCCTGGGGCTTTGCCTCCCTCTGACGTGGAGGCTGGAATCCCATGCTAGTCATTCTCCCCTGTTGAACGGTGCTCTTTGAGTTAAGACACCTGCGGCCAAACCAGGGTAAAATGTCGATTCAACATCACTGAGCAGCACTGGGGAAGCCGCCCCACTTACGGTTTCTGGAGGGCAGAGGTTTTGCGGAGAAGGTGGGAGCCCAAGGCTCTGGTCTCCTGCAGAGGCCGGGAAAGGATAATAAAGGAAGAGCAAACTGGGAGAATGAATAGCCAGCTTGGTTCATCCTGAGGGAGCAGCAGGAAAGGCGGCAGAGAGGCTGGGGCAGCAGAGAGAGGAGGACAGGAAATTCTGAACCAGAGAAAGCCCCCAACAGGGATAGGGGAGGGCAGAGGGTGCTGGAGGGCTGCACGGTGTCTGGGGGGCCTGGGCTAAAGGAAAGCCAGGGTGATGGCAGTGAGAATGGAGAACCAGCCCCAAGGCAACATCTAAAACCTGGGACCGGTCAGTGAGACGTTCAGGTGGGCACACGAGCCAGGGCACCTCTGCACTCTTTTTTTAAGGACAAAAGGCCATCTTTCCATTTATTTCTCTTTTCAGTTCAAAAGGTAGTTATGCAAACATTTAGGTCCTGTTCAGACCAATATTTAGGAATCTCCTCTAACAGAAGGCTTTTGCCCCCTACATGAAAAAGAAAAAGCACTCCAGGTGCAAACAACAGAAACAAATTATAATCCACATCTCCTAAAACTTACCCTTTTCTTTCTAAGGATCCTTTGAAAATGCTTTTGCTTGTGGGAGGGAAAAAAAAAAGCAGGGGGAGGTAGTGTTGTGACTACCTGGGTGTTTCAAAAAGAGGCAATTTGCAAGTATCTTTCTATAGTAGAGATCTCCTTCTATTTTTAAGTCTTAAGTACACTTTATTCTTCCCTGCCATTAACTGTGTGGCCCTGGCAAGACGGCTAGCTTCTGTGAGCCTCGGTTCTCTCATCTGTAAAATGGAAGAATAAACCTACTCCCATGGGGTTTCTGTAAAGACATGAAAGAGTTTGCACAACGCCTGAAACACAGTTCACACCCCGAAACAAATTCCTCTCCCCAGTTCTATGCTAAGGAGTAACATTCCGAACTATTACAGCCTCCTCCACGTGAAGCTTCTCCAAGAGTGAGAAGTGCTCTCCAAAAGTTTTTTACCTCCTGACTAATAAACATTCCTCGGAAAGAGAAGCAGGCAGGTCTCAGAGATACAGCTGGGCACAGGCTCTGAGAAGTACAGGAAAAAAGGAATGCCTCTTGGTTGGTAGTGAGCACTTTCCTATATTCCAAACCATGTTCCTTTCAGCAAGAGTGAATGCCAGCAAGTGGCTTACAAAAAGAAAAAGCACCACTAGAAATGTTGTCTTTAAAACAATTTTAATGAAAACTGTACTCAATACATTCTAACAGCTCTTATTGTGTTCCATGCACAACTTACTCTCTTCCAGTTGCCCCACTGTGTGATGCCGTTTCCCCGCTCAGGTCTTTCCACATCATGAACGCACTCTCCGCGCTTGGCCCTGGCTGCCACTTCTCACCTGCCTCTTGGGTTACAGAGAGGCGGACCCTGGCACCACCAGAGGCGAGGGCAGGGGTCCATCCATGGCAATTCATTACACATTCTCCACACTGTGGAGTATATGAAAATCTCTACAATAAAACTTTCCAAAAGTCGCTCTTTAATAGGTTGAGTGAAAGAAAAACACAGTGGGTCACCCCAGGTACACCGATCCCACCTGTCCGTGAACCTGAACTGCAGCTCAGCCCCGAGCAAATACGCAGCACTGGCCGCTGTCTCCAGGATGCGTCCGCTAATCCCTGGTCTGTTCTACAGGTCACTCTGAGGTTTCCTGTCATAAACATACACCGTGACCGCTTACTGTCATGAAGTGTGAATACTGTCTAAAGGCGTTTCACTTGCTTTCAGACTTGCAAGCAGGAAGCATTAAATGAAGAGGCTGCACTGTCTCACGAGCGCCCACTAGTGTTAACAACATGAAGTCATTCTCAGAGCTCTATGGGGCCAATGCTGCGTGCGTGCCGTCACTTCAGTCGCGTCTCTTTGTGACCCCATGGGATGTAGCCCGCCAGGCTCCTCTGTCCATGGGGTCAATAGGTTTGAGAAAATCTGCAGCAGAGTTGGTGTTTTAGAGTAGAAAAATAAAATATCAGGGAGAAAAGGAGGCAGAATTTAGGAAGGAAAACGTTTTTTCGATCCTTATACCAAAAGGGGAGATTCCCTGGTGGCGCAGATGGTAAAGCGTCTGCCTGCAATGCGGGAGACCCGGGTTCAATCCCTGGGTCGGGAAGATCCCCTGGCGAAGGAAATGGCAACCCACTCCAGTACTCATGCCTGGAAAATTCCATGGATGGAACTGGTGGGCTACAGTCCATAGAGTTGCAAAGAGTTGGACACGACTGAGCGACTTCACTTTCTTTCACTTTCATACCAAAAGGAGTTAGAGAATCAGGGCACGTAGAAGTTATTCAAAGGGGCTTTCTAAGTGTCCCACTGACCTGCATGAAGACAGACTCATGAGCATTCCCACCCCCCCCACCCCTAGCCCCACCCCAACTGGTTCCACATTTCCTGTGTCCTCCCCAGTCACCTACACCTCTAGGCCTCCACACCTGCAGACACCTGGCGTCTGTGGAGGGCGCTCAGCCTTCCTGGCATCCCTCAGAGACAAGAAACCAGGCCAAGTACAGCCCAGGGAGGACTGCAAGTGGCACAAAGACATGGGTCTTCCCTGAATCTGAGTGCTCATGATAAAAAGAGCAACAGTAGTGATAATTAGCTAATGTTCTGAGTGCTTACTAAAGCCCAGAACCGCTATACTCTCTTTACTCATATTTTTGTTTAAGCCTCACAACTGTGAGGTTGAGGAATTTCATGAAAGAAGAAACTGACCAGTAACACTTTGCCAAGAGCTTAGGAAAAAACGACCTTGCGTGGGTCCCACAGCTAAGAGGTAGAGAGAGAGCTTGGACACAAAGGCAGGTGGGCAACCAGAGCTCTTTAACATAGTCAAGATTCTGGTAAGCTCACTTTAGAGGTGAAATACCAGAAAAAGACTAATACCTGTTGGAAGTCTTATAGAAATAGCAAGGAGACAAGTCAACTGACGATCCATCCGGTGCTTTGCAGGGAGACAGACAAGAGCAGAAATGCCATGTCAGCACCTCAGCTCATTGTTCAGTCTCTCAGTCATGTTGACTCTCTGTGACCCCATAGACTGCAGCATGCCAGACTGTCCTTCACCATCTCCCAGAGATGTCCCTGTCCTTCACCGTCTCCCAGAGATGTCCCTGTCCTTCACCGCCTCCCAGAGATGTCCCTGTCCTTCACCGCCTCCCAGAGATGTCCCTGTCCTTCACCGCCTCCCAGAGATGTCCCTGTCCTTCACCGCCTCCCAGAGATGTCCCTGTCCTTCACCGCCTCCCAGAGATGTCCCTGTCCTTCACCGCCTCCCAGAGATGTCCCTGTCCTTCACCGCCTCCCAGAGATGTCCCTGTCCTTCACCGCCTCCCAGAGATGTCCCTGTCCTTCACCGCCTCCCAGAGATGTCCCTGTCCTTCACCGCCTCCCAGAGATGTCCCTGTCCTTCACCGCCTCCCAGAGATGTCCCTGTCCTTCACCGCCTCCCAGAGCTTGCTCAAACTCATGTTCATGTAGTCAGTGATGTCATCCAACCATCTCATTCTCTCTCGTCCCCTTTTCCTCCCGCTTTTAATCTTTCCCAGCATCAGAGTCTTTTCTAACGAATTGGCTCTTCGCATCAGGTGGCCAAAGTATTGAAGCCTCAGCTTCAGCATCAGTCCTTCCAATGAACACCCAGGACTGATCTCCTTTAGGATGGACTGACTTGGTCTCCTTGTAGTCCAAGAGACTCTCAAGAGCCTTCTCCCAACACCACAGCTCAAAAGCATCAATTCTTTGGCGTTCACCCTTCCTTATGGGCCAACTCTCACATCCATACATGACTACTGGAAAAACCATAGCTTTGACTAGACAGACACTTTGTCAGCAAAGTAATGTCTCTTGTTTTTAATATGCTACCTAGGTTTGTCATAACTTGTAAAGGAACTAAATTCTATCAAGTCGCCTTAGAGGACCTGCCCTGGGGAACTATTAATAACTCATACTAACCAGTGCCAAATTATTGTCACAATGAGAACCATTAACTTGGAGCAAAATCAGAGCATTCAGTGTCTGCAGCTCAAGGCACCCTCTTCCCAGATGGGATGATCTACGTGGAAAACAAGTCACCACAAGAATGCTGTTCAGTGAAATGAAGCTCAACACTAAGGAAGTTAGATGCCTCAAGTCAAAAACCTGAAACAACAGTAAAATAAATACCAAGATCAACGACTCTGGAATTTCCAGGACAGTCCTCATCTCCAGCACTCTAGTTATAGTGCGGTGAGTTGCTATGTTGAATAGAGCATCATCCCTGTGAGGACAGTGCTGTCTATGCTTATGTCCTCATTATCAATGGCCTATGTAAAGCACACCTTTCCAGGAACATATTCAAGACTTACCTCAAAAATCAATATAATCTGTCAAGTTTTCTTTTATCAATACTATAGCCACAATCTGGTTTTGAGAAACATCCTTATCTGGTGAAATCACAAAACACACAGGCCCATCAGTCTTGGAAGGTAACTTTCCTCTTACTACAGCCACGTTAAGAAACCAGACCTATTTCACACTTGATAATATACGTTTCAATGCTATTCTCTCAGATCATCCCATCCTCACCTCCCAGAGTCCAAAAGTCTGTTCTATACATCTGTGTCTTTTTTACTGTCTTGCATACAGGGTTATTGTTACCATCTTTCTAAATTCCATATGTGTGCGTTAGTATACTGTATTGTTGTTTATCTTTCTGGCTTACTTCATGCTGTATAATGGGCTCCAGTTTCATCCACCTCATTAGAACTGATTCAAATGTATTCTTTTTAATGGCTGAGTAATATTCCATTGTGTATATGTACCACAGCTTTCTTATCCCAGAGAGATGAGATGGGGAGGGAGGTGGGAGAGGGATTCAGGATGGGGAACACATGTAAATCCATGGTTGATTCATGTCAATGTATGGCAAAAACCACTACAATATTGTAAAGTAATTAGCCTCCAACTAATAAAAATAAATAAAATTCATATCTTAGGAAGCAACCTAGATTATCCTTATCAATTTTACAACTCTTTGACCTTCAATTTCAGACAGACACTTTTCGACTTTAGTCCCAAACTCTGCATATGAAATGATTTCAGGATCACTAGAGACTTGACTTCCCTCATCAGAAGAAAATGAGAGCATCAAACCAGGTTAAGGCTGCTGGGGGAAGAGGAGAGGTCAGGCTTTACTCAACAGCTATAATCTCATCTAAAATTTTTAAATGGGGAGCTTTCCTGGTGGTCCAGGGCTTAAGAATTCACCTTTGCAGTGCAGGGAACACGGGTTCAATCCCTAGTCTAGTAAGACTCCACAAGCCTCAGAGCAACTAAGCCCATGGGCAGCAACTACCGCAGCCTGAGCACCTCGAGTCCGTGCTCTGCAACGAGAAGTCGACAGTGAGCAGCCCTTGCACCACAACTAGAGAAAGCCCAAGAGCAGCAACAGATACCTGTGCAGACAAAAACAATAAACATATTAAAAAGAATGCAAAATTAAAGAAAATATGCAATTTGTGAAAGGTTTGGTCTGAACAGTCATGCTAAGGTCTCTATTTAATTCTACTTCTCATTTTAAAAATCGTTTTATTCACAAATATTTGCAAAGTGCCTTACTTTGTGACAAGACCGTACCAGGCAGGGTGGTTGTAACAGTGAACAATACTAATAAAGAGACTCTGCCCTCGGACCTACTTACTGTTTTGACTTTAGGTTTTTTTTTAAGAAACTGAAGAGGGACATAAATACACGCCCCCAAATTCTACTTTTTATCTTCTAAAGTGTTAAAATCGCAAGATTCCTAAAACTGCACTGGCGTATGTTTCTACTATGGACACTGGTTCAAGTGTTTCTTCTCCTCTGCTCAATGTTCAGAAGATACAGGTTGAATAATACAGACAAAACCAGTTGTAAGTTGAAAAATCAAACTGGATTTTATTAAAATATACATAAATAACTCTTATTTTTATTTCATCGGTTGGGGAAGTTAGGAGGAAATTAAGTGAAAAGTAATAGCACTGGTGTCGAGAAATGAAGGCCAAAAGGGAGTGGGTGGAACTGTACTCCAGCCCAGACCTGCCACCAGCAGCCTGACAAAGGCATTCAGTGTCGTGTCCTTGGATGCAGAATAAGGTTGTGGAAACGATGCTGTCTGGGGTCAGCTGCAGTTCAAAAACTCTACTGTCCTAATTCTATTATTAGGAGCAAATGCTATAGTTAGACATTAACTATAGAGCAGGTGCTCACAATGAAAAGTAAATAAACACTGAACTCAAAGGAATACTTTTAAGGAAGACAAGAAAATTACAGAAGTTTTCTGCTTTAGAAAAATGCACTGATGTTACTGTTTTATTCACACTAATATATATACACAAAAAATGTGTATCATATGTGACTTTCAAAAAATTCTATGTTCCATGAGAACTATGTAAACAGTGTAAAATGTTCCTACTGCATAACAAAAGCAAATCAGCATTCCCATGTAGTATTAGGAAAATATTTAGATAATCTGAAGTTACAGTAAAACAAAGTAAAATATCACAGAACAGTCTTTTCATGAAATAGAGCTACAGTCTAGAAGTTCATACTGTTCATACTTTCCAATACTTTGGTATAAGTGAAATTAATAGAAGGCAAAAAAACCCAAAACCCAAAAAAATTCTACTGTGGTTCTCATATTAACTGCAACTTCAGCACTAAGGCGATTGCACAGCTACCATAGTTGATAAAATGGAGAAACTTCTTGCTTGCTCCCCGCTGCTAGCGGAAGCGACGCTGGGAAAGAATTCACAGGACTTCCGTGAAGTGAGAAGTGTCTCACTTCCTCTCACCACTCTCATCCTGGTAACGGCCTGGAAGTCTCCAAGACCACAGTGGAGCTTGGAACAGCAGTGATTTTGGTTACTTCCGCTTAACAAATACAAATAACCCTGCATTAAAGCAGCCCAAACTATAATTCACATTTAAAAAGTTGAACATAAATCTTTAAAAAACTGTATTATTATAGTTTCTTGAGAAGTCTGTAGAACATACTACATTAATTTAAAAATGCAAGTTTAATAGACCACTGACAACAGTTTAGGAAAAAGAAACAACCGTTTGCATGCGACAAATATTCTTCATTGATAGCACATATTACTTTGACAACTATACAATTAAACTGATCTGAGGAATTTTAAACTGCATCATTTTAAACATTTCTTTTTCTCATCTACACAGTCCAAATGCGGTACTGATTTTTTTCATTGTCTTTTTGTTCTGCATGTTTTCTTTAAATGAACCCCTACATCTGAGAAGGACAGCACAGGAACTGTTGATGCATCACTTCTCTGTCAGCCAGCCCAGGAGAGGACTGGGAATGTCCTCCGAGGATTTTCTCGGCACTGTAATTTAGACTGCAAGCTTCTGTAAAGACAAGAGAATCTTGAAAAGAAAAGAAGAATCCTCAGTCAACTTTACAAACTTAACAGACATAACACAAAAACTCAATGTCATTCCTTTCTGAAATGAAAGAACACACTGTCAAGCAACAAACGAACATTGCAAACTGCCTGGAAGAACACGGCCCGTGAACACGAAGTCCTCAGACAGGCCTTCTTGAGGGACAGAAGGGCATCAGGGAGTGTTCAGTGAGGTCAACTAGCTTAATAATCTTCATAACAAAATGAGTACAAAAAATAAAAGGCAAAACATAAAGTGAATTATCTGTCAGGTTAATCTGAGGCTTTTTAAAGAGTGATTCTAAAATTAAAGGACAGAAAAAAAATTCAGCAAAACTGTCAATGCTTGAATGAACCATGTATAGAAGGACTGTTAAGATTTTAAATTATTTTATAGTGTCAGTACACTGTTAGGAACTAAGCTCTTGCCTAAGTTTTACAACCATGTATAAGAAGAAATAAAACAATTACAGTGAACAAATCATGTGTAAGATGAAAGGGTCTTAATTTTTCATAGTAGGTGATGATGTCACAGTCCTAGAACTGTTTGTTTGGATTTTGTTTGTTCTGCTTTGTTTTGTGCAGAAAGAATGTTGGGAATTTAAATCATTTCAAAATTCATTTAGAATAATATCCAAGACTATGGTATACTAAGAAAGTAGACTACCAGATATTAAAAACTTTCACTGAACCTAAGACATTGTCAATTGTAAGATGCAACAATGTTTTATGCATCATGCAAAGAAAAGATGCCCAGGGTAGGGAGTCTAAAAGGCACAGAGACCCTCACAAAAAGTAGGGATATCAAATCCCAAACAGCCTCAATGAGGGGTAAAAATATAATAATAAAAATAATAATGCTTCCTCCAGAAAGAACGCAAAGATGCTGCAGACCACTTCCCTGACAACAGGAAGGGGGAGAAATTCCTTGATACTGACCTGGTGCCTCCACCCCCACCAGCCTGCAGATTTTATGACCTGAGTGCACACTAGCAGCACAGGCCAAGAAGATCTCAAGCAGAGAAGTGAGTTTCAAAAGACTCAGACTAGCAGTGCCCCCCAGTGACTGTAGAAGAAAACTCAAACCCTCTCAGGGAGAACTAAACTTTCATTAAGGCAACAGCTGCTTTTTAAGATGCATTCCAGATGTAAAGATGCTGAAATGCAAAAAATACGTAACTTGAAATCAGTAAAATATGGTAGACAAATAAGTCAAAAGAAGAGATGTCAGAAAACCTAGAAAACAAATATTGGGTGTATGAATTAAAAAAAGTCAAAACAGCACATGTAAAAAACATCAAACCAACAACAAAAAGGTCCATTATTCAATATAAGGCACAGGCAAAAAAGATTAAATATTTAAGAAAAAAGTTAAATTCCTCTCTATACCATATCCTTCAAAACTATAAAGTCAGGTGAAAAAACAAAAACATATAAAAACTAAAAGAAAATAAATGTAATTATCTACATAATATTAAAAGACTGGCCTTCACATTTTTTAAACATGCTCCCTGATCCTACCCCTTAAAAATAAAAGGGAGTATTTATTTATTAGAAGGCAAATGCCAAACTCAAAAAAAACTGTAATGACAAAACGTTAATTTAACTATCATAACTATAAATCTGTAAGAAGCAAAAATATCATACCCCCCACACCTCCAGAAAAAAGCATAAAGGTCAAAAACAGGCAATTGACAAAAAAAGAAATGGCCAGTTAAAAACACTAAACATGCTTCATTTCACTAGTAACAGAAATGCAAAATGAAACAATGATGTAACAACCTCTGGGCTTCCCAGGTGGCCCTAGTGGTAAAGAACCCCTCTGCCAATGAAGGAGACAAAAGAGTCACGGGTTTGATCCATGGGTGGGGAAGATCTCCTGGAGGAAGGCACGGCACCCCACTCCAGTAATTTTGCCTGGAGAATCCCATGGACAGAGGAGCCTGGAGGGCTACGGTCCATAGGACTGCAAAGAGTCGGACATGACTGAAGTGACTTAGTATGTACGCATAACAATTTCTAGCTATCAAATTAGCAAAACTTTAAAAAACAGCAATACCCAATATGGACAAGGGTAGAGAAAAACTAGCACTTATTTTGACAGCAGCTATGAAACTTCTGCAACCCTTCTGAAATACAACTTCCCAATAAACACAGATCAAAAATCTTTTTAAAATGTGACTACTCTTAGATTTAGGAATTTATGCCAAGCAGTCAGAAATGCACAAAAAGTAGATACAACTACATGTTAAGAATTATTTACAATAGAGAAAAATTGGAAAATCACCTAAACATGCAACAATGGTAGATAAATTAAGGATTTTAATAAAAAGAACTATGAATGAAATACAACTATTAAATATAATGCATCTCTGGTATGGCAAAAACCACTACAATACTGTAAAGTAATTAGCCTCCAACTAATAAAAATAAATGAAAAATAAATAAATAAATATAATGCATCTCTGAAGCACTGTTCATGCTAGTAAACCCATATGCCCAACGGTAAGGAATGGTTAAAACAAACTGTGGTGGAATCACTAAAAAGGATGAGGCAGCTCTTTTGCTCTGATACATATTCTGTCTGTCTGAGATGATCTTCTTCCCCCAGATATCTACCTGGCTCAGCTGCTTCAATGACATTCTATCATTAAGGATGACCCCTGCCATTTTACATACAACAGCAACTTGTTCCCATCTCAAAGGTATTCCCTCTCCCCTTATCCTGATGCTCTATTTTTAACCATCTGACTCACTTCCATTGTTCATTTACTGTCTGTCCTCTCCTAGAGGAAAGAAGATCCTTGAGGGCAGACTGTGTGGTCCATTGCTGTAACCCTCAGGGCCTAGGCACTTAGCAGGTAAGTAAGGTGCTCAGCAAACGATGGAAAGATGCTGGGTGGGTGGATGGATGGACAAATGGATGGGTGGGTGGATGCGGGAAAATCACAAAGATACAAAGGTAAGAAGAGTGGGTAAAGTTGGTGGTGGTCAGAGCGGGGTTCTCTGGCTTCTCTCCAAAGTGTGAGAGAGTAGGGTCACGGTCAAGGGCTGTGGGAAATGTGAGCAGAGAGAGGAGCAAAATAACAGTCACTTCAGTGTGGGGAAGGGAATTTACCAGCAAAAGTGTGGCAGAACAATACTGCAGGCTTGACTGCCCACTGGATGCTTTGGTCATAGATTTGAAGTGAGTACGGTTAGCGCAATTGCCTGACTTTTCTCTGGCCATGTGCTGCTACTTGAGTGAGGTTCAGAGTAAGGGTTTACTACGATTTAGGTTTTGCCAGGTGAGTAAGAGAGGAAGAGAAAGACATGGGACTCCCCTGGTAGTCCAGGGGTTAAGACTGCTCCCAACAAAGGGGGCCCAGGGTTGATCCCTGGTCAAGGAACTAAGATCCTATGTGCAGGGTGTAGTCAAAAAAAAAAAAAAGCCTCAGAATGAAACCTTCGGAATTTATACACGCAATAAAGATAAACTCACACTGTGAAGCTGAAGTCCAATCAATGCTGGGGCTGTTCTGGACTAATGTTCATTGTTCGATAAATTTCTTTAAGTAATAACAGAGCAGTATCTTCTGATTCCCTATTAAAAAGAAAAGCACATTTACTTAAGAGATAATGAGAAATTAACCTCTATGCATAAAGGTAGAAAGGCAGCTTTGGTTCTATTCAACTTTAGCTAAGGAGGGCAAATGAAAACAAAGTTGTATAATCTCAGAGCTGTCCTTAAAAAATGGATAAAGACTGATCAGCAACAAAACAGCTGTGCTGCCGTTCCCCTTGGTGACAGAGGATATATGAAAGGATGGCATTCAAAGTCCCTACCATTCCCACTCTGAAATGTATCTCAACAATATGTGCAAGTACCAGAGGTCTTTGGTCAAACACAGGTGACATGCTGCCATCTTGTGGATAACTAAGCTAATGGGGTAAAACACTGATTTTGAATATATGGGCATTCAAAATAATATTCCGTAACAAATGCTAATTCAGCAAGAATCTCACGGAACTGCAGTATGTGCTGGCACATGAACACTATCAAAGGTAAATACTTACCAATAGCATAAGTGACTCTGAAGAGCGAAAAGATATTCATTAAAACTCTCTATTGGCTTTTCTTGAAGAACGTAGTCAATTCGACGGCCTCCATTCAACATTCCAACCTTTCCTAAGTAGTCCTCATCCTTGGAAAAATCTGGACTTTCAACAATCTTTTCTGCTAGAATTCAAACCATTTCAATATCAAAGTCAATCACTTAATCATTATCCTCTGACTTTAGCTGACTTTCTGGGCTCAAGAGAAAATTGCTTGACACACGCAGCAGCCTGGGGAGCTACCAGGCTCACTTCCCATTCCTCCAAAGAGCCAGGGGGAGAGGGGCTGGCTGCCCGGGAGAGAGGACAGAGAGCCAAGCAGCTGACAGGAGTTTTGAAGAAAAGGGGTGAGAGAGCATTGTAGAGAGAAAGGAAACAGAATTAGAACCTGAAAGAATCAAAGACATCATGGCACAATGACCTGACATTGCACGTACAGTCTACAGTGACAAGTCAGACACAACCAGGAGAGTTCTGCTCACAGGGGGTCATTCAAACGCCTGAATACCAACTTAATTCTCAACTCCGACATTCCACTCTGGCCTTATGAATCTCAAGATTTAAAGCCTGTACAGTAAAACCTGGGCTTCCCAAGTGGCTCAGTGGTAAATAATCTTCATGCCAATGCAGGAGAAGCAGGTTCAATCCCTGGGTCAGGAAGATTCCCTGGAGGAGGAAATGGCAACCCACCCCAGTATTCTTGCCTGGAGAATCCCATGGACAGAGGAGCCTGGCAGGCTACAGTCCATGGGATTGCAAAGAGTCGGAGATGACTTAGCAACTAAACAGCAGCAGAGTAAAACCTGCAACTATCAGCCCAAAATCTAGTTTAAAAAGAAAGGATGACATGCATTTTGAAGTAGTTTGTCCAAACAGATTTTCCTTTATAGGAAGAGCCTCTACATTTCAACAAAAAGGACTATAATGGAAAAGCATCATCAAATAATTTATGTGTGCTTTGTTCACAAATAATTTTTGCACTGGAAAATGCCTTAAATGTCAAATTTACCTTCAACTACTTGCTTTTCTTCCTCTTCTTTGATCTGATTGGCTACCTTCTCCAACTCTTCTTGCAACTGAGCTGAAGAGGTGTGAGCACGGGCAAACTCGTTCAGTGTCTGCCAGGCGCTTCTCAGAGAGCTGATGAAACCCTGCTTCAGATCAGACCCCATCCGAGAGAGACTTTCTTTCAGCTCTAAGGAGGTTAAGATGACATAACAAGGTATTAGTTACTGGGTAAAATTCTGCACCGCAAAAATTAAAACACAGGTTACACTATTCTCAAACGAGGTAAGACCTCTTATTCTTCTCTTAAATGTCAAATACACGGGAGTTTCTCAGCCAAGAACGCTCAACATGTTAAAATGTTCTGTGGAGTCTTATTCGATCATTTTTTTAATGACTAAACTTGATCCAGCTTAAACCTATACATTTCCTCTCTCCAAAAAAAGAAAAAAAAGACAGAATTCAAATACCATAAAAATGTATAAGCACATTTATGGGCCTTTTTTTATACTATAAGTCAAAAAATGGGGCCACAAGACTAAAAAGATGACTGTTTTTCTAATATGTATTGGTGAATGGTTTTGAGAATTTGAGATTCTGATATAATCACAATTTAAACTAATTTAAAAATGAAGAAACTACTGCCCCTTTACTTTTTCTACTTTTGTCTAATAAATAATATTTTAATTCAAAATTTTAAGAATATCAAAGTATCAAATTTCTCATTTTAACTTCAAAAGTTAATTATGTTTGAAAAGCATAATGCAAACTTAAAGAAAAAAAAGAACAAAAATTTTAAGTAAGAGGGCATGATCACTTTTCCTTCTTTTAAACCTATGAATAAGAAGTAATATACACCATTAATAGGCATAAAAGAAACCTAAACCCTACTTGGAACTATTATCAATCCATTTTGTCCAATAAAATTTTTTTAAAAGAAAAAGTTTATTTATAGTTACCAAGGAAAAAACAGCTCACTTGACTGAGCATCAAAATTTATTTCTTGATGGTTTGGTCTTCAGTTCAAAAATTACTCTGCTTCCCAATTTCAAAAACTATTACCAAATTTTATCAAAATGTATGCATCTCACTTTATTACCAACTTCCCCCATTCCTCATTATATCAACAACTAGAATATTATCAAGAAGAAATCATCAAGGAGAAGAAACTCTTACATAACTTTATAGCTCCTCCAAATATTTAGTAAACAGGTTCTGAACATAGTAGGCACTTAAATAAGTAAGAGCTTAGTGTTAAAATGCTCATAACTTATTACAAATGACAGGAAGAACACAAATCATTAAATGAGAGATCACAAAATGACAGGAAGGAAAAAGCATTGGCTTTTTACCTAAATGAAGTCTTTTCCTGCCTTTGTGATGTGGGATGAGAACTGCCTTTAGGTCCAAATCTGGTACAATCATAGGTTCTAAACGATACGCCACTGGATCAAGCTATAAACAGAAGAATTAGAAATTTATGGAAAGCTGTTTTGAGTTATATATCTTAGTTAAGTGAGCAAACAGATAACTGGCAAACCAGAGATTTTTATTTTTTTTTCACACCTTATTCAAATACTGGTAATTATAAGAAGACTTTTCAGTTTGTGAAGAAAATTACTTTGCAAACAAAGTGAAGGAATCATTTCCTTGAACAAAGGTTTTCTGGTAGAAAAGTTTATTGCAAAGTATCAGACTATTTTTTAGGTCAGAGGGCTAAGTTGTACAAAATCAAAATCAGTATTAATTCCTAAGAATCTGAGACTCTATCAGGATAAAGAGGACTAGTGCTTTGTCTTCTTCAAAGCAGAAGTAAATGCAAGTCACTCACTGGGTGATAAATATTGAAGAATCCTTTGCAGGTAGGAAGCCTGTAGTTTTCATCTATCCTATCCACTCCTCGAATAGTGAGAAACATACCAATTGGAGATCCCAAGGCAAAGAAAATCTCTGGTTCAAAGTCTAAGGTGCTGTAAACAACAGAAACCTAGGAAGAATCAGAAAACAATGAAAGACAGTCATTTCAATGTCATGAAATATAAATCTCAACGGTTCAACTGAAACTGCACTTGATTAAAAGCACCCCAACACAGATGATGCTGTCAGGTGTGGCGTACGATGCTACTGATCACTGTGATGGACAGCTGCTGCTGGCACAAAAGGACCAAAAAATTTCCCTCTGAAATCTTTATCCACTATTACATCCTCTGACTAGACTTTCACTTATTGTATGAAGCATAAAATATATAGTGTACAGAAGTATCATCTCTATGTCAGTTATAAATGTGGTCAAAACTGCAGACTCCAGAATCAAACTGCCTGGGTTTGAGCCCTGACTCCACTCCTTACTGTGTGTCTTCAGGCAACTTTCTCAATCTCTCTTGCCTCCACCTGTTGCCTTATCTATAAAATGCGAATCGTAACAATGCCAAACTCATAATGTGGTTGAAAAACCACACTTAATAACCAAATCCACATAAAGTGTTTGGCATATTTTAAGCATCCAATGACTGTGACTTCTATTATAACCACCATCCTCATTCATTGCACATGTTTCTCTCCATTAGAAAGATGATTTATCCCCAAAGAGCTCCTGTGTGGGGGAAGCACACATGTAGCCTTTCAGCTCGCAGAGAACTGTTAGTTTAAGAGAAAGCACCCACATTCGGACAGCTCTCTATAGTTTACAAAGCTCTTATTTGCTGCTCAGTGACAGAACATGTGTCTTCATCATTTCAGTATCCTGAGAATGAAGAACAATGAATGGCATAATCAAGGGGCATGACAGAGGTCCACTGAGAGCAGAGGGCATGGCAGGGACCCTCATGCCCACGTATCAGACAAAGACAGTGAAGCCCAAGTAGGTGACATCACTAACCCAGGAGCACACGGTGAGTGGCAGAATGACGTGACATCTAACCCCAAGTTCAAAGCTCTTTCTACTAACTAGGCTGCCCCTCTAACAAAGTCTAGACTTCACAACCCTTGGTTTGCCCCTAAATTTGCAAATTCAATAGTTTCTGCTACTGATGGGGACCAGAAAGAAGGTGCTCTCAAGATTATGCATCTTGCCTCAGTTCCAGAAAAAAAAATAAGGTTAAAAAAATTATAAACTGGAAAAAATATTTACATGAAGGGGCCAATATCCCTAATATATAAAGAATTCTTCAGTACCAGTAAAGAGAAAAGCAACCCAATAGAAAAATAGGTACTCTAGTACATCATCAAAAAAAAAGCATTAAAAACAGATGACAAAATATCTAACCTCTCTAGTGCTCAAAGAAATACAGTGAGATACAGTTAGCACAGATATAAAAACTAAAAAAAAATTAAAAACTTCTATTTGCATGTGAAGAAACTATTTCTTTAGAAGAAGTTATAAAAGTAAGAATACGACATTTTTAAACAAGAATGAAAGTACTAGCAAGGGAGAGGAGAGAGAGGCAGTCTTATAAGCTGCCAGTGGGAGTACAAACTTTCCAGGAGCAAGTAGTAGTATATTAACATTCTCGCGTTCATGGCTTTTGGCCCAGCTATAAATACTTCCAGTTATATAACTGCAAGAAAGAATAAAACATGTTCCCAGAAAACTGGTTTAAAACTGTTTATCACTGGATTGCTTAATAGAGTGAAAAACTGCCTACAGGTCTAATATTATGGATTGAATGTGTTCCCCCAAAGAGAACTATACCAGTACCTCAGACTTTCTTTGGAAATAGAATCATTACAGCATTAAGGTGGGCCCTAAATCCAGTGACTGGTGTCATTATAAAAAGGAGAAACCTGGACACAGAGACAGGGAAGTGAAGTGAAGACAAAGGGAGGTGGCCACGTGAAAATGGAAGAATGGGGCAGGGCGGTGGGGTGAAGCACATAAACCAAAGGATGCTAACAACTGCTGGCAAACCATCGGAAGGGAAAGAGCCCCTACAGGGCTTCAGGGGGCAGCAAGGACCTGAGTCGTGGACTTCCAGCCTCCAGAACTGTGAGACAGTAAGTTTATGGTGATTAAGACCACCCAGCTTGTGACAGTTTGTTATGGCAGCCTATTTCAAAAATGGGCTTGTGTTGGGTAATTCTGCCCAACTGTAGGCTAATGTTAAGTGTTCTGAGCACATTTAATGTTTAATGTTCTGATGCTGGGCAGGTTAGGTGTATTAAGTGCATTTTTGACTTTGGGTATTTTCAGGTTATAATGGGTTAATCAGGACATAACCCTATCATAAGTCAAGGGAGACCTGTATAATGTCCTAGTATTTTCCATTTTTATTAAAATAGACATGTAAATATATGCTCAAGAGTCCAGAAGGCCTTGTTCAAACTGCTTATGGTAATTAGTCATGGTTAAGGTGATTATGAGAATTTTTTTTCCCCCTCATCTTTTCCTTAATCAGTATTTCCTGGCTTTCTGGCATGAATGATGCACATTGTGGATTTCCACAACAACACTCTGGGTAACAAAGGAGATGACATGTGACCTGGACTGGGTCAATCAAACCATTCCCCACTCCCCAAGCAATAAGAATTGGTCCAGAATGGACTTGAGACTCAAGTCAGGTCAAATAAAATCCTTCCTTAAGTTTCTTAACTGGACCTATTAGGTAGATTCCTTCACCTCTATGGTGATGAAGCTATGAAGAGGGGAGTCCAGAACCACCAACACCCACAATTCCACGTTCACAGAGGCCAACACTTCCAAGGAGAAGCAGGCGGTGAGTGTCCCAGTGATGGGGAGGCCCTGGTTCCACAAACCTTTTACACTCCAGCCTTCACATGCAGCTGAGAAAGTATGTCCTTTCTTTATTTCCTAGAGTCTGTTCAAGTTTGCTCATGTTTTAAGAAGACATTTTTGTGGACTTTCGTGGTGGTTCAGATGGTAAAGAATCCGCCTGCAATGCGGGAGACCTGTGTTGGGAAGATCCCCTGGAGAAGGGAACAGCGACCCACTCCAGGACTCTGGCCTGGAGAATTCCATAGACAGGGGAGCCTGGCAGGCAACAGTCCATGGGCCCACAAGAAGCTAGACACAACTGAGCAACTTTCACTTCACTGGTGACCCAGTGGTTAAGGATCCACCTTGCAAGCCTTGCAATGTGGGGAACACAGGTTTGATCCCTGGTCAGGGAATTAAGATCCCACATGCCATAGAGCAACTGAGCCTGCCAGTTGTAACTACTGAGTTCGTGCGTTCTGGAGTAGGCAAGCCAAATAAGTAAGTTAAATAAATAAATAAAAATCCCTTTAAATGCAAATTTTATGAATGAATTAGGCTTAAAAGCTTGAATAGTCTATATCAAACATCCAGCAATATTTTCTGCCTTCTTTAAATCAGTCATGAACTCACTTAAGAGATTAGAACCATACAACTATAAGTATACTGAAAGTAACCATTAGAACCATACAACTATAAATATATTGAAAGTAACCTTCTCTAAAAAGATTTTAATACTTTTAAGCCACTGTGAAACAAGTTTATCATTAAATGCAGCATTATCAACTACTTGGTAGGCTTTTACAGAAACTATTTCCCTCAGGAAAGAACTGTGAGTAGTAAAAAAGTTTAAGCATACTCTGAAAATAATTTTCTATCTTCTACTACTAGTGGCTGAGACGGTTAACACTATAAAACTGAGGGGTGAAAAGACTTAAACAGAGACAATTTCAAAGGTGAAGTGATATGTTCAGTACACATTCAATCTCTTATTTCTAACATTATGAAAGCAAGCCATTTTTATTAAGAGAAAATCAGTTTTCTCCACCCTCCCCTGAAAAAATTGTTGAATAAATATTTAAAGAATTTAAAGTCGCCCAAATAGCCCAGCCAAGTGATTCCAACATAAACCATACAGCCTGAGTCAGTGTGTTGACTTGCCTGTCCGGTGCCAACTTCAAAGGCCTCATAATCAACACGCACAGAGGAGACGGACGCTCCCAGCGGGAGCCTCCTCTTGGCCTCGTTCGCGTCTGAGGGAGGAGAAGCCACGTCTTTAGCTTTCTGAGCACTTTCCTCCTGTCCTTTTGTCGACGTGGCCACCACTGCCTTCTTTTCCGATGCTGCTTTTTTCTCTTCCTGTGAAATACCAAAATTTCATAATATAACTAAGGGAAAAAAGTTATCAGCTATCACTATGAAATATCCATATCAATATTAAGGAATGATTAGTAGTTTCTTAGGCATAACAATGAAGGCATTGTGGTTAATTAGAGAAATGTCCTTTTAGAGACACATAGTAAATATTCAAGGAAAAAAATGCCATGATGTCTATAAGCTACTTTAAAATTCTTAAGAAAAAGAAAATTAAGAACAAAGAAAAATGTGGCAAAACAGCTACAATTAAATCTAAATATTAGCTATTATTATACTCTGTGCCATGCACTTTTTATATAATTTAAAATTTTAATAGAAATTTTTTTTTAAATGCCAACTTCTTCCTTCATGATCTCAACTTTAGCCAGATAATTTAGAAGTACTTTATGTAACTGTAAAAATATACTTCCTATAAAGAGGTGTAACTTAAGAAATTTATTCATTCAACATGTTTATATTCTTACGTCTATATGAAGCCACTGATAAGTTTTCCTCAAAAGCATTCTGGGAAGAACACATTGTGGTACATTCATACAGTGGAATAACTGTTCAGAAATAAAAAGGAGTAAACTGCAAATAAAACTACAACTTCATGGATCTTAAAAACATTATGTTGAGTAAAAGAAGAAAGATAGAAAAGAGTTTTCAGTGTTGGTTCCATTTATATAAACTTCTAGAACAGGCAAAACTATTCTACAGTGATCAGATTCAGAAGAGGCACTCCCTGGCGGGAGGAGCTGACCAGAAAGCAGCTTGAGAGAACTGAGTGACAGAAATGCTCTACTTCTGATTTTGGCTGGTGACTACACAGGTGCAAACACTGTCAAAGCTTATTGAACAGAACTCTCAAGACCTACATATTTCATAAGTAAGTCAGTAAAGAAAATCTTTGGGAGCATCAACACAACAGGTGTACCACTACAGTAATGAGACAAAATCCGCGCGTGTTGGTTTGTGATCGCGCCCCAGGATGGCGGCAACAATATCAGGGGAATGTGAACGACCATCACGGTGGATTGCTGATTTCCCACGGGCACAGGTCTCAGAGGTCCTCACTCCCAAAGCTGTGAACGCCTGGGTAAGTCTCTGAACATTACTGACAGTGCCTAAACCCAACAGCTAGTCTGACTGCTCTTGTCCATCAGTGAATTCCAAATACTAGGAAACCTGGACACAGGTCCAACTGGTTAATTCAGAAGATGATATAGCAAAAAGAAAGCTCTCCGCCAGCCATCTGGGAACTGATCCCACTATGAAGGTCTGGGTTGGCCTTGTTATCTCTGCCCTTTGGAGACGCCACAGGATTAAACCTAAAACACAAACTGAAGAATGTGACCAACATTCTTCAGTTTAAATTTTCTTTCTTGCTCTGAAGTACTTCCCATTATAGTCATATAACTTAACAATCTAAATTACTAAGAGAACTGTCTAAATAGATCCTAAACAGTCCTACAGCAAACTGCTGTTTTGTTTCCCTCTTAGACACAGGCAGTAACATGAAAACAAAGTGCGCCCACATACACATACTTGACAATCAATATCCCCAGCACTAAGAATTATTTCTTTTCAAAGGAAAATGATTAAGATGGCTTACAAAGGGGAAAGAGAAGTTCAGGTCACAAATACTTGATCTCCTTATTAAAAATAATGGGCTAACTTTTCAGTTACAGTAAATCAATAGGATGCACCATTTTATCTCATTATTGATCCAGCAGCACCTTGTTAACGATGAAAAACAGAGCGATCAATGGTAACACAGCTGAGAAAGTGTCACGGTTCATTCAGAGGCAATTATTTTTGAATTTAAAAAATAAGATGACTTTATAGGTTTTTACTCCTTTCAAAACATTCTTATAAGTGCCATAACTGATATATTCAAGTTACTACAGGAGCCAAACCAAACTCCTTCTAGAGACTTTTCAAGAACTATAAACAGAACCTTTTTGTCCTTTTTCCCTTTTACTGAAATATAAAATCAAGGACAGATGCAGGGCCTGGCAATCTAGCTTCTCATTTTTTGTCTGTTTTTACAGGCCTGTCCTTCACTGACATGCACATGCAGACGAACGTGCTTACACGTGGAGAACACAGGCTGGTGTCCACAGTGTGGACACACTTGTGGGGTCCTGGTTTTGGTGTGGCCATGTGCTCACCAGAGATTCTGCCTCTCAACTCAGTCTTCATCATCACCTTCAATCAACCACCACAAACACTATCCTGTGTCTAAAATGTGTTTTGAGTCTCACCCTTCTTTTCCATTTCCCATTATACCTCAACCATTTCTGAGTCACTGCATAATTACAGTGACTATGCCGAGATTCCCAACAGCCTCTAGCTTCACCCCTTCCAACTCCACCCCCACACTGTAAGCAAGTGAACTCTAAAACACCAGCCCAGTCATGGAAGTGCCCGGACTGCTCCACTGACCCACAGCGGTGGCTCTCACGCAGTGTCCCTCAGAACTGACCCAGCGGCTTTACACTGCTGCTAAAATGTGGCCCAGTTCTCTCTCTCTCTCTCACACACACACACACACACACACACACACACACACATTAACATAAAATTCAGGTTGATAATGGAATTGTCTCAACTTTAAGATTTGCTCCAACTTTTTCTTCCTTTAGTACTGCGTATCAGCCAGTGGGCCCTAACCAATAGCAAAAGACAGCAAATATTAACGGAAAAACCAGGAAGGAATCAATGTCTAAAAACTCATTTATTATTTATTATAAGCACATTTGCTCATGGTTGACATTTTATAGGGATTTCCCTTATAGTTCAGTTGGTAAAGAATCCACCTTCAATACAGAAGACCCTGCTAATGTGGCTTATAGCACATAGCTTTAAATTTTAACATTTCTGAAGTAAAAAATTAAAATTTATACTAAATTTAGATTTGGTGCTAAATCATAATTTGTGACAAAAATTAATAAGCAAGTCAGCATTTCATGGTGTTAGTTTAAAAAGGACCATGCCTTTCACGGCCATGAGAATACATTTGAGGACCAGCTGCCACTTCCGCCGTTTGGGCCTTTAGGACCCTCTCCCCTACCCTATTCTCAGTCCCCTTGCTGTTTTCACTGCAGAAAAATATTTGCCCCCTCCTGGAAAGCCATTTCCCCTGACCCCACCCCTCCTTCAAGTTCATTCACCAACACCTGGGGGAAGTTTTCCCTCACCAGCCCCGTCCCTTCTCCCATGGCCAGGCCTCACCTGGCTCTGACAGCAGAGCGCACTGTCAGAGGACCGATACTTCCTTTGTGGTCAAATCTCCCCCTCTAGTTAAGACCACAGACCACACGGTTCATCTCCAGATCCCAAGGGTCCAGAACGTGCCTGATGCAAAAGATACACTCCGAAAATGCTGAACTCAACTGCTTAGCCAATCACAACTCTGTCCTATGACTTTATAATCTTATTACACATAAAGGAGCATATTAAGTTCTTTCCAAAGTAAAGAACCACAGACGTTTAAAAGATGGAAGGGTCAATGAAGACCATGTTAATTAATATACAATACAAATAAAATAGCTACCCTAAATGCTAAGTTTATAGAAAATCTCTATATAGTTAACTTAATGAAAATTAAATGAGTTATTCCCAATTGTTTTACTTCTTCTGAAATGCTTTTTAGCTGTTGCTGTTACTGCTGTGTTTTGGATAGCTAACAATTTTTGCTTTTTGGTTATTATTTAGTGAGATGTATGTGTGTGTTCTTTTTATCTCTTTAGATGGTGAGAAGGATTAGAAAGACAGAAAATGAGCTAATATTTATTGGGTGATTAGCTATACATGCATGGCTTCATCCACTCTGCAATCCTGTAAGGAAGGCATTATCACTCCCACTGTAGAAATGAAGGAAACCAAGGACCAGAAAAGTTAAGCAAATTGCTCATGAATATATAGTTAATGAGTAGTTGAACTGGAAATTAGGGTCACCAGCTCATCTATTTGTCTAGGACTTATCCAGTGTTGCACTGGGAAATACGCAAATACCAATTTAAAAACTGCAAGCCCTTTAACCCGAACTATGATCAGCCCCAGGAAAACCAGGAACTGGAATTTAATTAGAATTTAAACCCAGTTCTGGCTGACTCCCACATCTGGGCTTCCATCAACTCAATTACTGTTCCCTTGGGCAGGGAGCACAGTAACTGGCCTAACCATAATGGTATGAACAAAATTTTCCAAAATATAAACCAGCTAGTCAGAGATAAGTTGTGTTTTCTTTTAGGAGCAGAAATGAACCTTACCAGTTTGACAGCTTTATGTTTTACAAAGTTAGCTATCTTCTTTCTGGGTCCAAGTGGTATCCCCATTTCCTTCAGATCATCCACTGTACACATAAGCTTTAAAAGAAAATAGACAAGCACATTAGTCAATCTAATGATACATGAACTGAAACTGAAAAAAGGGAATTATGAAAAGAAACTGTATCATCTAAGGTAATTGAATATCTTAGTCAATTTAATTTTTTTACCCCCACCCTAAGTAATTTTTAATTATGAACTAATTTAGGTGGTAAAATCTTCAGCCTCCACATCTAAATCATTCTCTTAATTTTTACCAGAAAATACACACATGGTTGTACAGTATCAAAAGTTACGTCAAGCGTAAAATGAAGTCTCCTCCCCCAACCCACCCCAACCGCCCAGTCCTCTGAGCAGATACTGCAGGCAACTTGCTCTCCATCCAGAGATATCTGATGTATACACAGCATCCCGTGTATGACTTAGGACTTTTTCCAGGTGTGTGACTTATACGTATCACCAACTCAATGGACATGAATTTGAGCAACTCTGGGAGATAGTGTAGGACAGGGAAGCCTGGCGCGCTACAGTCCAAGGAATCGCAAAGAGTAGGACATCACTTAGTGACTGAGCAACAAACCTATACACAAACAGGTCTGAATTTTGGTCTTTTCACATAGCAAACCTTAGAGATCATTCCACACCAATCCCTCTGGCACTGCCCCATTCATTCAACAGCTGCAGGGTTGGTCCCTGTGTGCATGCACCATAAACGATTTCACTGGCACCCTACCAGTGGACACAGGTATTCCTAAGGTGCTGCTATCACAAATAGTGCTACAGTGAGTATCCTTGGAAATACTATGTATTTTTTCATAGGAAATACCCTTGGCAGTGAAATTGCTGGGCTAAGTGTATGCATTCTTTTTATTTTAAAAGACAGGACTTCCCTGGTGGCCCAGTGGCTGAGACTCCACGCTCCCAATGCAGGGTACCCAGGTTTGATCCCTGGTCAGGGAACAAGATTCCACATGCTGCAACTAAAAGCTGATGCAGCCAAATAAATAAATATTTTAAAAATAATAAAAGATATTGTTAGACTGCCCTCCACAGAGGTTGGACCAATTTATGCTCTTACTCCAGTATGTATCAGTACCTATTTCCTGTTATCCCGGCCACACAGTGTATTAATATCAAACTTTTAATATTCTTGCCAAACTGACAGGTTAAAAAAAATCTCATTGGACTTGTAATTCATGTTTTTCTTGAGTTTCTTGATAAGAAGTTGCTTATTTTATTTTCCATATACATCTGTTCATATCCTTTGCCTATTTTCCTATTGTGTTGATGGTTTGTGTGTAATTTGTAGCAACTTTGAATAACAAAGAAATAAATGCTCTGTCTGTAAGGTGTGCTCCAAATTGTCTTCTTAACCTATCACTGGCCTTTAGATATTGTTTATGGCATCCCCTACCACACAATTTTTTTTTCCTTATGGCTTGTGGGTTTTGTTATACTTAGAAAAATCTTCCCGGATTATTTTTAAAAAAAAAGGTCTCCTGATTTTTTTCAGTTTTTTAAACATTTAAGTCTCTGCTTTCACTGTGATGTAAAAGGGTTTAAATCTTAGTAATTTACCATCTCATACACAGGAAAAACAGTCTCAGACAAAAATGAATCAAACTATCATCAGTACCAGAGATTCCATATCAATCTTTTCCTTTTCAACACAGGAAAAACAGTTTCAGACAAAAATGAATCAAACTATCATCAGTACCAGAGATTCCATATCAATCTTTTCCTTTTCAAAAGTGCTAACATATTCAGAGAGACTAAGTGCTTCCAGAGTTTCTTGCAAAGTCAGGACTTCTTCATTTTCAACATCAAGGTCACAAGACTCATCCAACGTCAGCTTTGGTTCTTCGGGTATCTTTTTAAAAAAAAGTTGGGAGAACATTACAAAGTTCAGAAAAACTCCCATAAAACATCTTTTGATTTATGGAAAAATCTTAATTCTGTTCCATACATAAATTATAATTTTTGGCAGTTTGTTATTTCAAGTTTGAATATCCAGAAAATTACTAAAATTACTAAATTTGTATGCCTCCATTTCCTACAATAATTTATTTCACATTTTTTAAACAAACCATAAACATTCTATCACATTTAAATGTATAATCCATAAGGAAGACAAGTGAGAAACTCAAACGAGCTCTATGGTTCCATCATACTTGTAAACCTCAAGGAGTTTTGTTACATAAAATCAGTTCAGATTTTGAAAAGCTCTTTGGCTCAAACTCTAAATCTAGATGTTAGTGGGTCATACCTGCTTTTCCTGAAAATGTGGTTGCTTCAAAACTCCATTAGCAACAGCTAAAGGCACAGGAGACTTTGATAAGCTCAAATCTTTTTGATTAGACAGGATGTCAAACAATATTAAAGAGCCTTAAAAAAAAAAAAAGAAGCATTTTGCTTTTTTGTTTTATAATGTATTAGGTGCTTCTATAACACTAAATAAATTCTCCTACTCTTTTTGTTCAAAGTCCCAAGTGCAAGTCACGTAAAGTTAGATGCTAATCAAGATCTGATAATCTATATTCTTGCTTTACCAAATAGCAAAATTAAAATATAAAGCATTCCTAGGCAACATGAAAGATGAATAGCAAAAGGCAGAATGTAAATTCAAAGCATTCACTTCTACCCTTTATAAAATTGAAAATCTGTAATTCTAGATCTTTAACAAACCATGTCACCCACACTGAAAACAGTGATGACACAACAAAAATTGTACTTTAAATGTGGAAATTTAAAAGTTTCACCTAAGCTGTGACCAGCAACGGAGACCCCTCCTTTGAAGTCAGGGTTCCGACTCATGAAGAGTGCATACAGACGGTTTATCTCCAATCCCACTTTCTCCACAATCGTCTGACAGTAGGTGGGGCTGTTGTAAAATAAAATGTCTAACAAGGTCTCATTGGTAAAGTGACGAAATCGACCAATACTCGGTAAAGTGATTTTCTTAATATTCCTGTTTAGAAAGAAAAAAGTATACTTAGTAACCACCTTAAATATGAGTTTATAAAAGTTTTGATTTTGAATCCTGAAAATACACTGAGAAAAAAAAAAAAAACCTCACAAACTAATTATGAGTTGATTTCAGAGTTTCTGTAAATAAATCAAGATAAATAAAAAACGTTATCAACTTGTGCCTATAACTATACTATGAATTTGTGGATTCTCTAAAGTTATCATAAAAAAATAAATAAAATAAAGTTATCATATAAAATAAGGCCAAAACAAAGACCTTTACTTCATTTTTAAAGAGCAAAGCCTACCTTTCATTTTTCTTCCAATCTACTAGAAATCAGGATACTTGACAAAAATTGTGGGTGGCAAGGACAACAGAGAATGTAGCAAGAAACTAAGAAAGGAGTTTAAGAGAATGAAAATCTTTCCTGATTTGAGATGGTCATATTTCAGGACACAACACAGCATATTTCAGGAACACCCAGAGAGAAAGAAAACAGCCCCATAACAGGGCCTCAGTTCAGTTCAGTTGCTCAGTCGTGTCCAACTCTTTGAGACCCCAAGGACTGCAGCACGCCAGGCCTCCCTGTCCATCACCAACTCCTGGAGTTTACTCAAACTCAAGTCCATTGAGTTGGTGATGCCATCCAACCATCTCATCCTCTGTACAGGGCCTCACATGATAAAATGTTCGTAGGTTAGTTTTATTAAAACACGTGCCCTGAAACACCATGATGTCCACTAAAATCCAAGTATGTTATCAGCTCTGCGTCCCTGGCAGAAATACTTCCTAAGTCTATGGTTCCCAGCTGGCAGCAATCACAGTTGACTGGAGGCCTTTTTAGTTGTCACAGGGCCCGGTAAGAGCTGCCGGCAGTTAGTGGCGTTTAGACTGAGGACATTAATCAGCCTACAGTACACACAACAGTCTTTCATGACAACTATCCTGCCAGAGAGTCTCCACTGAGAAACAATCATCTCAACCAGCGGTTCTCAACTAGGGGCAACTCTGCCCCCAGGACACATCTGGCAGTGACTAGAGACATTTTTGGTTGTTAAATCAGAGGTACGGTTGAGTTACTCTTATCTGGAGGGTAGAGGCCAAGGGTACTGTTCAACATGCTACAATGTACAGGACAGTCCCATGTCTGAACCACCAAAGAAAAAAAACTGCTATAGGTAAGTATTTTAAAACCAGTTTAAGTTTCTTAGATTCTCTTAAGTATTTGCAATAGAAATATACACACCACATACATATATAATCAGTCATGCACACATACAAAGTAGCATATAAACTTAACAGCATTTAATCATATATAACAGCAAATATACAATCAAAGCTTTTTAGTGTTACTTGTTAAAGTCATAATAAACTACTTTATACAATAGTTTAAAATTTGAATCTAAGCCTGACTAATCTGAAAACCAAGTTATCAAAATCCACAAACCTGTCAACACCTGTGGCATCTCCACCCAAGGAACTGTGCCAGTGAACTGGAAGGAACTCCACTCTGCTTACTTTCCGATCATCTAAAGATTTCTTGAAATGTGTCTGCAGCAATTTGAGAGAAACCACTCTAAAATCATCCACTTGAGAAAAAAAAAAAATCGGGGAAGACAAATGTACTTGATTAAATTTTGCTACCTTGGTAAGCAGTCAGCAATCACCTCAATTATACCAGTATTTTTTGTAACACTAACTTTTCAAAGAAAAAAATGACAAAATTTAGTTCAGAAAAGAAAAAAAAAACTTTAAGAAGTTCTTCCATTATTTTACAGAAATAGATAAATGACTGAAAAATATTAACTCAACTACCACTACTAGCAGGCAGAAATGCACTGTTGGTAGACTCTGGAATCAAATTAACCTGCTCCAGAATCTCCCAGACTGAGATACAGGAGAGGTTAACTCATACTCTGGGCCTCAGTTCCTTACCTAATAGTAAAGATAACAGTAACAACACCTATACCTCAAAAGCTTATTATGAGGGTTAAATGACACAAAACATGCAAGATACTTGGCGCGTACCAAGTATTCAATAAATATGAACTATTACTACAAATAAAAAAATAAAATTCATAGCTTTTTATTTATGTAAAACAAATTCATAGTTCTTTTAAACAACTTCTCACAATTCACCAAAAATCAGTTCAACATGTAGGTGTTCCTAGAAGCTGAAAGTGTTCAGGCAGAGGCTGTCAGAAGGGCTAAATTATTTCCAAGATCCCTGCTCATTCTTCACAGTCTAGGATTTTATGAGTTACAAATGTCATAAGAGCAAAATAAGTACAAATTAGTATTGCCCAGTGATCAGTTCAATCTCCTCTGACAGTACATCAGCCAACAGTATACAGCTGAAAACACTTTAAAATGAAGGCTTCAAGTTCTTCTAATAGTTTTCAAATCATTTCATGAAATAAAGTGACTAACACTTACCACATTCAATAATGCTTCTAAAGCGCAAGTCACACACAGGTCCAATGCCATGTACCATGAACACCAAATGGTCAACCTGAGGCATTTCTCCTGCAAAAGACAGACAGACATGCACATATCCATACATACAAACATACACAAGCTGGAGACTGGTTTAGGTTTTATTAAACGAGTAGCAATATTCAATATCCCTTTTGTCATCACAAACTTGCCAAAATTAGATGAACAAAGCTTAAAGTCCATCTTGGCATAAATCAGTGAACTAGACCAAGGTGTAGAGAAAGCAGCTCACTGGAGAGGCTATGAGCCAATAATAACCATCAGTTTTGTACCTCTAGAGGCTCCATAACCTTGTCATTTCTCCAGAATTGCCCAGGGCACTAAGCCCCATGTGGAGAAGCAATCTGCCAATATAAAACTTACAATCTTTTCCCAAAATCCTTCTCTTTGTTAGATTTATACACACTATAACGAACATTTTCAAGCTAAATCCACTATTTTACTCTGATTATCTCATTCAGATTGTAGATTGATTCAGATTATTTAATCTGAATAATAATTCAGATTGTTTCATTATTTTATTCAAATATAGCAGGTAATCCTAATAATTGTTTGCTTTTCTCATCATTTTGAAGTAGCAAAGTTTAAAAATGATCTTGATCCTAAAAAATTATACACACCATCAGGAATTTCATCAAGGTTATCATCAATTCCACGCTTTACAACCCTAGGCCTTGTCTGTCCATCTTGTGTGGTCCCCCATTCATCAGGCACTGAGGAAGGTTGGAACTGAACAATAACCTTCAAAATACAGAGAAGGATTATGACAGAGCTCACGACCAAATTCATTTCCACTATAAATTAAGTAATTTATTTCAATACATGATAAACTACTTTATAGTACAGCTTATAAATCAAGTACTTATACTGCTCCTCCAAAATCACTTTTCTAGCAGTTTTGCTGGTGTTCAGTAACCATTAAGATTAAGCAAGTCAATACCATTATTTCCAATGCTTATGTTGAAAAATAATACAATTAAATGAGAAGTAGTTTGTCTTGATTTAAAAATATAACAAATTTCCAGGTTTACATGTAAGAAATTAAAGAAAAGTTACCTGCAGTAAGGAATCTTTGCTTTATAAACACAAAATCCTCTAAATAAACAGTGCAAATTCAATTTCAATGTCAAAAACAGACTTACCTACCACTTTTCAGGAAGACATACACTATTCTATTAAATCAACTGTATTTAATTTAGCCCAGTGTCATACGGAAAAATCTCAAACAACCTAATCTACTATGTAAAGGAATCAGAAAAAGAAGAAAAAAAGAAGTCCAAAATCAGCAGAAGGAAAGAACTAATTAAGATGAGAAAGGAAATAAATAAAACAGAGGCCAAAATAATAAGAGCAATGAAACCAAGAACTGGTTTTTTGAAAAAGATAAAACAAAATTGGTAAAATGTTAACCAGGTTTACCAAGAAGAGGGCACAACTAAACAAAATAAGAAATGAAAAAAGAGAAATAACAACCAAAATTCAACACCCATTCCTAACAAAACTCTCATCAAAGTTGGTATAGAGAATATATCTCAACATAACAAAGGCCATTTATTAAAAAACCCACCACTAACATCATACTCAGTGGTGAAAAGCTGATAGTATTTCCTCCAAACTGGAAACAAGACAAAGATGCCCAGTCCTGCCACCTCTATTTAACATAGTACTGGAAGTCTGGCCACAGCAATCAGATTAGAAAAAGAAACAAAAGGCATCCAAACTGGAAAGGAAGAAGTAAAACTGTCACTATTTGCACATGACATGAAAATCCTTTGTATACAGAAAATCCTGAAGTCTCCACCAAAAAACTATTAGAACTGATATACGAATTCAGTCAAGTGGCAGAATACAAGAATTAATATACAGAACCCTGTTGCTTTTCTATACACTAATAATGAACTAAAAGAGGAAGAAAAAGAAAAAATCCCGCTTAAAATCTCTTTGAAAATAAAATACCTAGGAGTAAACTTAAACCAAAAAACTTAAAAGTTCACAGCAGTACTAGTTACACCAGCCAAGATATGGAAGCAACCCAAGTGTCCATCAACAGACAAGTGGATAAAGAAGATGTTGGACACACACACAGATATAGACACATACACACACACAATGGAATATTAGTCATAAAAAAAGAATGAAATTCTTCCATCTACAGCAACATGGATGGACCTAGAAACATGTGTAATGAAATTAAGTCAGAGAAGACAAATACTATACCACTTATCTGTGGACTCTAAAAAATAAAACAAATTAATGTAAATAGAAAAACAGACTCATAGATTTGAAAAAACACAAACAGCAGAGCAGTTTAACAAGTAAGGGGAGGGAGAGGAATGAGGCGAGACAGAGGCGGGGGAGTCAGAGACACAACCCACTATACAAAATAGATAAGCTACGAGGCTACACTGCACAGTGCAAGGGATCACAGACATTACCTTGTAATGGCTTCCAAAGCAGTGTAACAATCTGTAAAAGTACTGCGTCGGAACGCTGAACACCGGAAACTAATATATTGTATAAATCAACTGTACTTCAATTAAAAAAGTAAAATGCTAGTTTAACATCAACCTCTCCCTCCCCCCAGAAAATGAATGCATGTAAGGTGGTATGCAAAGTTTTGTTTGTTTATATAAAAACAAGAGTTAAAAAAAAAAACCAGTTAAAAAAGAGTAAGCATGGTTACCATTAAGATGCAAAACTAGGGGAATGTAGAAGTAAAAGGCTTTTATTTTTCATTTAATACCTTTCAACACTTTAAATTTTGATGGACTATGGGTATGTTTTTATTTACTTATTTCAATACACCAGTAAGGACTATAGTGGTGGTCAGAATACAGATTTTTTTTTTTCTTTTACATTTTTCTGTAATAAATAGCCTATGTTCTGAGAAACTACATATGCATTGTGCTAGATGCTTTTGCACAAACAACCCCACTTCATCTAAAATATGACCCTAGGAGATTGTTGCAGTTGAGAGACCTGGAGCTTAGTTTAAGGATGGTAAATGGAGGAATTTGAACACCACACCCAGTATTTTTAGAGAAACAAGAAAGGTTCCTGCAGACAATATAAATAAAAAGAGGAAGAATGTATTTTTACTGTAAAGGTTGAAACAAACCACTCTCAAGGGCAAGGTAGGCAAACTATTAATGCAGGTCAAACCTGGCCTACCACTCATTTTTATAAGCAAATGAAAATACTGAAATATTGTTTTAATTGAAATATTGTTTGTTTTATTGAAAATAGCCATGCCCGTTGGTTTACATAATGCCTAAATACCAATAATCTTTCAGAGACTACATGGCCTACAAAGCCTTAAATATTTACTCTCTCACCCTTCACAGAAAAGTCTGCTGACCTTGGGTCAAGTATAAAAACTTGTCAAGCTTAATTTCAATGATGCATACTAAGCTTTAGCTAACATGCTACCATAAACAGAAACTTAGTGAGAGAAATTTAAATTTCATTTATTTTTCTATCATCCATGCAATGTACTTGTTGTATCCCTACTGCAGAATAAAAATGAACACTTATCAAACATATTCAGCAAAATAATAATTTTTTAAAACCTAAACATTTTAATATCTTAAACAATATCACTACCTTTGGATTGTGCATAACAATTGTCTCTCCACTTGGAAACTCTAATCTTCGGTGCCACTGATTTGTGGTTACAGCTTTCTTATATTCCGCCTACAATGGAAACGACATACAATCCAGTAAGACAAATTTGTGTCACAGTCCACATAAGAGAGAGTGTGGAAGAAAATTATTAACAATGACAGTAATAAAAAGAACAATCGCAGATCTCATTTACTAAGTGGTTACCAAACTTAACATTGTACATATAGTACCTCATTTGATTAACTGCTTTTATTCAGCCCTAAATAACATTATCCCCATTATACACAGGTGAAAACCAAAGTTTCGAGTTGTCTATTAATTTCTTTGTTGTTGTCGTTCAGTTGCTAATCCGACTCTTTGCAACCCAACAGACTGCAGCACACCAGAATGCCCTGTCCTTCACCATCTCCTGGATTTGCTCATATTCATGTCAGCTGAGTCAGTGATGCTATCGAACCATCCCACCCTCTGCCTCCCCTTCTCCTTCTGCCTTCAACCTTTCCCAGCATCAGAGTCTTTTCCAATGTGTCAGCCCTTCACATCACGTGGCCAAAGTATTGAAGCTTCAGTATCAGTCTTTCCAATGAATATTCAGGGTTGATTTCCTTTAGGATTGACTGGCTTGATCTCCTTGCTGTCCAAGGGACTCTCAAGAGTCTTCTCCAGCAACAAAATTCGAAAGCATCAAGTCTTCAGTGCTCAGCCTTCTTTAAGGTCTAACTGTCACATTCATATATGACTACTAGAAAAACCACAGCTTTGACTAGACAGACCTTTGTTGGCAAAGTGATGTCTCTGCTTTTCAAGACACTGCCTAGGTCTGTCATAGCTTTCCTTCCAAGGAACAACAGTATTTTAATTTCACAGCTACAGTCACCACCCACAGTGATTTTGGAGCCCAAGAAAATAAAATCTGCCACTGCTTCCACTTTTACCCCTTCTATTTGCCATGAAGTGATAGGACCAGATGCCATGATCTTAGTTTATTGAATGCTGAGTTTTAAGCCAGCTTTTTCACTCTCCCCTTTCACCCTCTTCGCTTTCTGACGCTATTAAAGTGGTATCATCTGCACATCCGAGATTGTTGATGTTTCTCCCAGCAATCTTGATTCCAGTTTGTGCTTCATCCAGCCCGGCATTGTGCATAATGTACTCTGTAATATAAGTTAAGTGAGCAGGGAGACAATCTACAGCCTTGTTGTACTCCTTTCCCAATTCTGAACCAGTCCACTGTTCTATATCTGGTTCTAACTATTGCTTCTTGACCCAAATACAGGTTTCTTAGGAGACAGGTAGGTGGTCTGGTTTTCTCATGTCTTTAAAATTTTCCAGTTTGCTGTGATCCACATAGTCAAAGGCTTTAGCTGAGTCGACAAAGCAGAAGCGGATGTTTTTCTAGAATTCCCTTGCTTTCTCCATGATCCAACAAATGTTGGCAATTTGATCTCTGGTTCCTCTGCCTTTTCTAAATCCAGCCTGTACATCTGGAAGTTCTCGGTTCACCTACTACTGAAGCCTAGCTTGAAGGATTTTGAGCACAACCTTACTAGCATGTGAAATGAGAGCAACTGTATGACAGTTTGAACATTGTTTGGCATTGCCCTTCTTTGGGATTGGAGTGATATTTTCCAGTCCTGTGGTCACTGTTCAGTTTTCCAAATTTGCTAACATATTTGGTACAGCACTTAAACAGCATTACCTTTTAGGATTTGAAATAACTCAGCTGAAATTCCATCACCTCCACTAGCCTTGTTCATAGTAATGCTTCATAAGGCCCACTTGACTTCACACTCCAGGATGTCCAGCTCTAGGTTAGTGACCACACCATCATGGTTATCCAGGTCATTAGACCTTTACTGTACAGTTCTTCTGTGTATTCTTGCCACCTCTTCTTAAAGGACCCCCTTCACAGATCACAGCCCTGTTCCGGCAAAGGGGCTTGCATAACTCAGTGAGGCATGCCATGCAGGGTCACCCAAGACAGATGAGTCAGAGTGAAGAATTCTGACAAAACATGGTCCACCGGAGGAGGGAACAGCAACGCATTCCAGTACTCCTGCCAGGAGATCCCCATGAACAGTATGAAAAGGCAAAAAGGGACAACAGACAGGTTTACTAACTTGTTTGTGGTGGTGGTTTCACAGGTGTGTGGATATGCCCAAACTTTCTGAATCAAATACATATCATAAATATGTATAGTTCACTGCCTGTCAATTATACTTCTAATGCTACCTGAAGCCCACTTGACTTCACACTACAGAATGTCTGGCTCTAGGTGAGTAAACACACCATAGTGATTATCCAGGTCATTAAGAATTTTCTTGTATAGTTCTTCTGTATGTTCCTACCACCTCTTCATAATCTCTTCTGCTTCTGTTAGGTCTTTTTCATTTCTGTCCTTTATCATGCCCATGTATGCAGATGAATTAATTTAACATATTTCAAATATTTAAATACTCAATTATTAAGAAAATTTTAACAATTAACACTATTATGTAAAGCAACATTAACCGCCAGTTTTAAGATGGTTAAAAAGTCTGACAACATCTATTCCTATTCTTATGTTTATTTTCATAAGCCCTTTAACTGAATATTAATTTTAAAAACATCCATACACTTGGCATGTATTAGTAGCAGCAGATCCCAGCAGCCTAAGTTCTTTTCAAGATTTGATACAATATCTTATTATATTAGATCTGTAATGTTCCCCTGAAAAACATTCTATCTTCAGACACTAAGACCACAATTAAATGCACTTCAAAAAAGATGACACTAAAAAAATGATGACACTAGTTAAAATGTAGTCTTCTTTGTGAACAGGATCAAGATGAGGTGTCCTGTAAATGAAGTCTGCTCCACTGTGAGAGGTGATACATGAGGCTCCAATGTATAAAGAGTCTATGTGTTTTAAAGAAAGGCATAAAAGAATAAAGCCCACGTACCTCTAGCTTTTCACTGAACTCCTCTGTATAGGGAATAAATCTGCTGTCTGTGTCGCCTTTGTAGAACCAAGTACAGCGTCTCACTTCGGCTGGCTCTTCTTCCCAGTACACGGCTTTCCGCATCCGGTCATAGAGGTAGACATCGTAGCGCCCTCCATCAGTGCCAAGGACCACGTTCTCAGGGTCTGGCTGGACTGGAGAACGAAGTCCACATTTTAATTGAACAGTTACAAGGTAGATTTAAAAGTAATAAATAATGAATGTGGTGACTCGTCTAACATTAAAGACAAAGAACGAAGCTCATTTCTATTCAAAAACAGAATTTTAAAATTAATATGTCCATGGCTGATTCATATCAATATATGGCAAAAACCACTACAATATTGTAAAGTAATTAGCCTCCAACTAATAAAAATAAATGGGGGAAAAAAAAGAAATAAATAAAATTAATATGTGATGCTCAAAATGATGACTCTTTCTTTTAAGTGGAGAAGACATAACCAGAGTAAAATATAACAGCATCATGAAATAATTCCAGTAACTGGTAGGCTTTTTCTCTATATACCAAAGCAGCAAATGCTCCATGAACATACTTCTAAAAAATAGGTGATTTTTCAGTCCTAAGATGAACTATCTTCAGGATAAACAAAAAAACCTATTTCTATAGTGAAAACTTCTCAGAGTCTTAACCTATTCCTGTGCACTGCCTCAAGAGATGGATGTTCTTGCTACAGAAAAAAAAAGAGAGAGAGATGTAGTTATAGCATTTTTAAAACTCTTATCTGAAGGAACAAGAGTTCCATAGAAAATGCTTTATAAATGCCCTATGAAGTGAAAGTTAAAGTCGCTCAGTCACAACCAACTCTTTGTGACCCCATGGACTATAGAGTCCATGGAATTCTCCAGGCCAAAAATACTGGAGTAGGTAGCCTTTCCCTTCTCCAGGGGAGCTTCCCAACCCAGGGACTGAACCCAGGTCTCCCACATTGCCCTCTAGCTACAAACAAATAAAGGAAATAAGAAAACTGACACCTGGATTATATGAACTACTTTATTTCTTGGATTTAAAATACACAAAAAATTATTAAAACATGTCTTCAAATACCTTACTCAAATAACCCAGAACTTAATAATACAAGTGTATTATTGAAAGTATCATCACCTTAAGGTACAGAGGCTGGTGAGGTCTACGGGATTAAAGAAAGTGACATTCATAAAAAGGAGGCCATAGATACTTACTCTTCATTCCACTCTTCCTCAAATCAGATACAAATGATGCAGGACCCACACTTACCTGAATTATAGATTTCTTCAAGATTCAAAGAGTCAAAAACACTGAAAGGCATCCACAGTTGTTTGTATTCTATCTCCTTGCAGTAAAACCAGTGGGGCTGGACAGGTTCATACTGGTTTTGAAGCAGAAAAGGAGGTGGTACTTGCACAGGGGGCCCCACAGGTCTGGCAGGTGCCTGCTGCTGGATTGGAGGGGGCAACCCTGCCTGCGCCGAAGGAGGGCTCTGGAGGGGACAAAAGACAGGACCATCAGTCAGTCCAAGGAACAATTCTGTGTATGCTGCAGACCCAAACTGACATTAGTAATAATTATCCTTAATATTTCTCTAGACAGCTATTTAATAACTAAGCTCCAGAGCAATTAAATTTTTAAAAAAATCTTAACAAAACCCCATGCCAGCTGGGAAGTAAACAGGGCTTTCTCACACTGATGGCAAAGTAAACTACCTTTATAGAAATCAATCCAGCAGTATACCTCCTGTCATTTACTTCATCTTTAAGACACGCATAATCCTTGAGAATTCTGTGGCAGTCCAGCGGTTAGGACTTGCTGCTTTCACTGCTAAGGGTCTGGGGTCATCCCTGGTCCGGGAAGTAAGATCCCACAAGCCATGAGGCACGGCCAAAAAAAAATAAAAAATAATGCACATTCCCTGACGTAGCTATTCCATTTCTACAAATTCATCCTAAAGACGTAACTATAAAAATGTACCCACAAGGACATATACTGAAAGATTATTTATAACAGACAATCATTGGATACAATCTAAAGACCTACCAGAAACCTGATTAAACAGATCATCTTTTACTCATATACTGGAATTCTCTACAAAGATTAAAAATGTTTCAGAAAAAAATCTTAACCTCTAAAATATGTTGACATAAAAAACATATATAATGCTTGTCAAGGAAAAACTATGTTTATCTAGAAAAAAGATAAGAAAGACATAATAACTAAAAACAAGATTTTCTTGTGGCAATTTTTACTCATTTGGCTATTAGTCATTTCTCAAATTTTATGCAGTAAAAATACTTTTAAAAGCAGAATACAATTATTTTTTTAATTTTATTAAAAATGATTTCAAAATATTCCATCAATGTTAAATTTACTGAGGTTGATTACTGCAGTCAAGCAAAATAATATTCTTATTCTTAGGAAATACTAATACACACTAAAGTATCTAGCAGTAAAGAATCATAATGTATATAAGTGAAAGTGAAAGTCTCTCAGTTGTATCCAACTCTTTGCGACCCAATGGACTACACAATCCACAGAATTCTACAGGCCAGAATACTGGAGTGGGTAGCTGTTCCCTTCTCCAGGGGATCTTCCCAACCCAGGGATCAAACCCAGGTCTCCTGCATTGCAGGTGGATTCTTCCCCAGCTGAGCCACCAGGGAAGCCCTATAATGTATGTAACTGATCATCAAGTGTTTCCCCCCAAAACTGCACATATACAGGGTGAGAAAGGAACGGGGGAGGAGAGAATGCGCCAAAACGTGTCAGTGTGCATGTTCACGAAGGACAGAACAAATGTTCATGACAGGGAATCTGGGTTAGAGTACTGGGCGTGTTCTTTGTCCTATTTTTTTTTTTTAATTTTTGCAACGGTTTACTTAAAATTATCATTTAAAAAATTTTAAATCAAAACTCTTCAAAATTTCATCAGCAAACAAGTATACTAACTTACATTACATGCTACCAATCTGCTGAAATCCACCATTACCAAGAGTTTGTGTACTGGTATGATTAAGATTAGATGGTAAAATGAAGGCTATTCTCTATCACCACTGACTACAATACCATTATCCCTGCCACACTGGGTTCTTAATTCTTCCTTCCAATCATTTCCCTCTTTCTGATTCAGTTCACTTCCCTCTGGAAGTCAGCTGAATAATTGGGAGGGTAGGGGGAGCATAAAGGAATTTCATAAAATTTACCCAAGGCAAAAGTTATTCCATCATTCGTCTGAGGTAGTCTGTCTAGATCCAAACTTTATAAATGTAAATAAATTACTGGAGTAATCAATTTTAGTCCCAGTAATTGAGCATTTTGATTGAACAGTGTAATTTAAAAAAGAGAAACTGATAATAGTTTCGTCGACTCTCACACATCTCCAGACAACATTTGTTACTGGTATCTTATATTAAATCTGGTAATACTGGCATACAGTTAATGCATTAAAATCAATTATTACTTCCATAAATAGAAATATAACCTAAAACATGAACCATTCAATGAGCTACTTTGAAAAGATTGTTTACTTCAAAACATTTGGCTTACCAAAAAAAAAAAAAAAAACAACCCTCTGAAAATAATTTGTCATCAAAGCACAGGTAAAAATGAGACAGGGATTAGAATCACAGTGAATATAATTTTAAAATTATATATATCAAATTTATACAGATATAGAAGCATGTCTTCATACCGGCGGCAAAGATCCTGGAGGCACCTGGTACATCTGAACGGGGGGCGCGGAGGGCGGAGGATGGGAGGGATGGGCTGGTGTCTGGCACTGCTGCAGCTGCGGTGGTGCAATGTAAGGATTAGCCCTGCTGCTCACAGCCGTGTGGCGATACGGATTGTATCCATGTTGGGGTGTTCCTTGTGGTGGGCTCCCAAAATTCGAAGGAGGGAGGTTACTGGGCTGAGAAGGCAGGTAAGGATTTATTCCCATTTGTGAAGCAGGTGGAGCACCATATTGCGCCTTCGAAATGGATGATGAAAATGCATTCGACACATCTTGGGATCCAGTTGTAAAAGGCAGAGCCGTTGGGGGCTTGGAGTAGCCTGATTGTCCAGCTGATGCTGCTGCAGTTGTTAACGGGGACTGTCCAATATTCCCAAAAGGATCACTACTGCTTGATACCTGAGAGAAGTAACTAAATGTCTGTGGGGTAGATGTGTGAGCAGAAGTCTGCCCAAGGAAGCTGTCCTCCTCACCCACATCGGTGGAATCCTCTGCAAGGGAACAGGAGGGCACACATTTTAAAGGGATGCTGTTACTCTGTGGATAAGATTCTATATGGCAGGTCTAGCAATTATACCTCTTATTTTGTTGTTCAAACTTAAACTTCTGCCCTAAAGACAATAATGAAAAATTTGTTTTTCTTTTCTCTTTGAAATGAAAAACTACAAAATACCAGTAAGAAACAACAAGAGGAGGGAAACCTTGAAATTCATTCATAAGCTCACCTCCTAGAGACAATCACTGTTAATGCTGTTATTATGTTGATACATACCTTTCCATACTTTTAAAATAAATATAAATAGTTACATACTATTTGGTAGATATGTATAAATTATGTAGACACATTTGTATATAACCCTGGTTTCCTGCATTCCTGCAGATTCTTTACCATCTGAGCCACCAGGGAAGCCCATATTTGTACATAGGAGAATTTTTCAAAAAATGCAAGCAAAATTTGTACCTACTAGTTTTAGATGTTGTTTTGAATGATTTTTTTTTTCCAGTAAGAAACAATTCAAACATTATTCCGCTACCCAAATACACAGAACTTTATTTATACAGCAACGACAAGAAACTAAAGTACAGACATTAACTCTGTTGACAAGAAGAGGTGTGTCAGGGCGCTCACCTACAAAGCACTCATTATACAAGTGAACATGAGGCGCTGGCATTCCCGAGGCAAAGTAGGTCAACCATTCATTACCATCCCTAAAACCACACAGTATCACAACCAGGTAACTCGTCATTAGAGAATGACAATCACCAAAAAGAAGTCATTTCTAACAAAGGGAAGGTCTCCTCACTTCCCTTTGCCAAACTTGATCTTCGCTGTGGGTATTTTGGCACCAAACTATATTATTTTATTCTCTCTTTCGCTACCAAGTTGTAAAATAATATTTTCCTTCTATACGGCCTAAAAAGTTGTCTAGTGTTCCTTAGAAACTCTTATGAGTCCTTAGCTTGGAACATCACCTTTCTCTTCTTAATCTTTTCTTTCTCCCATCTCAACCCCTTATCTTCAAATCTCTCTAATCTCCCACCACTGGGGACACAGAGCAGATGAGAACAGTGGACCCCTTCCCAACACACAGGCAGGCTGTGGTCCCTGTCCTTGAAACCTGCCGAAGTGTGACCTTTCAAGCTCTGAGCTCCTTCCTGACCTCTACTGCTGAATGTGGCCTTCAGCTGTTAGGCTGCTCCCAGTTATATTTCACATATCAATTTAACTGAGATACTCCACTATTCAAAATACCCCTCTGAACTGTTTCTTCGTAATTAAAATATCACTTCCTGAGCAAGGCCCCCTGTCTGCTTTTATCATTCTACTTCTCTGATACATTTCCAGTTCCTATCCTCTCTCTCCATTCCCATGAACCTCACCTGGACTCAGACTTCAGCTCATCTCTCAACATCTGAAAGCAGGGGGAAAACTTCTGTGGTATCCTTCATCTTTTAAAGCAACTTGGGATCAATCTGATACAAGAAACTTTCCTCTGATTAGCATCATTTACAAACAAAATACTGATCTCATCAAGCTGCCAGTCTCACCTCAGGGGCACTTTCTAATTACATGTGGACACCTTTGGCATTAAGACCCGTATCTTTAATAAGCGCCTGTATACTTGTGACACTCCCAACTCTGTCCCAGACTGAGACTGATCGATGTGTCCCAAAATCTATTTTCCAACTGCTTCCTCAGTACTTGTGGCAGGTTCAGACACATACATCTCAAGTTTAGTAAGCCTAGACTGTCATCTTAACTGTCCCCCTTCATGTACTCCTTTTACAATCTCACCACCTCAGCAAACGTCTACCAACATCCATCCAGACAGGAAAACCAGAAACCTCCTCTCTTGAGATGCCTCCCTCTCTTCCATTTAATCATTTAGATCTTCAATTAAAGAAGTACACAGTATCTATTGTATGCCAGGTGGAGCTGTCTCTTGGAGCTGAAACTGAACAGATAAAGAGCCTGCACATTGGAAAGTCTGGCCCTCAGTGAGTCACTAAGTCCCAACAATTTGATGGTGTAAAAATCTCTTACTTCTGTTTCCTGCTCTTCACACCCCACATGGCTGACCAGAGCCAGAGTGCCACTCACTCCTGCCTGAATCACAGTGGCGTCCAGACTAGACACTTCTGCTATAGTCAGCTTTACTCCTCTGGTGCAATCTCAGAAAACTACAGTCTTTCTGAAACACATCTCTAATGTCACAGCCCTGTTTAGAACCCTTCAAGAGCACCTGCACACCACACAGGATGTACTATGAACTCCTCAATGTGCTGTATGAGGCCCTTCGTGACCTGGTTCCCCCACTAACCACTTGAGCCACTCCCCTGTATTCACTCTAGTCACATGGACCTGGGGGGGGTGGAGCGGGGGGACTGGCCAAAAGGGAAAGAGTTAGAGGGGAGAGAGAGAGAATGTGAGCACCTACCTCGAAATCCCACCAAATCTGCAGGTTTCTCTCACACCTCCAGACTTTTCCATACGCCTGTCTCCCCAGACTTCCTAATTTCTATGTATCCTTCAACACTCAGCTTAAGAATCACCTCCTCTGTAAAGTTCTGAAGGTCTAAGGGATGTCCGCTCCCTGGTCGGCCAGCCTATCAATCCCTCTTTCCAGCCATCACAAACCTGGACCACAACTACTTACACAGCTGGGTACAGTGTCTGTAAAACCGTGCAGTCACTGAGGACAGTGCTATCTGCTCCTCTCTGTCTCTCTGACACCTGGAACAGGGCCTGACAAACAAGCTGCTCGATCCAGGTTCACTGAGTGAATGAAACTTCCTCTATGCCTCTTTAACGGACATTGATTCATCGCTGCTTCCAATGCCACAGGTTCTCCTTTGGTCTCTGGAAATTCACTGAATGGACTTCCAATCATCAACTCTTTTTTTTAAAGACAGAAAAACTTTTGTTAAAGAATTTCAGTTCTAAAACTTATTAATTTTCTTACTACAAAACAAACCATCTCCAAGAAACAATAGCTTTCAAGACAGGTAAGTTACCCTGTACTTGACAAGGAAGATGCTGCTGCTGCTGCTGCTGCTAAGTCACTTCAGTCATGTCCGACTCTGTGCGACCCCATGGACTGCAGCCCACCAGGCTCCGCTGTCCCTGGGATTCTCCAGGCAAGAACACTGGAGTGGGTTGCCATTTCCTTCTCCAATGCATGAAAGTGAAAAGTGAAAGTGAAGTCGCTCAGTCATGTCCAACTCTGAGTGACCCCATGGACTGCAGCCTACCAGGATCCTCCGTCCATGAGATTTTCCAGGCAAGAGTACTGGAGTGGGGTGCCACTGCCTTCTCCAGACAAGGAAGATGTTTACCATTTATTAACAGTGACAGGCACAAACAAAATATTTTAAAGGAACATGGGCATGAACCAAACATTTGTGAAGCAGAGGATGATAAGAGAACCCCATGTACAACCTTATTTATTCCTGCAACCTCCAAAAGCATTCTGCTCCAGCCATGCTGGTTCTCCACCAAAAATGGCAAGGTGGAACTTTTCAGCCACACTATCAAAACGAGACATATTCCTAACTTCCACCTTTTCACTCATTCAACAAGTTTCTAGAGAAAAAAATCTGCCTACGGCATACCAGGCAGTGTTCTAGGCATAAGCTCCTGCTCTCACGGAGCTCACTGTGCTAGTGGGACAAGATAAACAAAGATGTGGACATGTCAGGTGGTAAGCACCAAGAAGAAACATGACACCATGGAAGAGCCATCAGGTACTGCTCGGGTTCGCCCCTTTTCACCTCTCCATGAAACTTTCCTTGGTCCTCCAAATAAGAATAAATTATTCAAGAGAAAAATATTCACAATTTCCCGAGGAGCTCTGTGCTGGGCACTAAACAAGATTCTAGAAATAAAAAGGTAAATAAGTCATAGCTGCAAACTTCATATAACTCATAGTCCAAATAAACAGGCAGACACGCTTACTTTACAAACGTTTATGCAACATGATGTGCCAGATGCTATATTCAGCGCTTCACAAAAATCAATTCAATTCTCCTGACAGCCCTGGGAGGCTGCACATGTATGGAAAAAGAAGCACAGAGAGGTGAAGTAACATGCCTGAGGTCACACAGCAAGTTATTGCCAGGGCTAGGGTTGGAATACACTCGGGGCTCCTAAACACCAGCATAATCATGAAAATTATGCCGCATAATCATGAAAACGCAAGCTCCGTAGACACTAATAAAGATATGTACAAAGTGTTAAGGTGCACATAGGAGTGGGTACCTAAGAAAACAAGCAAGAGCTTCTAACAGAAAATGAAAAAAAAAAAAAAAAAGAAAATGAGGCAAGGCCTTGAAAGATGACTGTGTTCTATACCTCTGCTTTGCAAGTATTACGAGCGTATCCGAAGATAGTTTACTGTATCCAAGGAGAGGGGGCACTAATTTATTTTACCTTCCCTGCAAGCGCCTGGCTGACCAGTAGATGTTCAACAAAAACGTGAGGAATGCCACTGCAGGAGTGGCCAGCACTTGAACAGTCCCTTCGACGAAGAGCTTGGCCCCCGCCCCCAAGACCCCAAGCTACTCAAATCTGGCCACTAACTGCCCTGACAAGGTCGCAGAGGGTCGGATCCAGGCAAAGGAACAACCTCCTGTCCGACCCTTCACCTCACGGCCCCCGCCCACATTTGCCCAACCGGATCTCCATCTCCTTACTACCTCCGGGCAAGAGCAGGGAGGCCGAGGCAGCGGCGGCTTGGGTGACTGGGATAAAGGGCACGTTGAAGCTGAACTCCGTGGCCGAGGAGGAGAAAAGTAAGTTAGTGCCCGACGAGGAGGCCGAAGCGGTGCCGCCGCCGCCGTTAGGTTTCCTCTCGGCCATGGCTGCGGTCCACCGTCCGTTACACGTCTACGGGTGGCCGGTGCGGAACCACCGGCCGGAAACTGAGCGCAGTCGGGGCCAACACACTTCCGCACCTGCGCACAAGGACCGGAACTCCGGGCGGCCGCTCAGCTTCCCTTTGCCTTCTCCAACGGGGCCGCCAGAAAGTAACATGGCGGCACCGGCTTCGCGCCCGGGTCCAAGCACGTGACACCTTCGGCCACTGCCCGGGCGGGGCCGAAGAGGCAGCTGGAGCGTGGGAGGTGGGGTGCTGCTGTTCGTGAATCCAAGTACGAATCGACACTGCAAGTCTCGGGTTGCGGGGGGCGCTGTGTGCTTCCATAAAGTACCCACGGGAGCGTTTAACTAGGTAAGATTTTGAGGAACTGCGAAAGCCCACAGGTGTAGGTAACAGATTGCTAGCAGCTGACCGATGGAGGACTAGAGATGTGTGGGCCATTTGTAGCCAAGGTATAGACCAACTCACCCGCTCTGACCAAATACCGCATCTTACCCATCCACTTTATGCACTGAACTGAATTCTTGTCATTGGTCCAGAAATTGAAATGGTAAAACTTAGTGGATACTGTTACAGAAAATACACCAGAGGATTTCTCATTTGTTAGCTAATAATGTCTCGTGAATGCACGATCTGCGGAGAAACCCCTGTAGTTTTTACCTGCTGCTTCTGTCTGTTGGAGAATAAATTTTGAATGGTTCTTTGTTTTCACCAGAAGGGGGAAAAAAAAAAAAGAAATGGTAAAACTTTTGAAGATTTTTAAGCCAAAAAGCGAAAAGAGGGAATTGATGTTTGGGTATGTGACTTTTTAACAGCTTTCTATAGCGTTGGTGAAGGTTTAGTGGCTAAGTCGTGTCCACCTCTTTACCTGTCTACAATAATCTGACTAGTTTAATCTTAAAATACACTGTGGATAATTTGGATATTATTATCGTTCATATAGTTAGATTATGAAAGAAAAAAATAACATAACTTGGAAGGTGGGAGAAAGCGATAGGAGAAACCCCAAAGAAAGCTATGAAATAATGGAACTATCATGTCCCTCAGCTGTTACCAGTTCAGTCGCTCAGTCATATCCAACTCTTTGCAACCCCATGCACTGCAGCACGCCAGGCTTCCCTGTCCATTACCAACTCCCAGACCTTGCTCAAACTTATGTCCATCGAGTCGGTGATGCCATCCAACCATCTCATTCTCTGCCCTCCCCTTCTCCTCCTACCTTCAATCCTTCCCAGCATCAGGGTCTTACCCAATGGGTCATTTCTTCAAAACAGGTGGCCAAAATATTGGAGCTTCAGCATCAGTCCTTCAAATGAATATTTTTAGGACTAATTTCCTTTAGGATTGACTTGGATCTCCTTGCAGTCCAAAGGACTCTCAAGAGTCTTCTCCAACACCGCAGTTCAAAAGCATCAATTCTTTGGCACTCAGGTTTCTTTATGGTCTAACTCTCACATCCATACATGACTACTGGAAAAACCATAGCTTTGACTAGATGGACCTTTGTGGGGAAAGTAATGTCTGCTTTTTAACATATTACCTGTTTATTACTTAATTTAATAACTAGTATGCTTACTGTCAAAAAAAAAAAAGGAAAGCACTGAAGGGTGCCGTGGGTGGTTGGTACATGTGACTAGGCCACCCAGGTTTGTTAATTGGCATTTATATGGAGGAGGAATTAACTTTCCATATCTTCATGATAGGCAGTGGTACAAGTTAAAGCAGGGTGCCCACCAGGCTTCCCAGGTGGCACTAATGGTAAAGAACCCATCTGCCAATGCAAGAGACGTAAGAGACCTGGGTTCGATCCCTGGATGAGAAAGATTCCCTGGAGGAGGGCATGGCAACCCACTCCAGTATTCTTGCCTGGAGAATCCCATGGACAGAGGAACCTGGCGGGCTACAGTCCATAGGGTCGCAAAGAGTCAGACACGACTAAGTGATGTAGCATGCATGCTGGCACGCACCAGGCTGGGAGGAGCTGTCAAGTCCTTGAGAATACCGTTCTGGGTGACAAAAGATTTATATCTCAAAGGGGCAGAAAGAAGATTTATAGTTGGGACTTTCTAAAGTAACTACTTAAAGGAGGTTCAGGGGCCTACATGCCTACCACCTGGTTTGGGTAGGAACTGTCAATTCTCCCTGCATTGTTGAACTTCATCATGCAGGCATTTTAAGGGGGACAGGAAAAAAAGGGGGCGGGGGGACAGGGTTCATCCTGGGGACATGGCCTTAAGCTGTTAGTAGCCATGGCAGAGTTTGGTCAAGGGGTCTTTGCCATTACTGTAGGTGGTCAAGGCGGTATACTAAACACTGGGGATACCATGGTACATAAGATAGACACAGGACGTTTCCTTCTTGCAGCTTACAGTCTGGTCAAGAAGACAGACACTAAACACAATAACAATAAGGTGTGATGAAAGTGATACTGTAAAATTTCCAAAAGTGTCTTATGTGGAATATTGACACCATCAGGAGAGGGAGTTGTAACCTTTCTAGGGGAGGGATAGCAAGTATTTAGAACAATCAGACCATCAACAAAGGGCTCACCTTGTCTGGAGCCACATGAAAGGCTTTCCTGAAGGAAACATATTTAAGTTGACACCTGAAAGTGAATGAGTAGAAGTTAACCAGAAAAGCTGGAGGAGAGGGGTTGGAGGATGTGGTAAGAGACAATTAACAGATAAAATTACAGTATGTAGGGATGCCTTAAGATGCCGTATTTGAGTGTAATAAAAGAAACCTGAGTTACAGCAGGCTGGAGCCCAGTGAGCAAGTGGGAGAAAGCCGGGAGATAAGAATGAAAAGTAGATCAAGGCCAGCTGATACACGGTCCTTACAAGTTAAGAACAAAAGGGACTGAAAGAAAGGTTTAAAGGCGGGTGGAGAAATAATATTTGTTCTGCAGAAAGTTCACTCTGACTTCAGTGTAATAAAATAGATAAGGAAAGAGCAAGCCTGAGAGTAGAAAGAACAGTTGGCAGCCTGCTGCAGTGACCAGCTGAGCAATGATGGTGATTCAAAGTAGAGCAATTGCAGTCGGAATGAACAGAAATAGGAGTGATTTCTGGGCAAAGATGTCAGACTGAGCTGCTGGATCTTCATTTTCTTCCTAAAACTCAGTTGAAAGCACAAACGGGTTTGTTTGATTTGTTGTTGTTGTTGTTGTTTGTTTTTTTAGGCATACACCCATACGGATGAGGAGAACGTGGGAAGATTTGACAACAACAAGATTTTGAAAGGCACCAAAAAAAAGAAAGGGCAAGTAGTAGATGATTTAGCAAACCAATAATGGGGAGAGCTCAAAGGCAACATTATTTGCACCGTAGGATCACCAAAAAGTTTAGGACCTGATAACCTCGGGCACCTCTGGAAGTGGCAGTCCAGTGGAAAACAGAGGTCCTGGAATTAGGAGAATTGGAGAAAACTTTTTAAACAGATCCCCTCCCCCTGCTCTCAGTAACTAGACTACTGACAATCCCCCTTAAAAAAGACTGAGTTTTCCTTCTGGACAGGGTAAAACAGAAGGAAGATTAAGCAACTATGTACATACTAAGTAATAAAACACTTCCACAACCCTAGACTGTAGTCCGTCAGGCTCCTCTGTCCATGGATTTCCCAGGCAAGAATATTGGAGTTGACTGCCATTCCCTTCTCCAAGGGATTTTCCCCACCCAGGGATCAAACCTGGGTCTCCTGCATTGCAGGCAGATTCTGTACTGTCTGAGACACCAGGGAAGCCCAAGACAGGAGGAAGATTGAGCAAATATGTACATACTGGGTAATAAAACACTCTCTTCCACAATCCCAGCCCAATTTTCCACTTAGCTCCCAAAACAGTAGCTGCCAGGTCTTCAACCTCTCAGCAGGAAATCAGAAGACTCTTCTTGGGGTCGTGTGAAGAAACATCTAGAGATAATTAAATCAGGGCTCCCCAGTAAGACAGCCCAGGCAGCATGTGCTGGGCTCACTTGCTTAGTCACATCCAGCTCTTTGCAATGCCATGGACTGTAGCCCGCCAGGCTCTTCTGTCCATGGAATTTCCCAGGCAAGAATACTGGAGTGGGTTGCCATTTCCTCCTCCAGAGGATCTTCCAGACACAGGGATCAAACCTGCGTCTCTGGCATTGGCAAGCAGGTTCTTTACCACTGAGCCACCTGGGAAGGCCAGGCAGATCACCCCATAATTTAGCTCACAGTCAGCTAGCCCAGAATTCCCCTGCCACTAGCCCAAATGTCTCTTCTTGGCCACTGACTTGGACATCTAGCCTCAACTCAGCTCAAAATGAACCCTGAGTGCTCGTGAGCCTCTGGTACTCTTAGTATTTGCTCCTGCAAACGCACCTCCTGCAATCAGAGCTGCCGCGCCTGCCGCCCTGTGGGCAACGCCAAGTGTGCCCGGGGTGGGTCTGCACACCGGCAGCAGAGACGGGCCGCTGCTGAGCCCGATGTTGGGAAAGCCTGATCCCAGGTGTAAATAGAGAAACACCTACGAATCTCCACTTACAATTTTTTATCCTACTACCCAGACCTCTTGCTACATTCCTATTTCCATGAAATATTCATATAAATATTTTTATACAAATTAATAATTTTGAACTGTGGTATTGGAGAAGACTCTTGAGAGCCCCTTGGACTGCAAGGATATCAAACCAGTCAATCCAAAAGGAAATCAGTTCTGAATATTCATTGGAAGGATGGATGCTGAAACTGAAACTCCAATACTTTGGCCACCTAAGGTGAAGAACTGACTGATTAGAAAAGACCCTAATGCTGGGAAAGAATGAAGGCAGGAGGAGAAGGGCACAACAGAGGATGAGATGGTTGGATGGCATCACCGACTCAATGGACATGAGTTTGAGCAAGCTCTGGGAGTTGGTGATGGACAGAGAAGCCTGGCATGCTGTAGTCCTTGGTGTTGCAAAGAGTCGAACGTGACTGAGTGACTGAACTGATTCATATAAAAATAAACTCATCTAGACAAAAAATAACCACCAGACCCATTTACCTGCTCTGAGCTCCCAAACACCTTTTTAGTCCCCATACTTTTTTTTTCAGGCATTCATTCAGCAAATTCTATTATGCGAACTTGCCCTTGTGCCAGACATGGGGGATACAAGGATGGCCAGACCAGCAGAGTCCTGACGGTTCACACACTAGGGAACAGCAACCCTCTCTTCCATACTCACATCCACCTGGCAAGGCAGGTAAACAGGGAGGGCAAGGCACAGGTGACCGGAGGGAAAGTGTGCTAATTTCTGATACAGGGAACCCAGAGCAACAGGAGGACAAAATGGAACATAAAAATGGAGATACCCAGCAATTAGATAGATGGCTCTAAAACTGAGGAAAGAAGGCCGGGCTTAAAATGAGATGTAGGAGGCATCAGCTCACATGTGACTGATTTGGAATTTGGGGGTAGTGGGCAAACAGCCTCATGCTCTGTCGATGTCAGAAATGGCCATTCTTTTGGAGGAGGGTTTGTGTTACTTTCTATACAAGGTGACATGCTGGGTATTAATTCAGGCTGACAGGTATGATCAGAAGAAGCACCGGTGGGAGGCAGTCCCCACACTTTAAGTATATATACCACATGATTGAGAAGAGTCATTAACCTGAAAAGACAGTGATCCAAACATAACCCACAAAAGGAACAGGAAATGGTAATGTAGAAGAAATAACCCACACTTTTAAAAAATCTATCGGTAATATCTTCAGAGGGATCTGCAACCAAGAAACAGGATCAGGGCGCTGTTTAAGAAAGCAAAGAAATATTTAGGGAACAAACAGGAAAGTGAGTATAAGGAAAATAAATACGAGAAATTTTCTCAAAAAGGAAAACAAAAAGACAAACAGATGGAAGCTAGGCGAGAAACCTGAGAAAATTAGAGTACCAGGCAAGAAAAACCAGTGTTTGCATTTTAAGAGCTCTGCTAAAAAAGACAGAACATGCAGGGGAGGGAATCATCAAGAACAAAGTTTATATCCAGAAATGAAGGATACAGTTTCCAAATTAAAAGGGTTTAGTGGGACCTCCCTGGCAGTCCAGTGGATCAGACTTCGCATCCCAATGCAGGGGGTGCCAGTTCGATCTCTGGTCAGGAAGCCGAGATCCCACATGCCTCGTGGCCAAAACACCAAAACATAAAACAGAAGCCATACTGTAATAAATCCAGGAAAGACTTTAAAAATGATCCATTAAGAAAAAAAATCTCTGGACTTCCCTGGTGGCACCGCAGTGCTCTGTTCCTCAGTAGTCTCCAGCTCATTGCAACACCATGGACTGCAGCCCGCCAGGCTCCTCTGTCCAAGGGATTCTCCAGGCAAGGATACTGGAGTGGGTTGTCATTTCCTTCTCCAGGGGATCATCTCGACCCAGGGATTGAACTCATGTCTCTTGTGTCTCCTGCATTGGCAAGCAGATTGCTTACCACTAGCACCACCTGGGACAGAGTTCAATCTCTGGTCTGGGAAGATTCCACAAGCCGAGAAACAGCTAAGCCATCACACTGCAACTAATGAGCCCATGTGCTGCAACTACCGAAGGCCACGCCCCTAAAGCCTGTGCGCTGCAATAAGTAGCCCCCACTCATCACAACTACAGAAAGCCTGTGCAAAGCAAGGAAGACCCAGCACAGCCAAAAGTAAAAAAAAAAAAAAAAAAATTTAATCTTAAAAAAGGGGGGGGGGGGCGCGTGGGGGGTGGTTCAGTATTCAGCACAATAGCTGAAAAAACACATATCGGAGCACAGGAGACAAAGATCCATACAGATTCCGGAAGGATAAAAACAAGTCAGATGCAAAGAAATTCAGCTCCCAAAATATTTACCTCTCAAGCAGACTTTCTAAGAATATGATGGAAGGGCTCCACCAAAAATAAAGGAATAAGGCTAAGTCTTCCTATATGGGCTGCAAGTAACAGGATATCCAACACAGGTGTACAGGGGAATTCAAGCATATTCCCAAACCAAAAGACCCAAAAATGAAATGGTTCAAACAAATGTTCCTTTCTCTCTCACACAAGAGTACATACTGGTGACCAGCTTTTGTCTTCAACATAGCGTTTTTTGAAGCTGCCCGCCCCACCAAGGCAATAAGAAGAGGTGAGCCCAGTTCAGAGCCAAGTATCCCATGTTGTTTTTCTGGCCACACTGTGAGGTGTGTGGGATCTTAGTTCCCCAACGGGGATACAACCCACGCCCCCTGCAGTGAAAGCACGGCGTCTTAACCACTGGACCGCCACAGAGTCCAAATGTCCCTTCTTAACAGAAGTGAGACAGAAGTTAGCACACATCACTTTTGGTCACATTCCACTAGTGTAAACTTTGACAAAAGGCACTCCCTTTGGGTACAAGAAGAGCTGAGAAATACACTCCACACTTGGGTAGCCAAAATTCTGGTGACTACAGTTCTGTAACAATGGAGGAAGAAGGTTTTGGTGGGCAAATGACAATTGCCATGGCAGTCTATCCCTCTGGCCACCATTTACCAAGCCTTCTTCCCAAATGGAACATACTCGTGCCCCAAGGGTGGCAACCAGCTGCCTTCAGCTTAAAATCCAGGATCTCTGGGCAGCTCAGCTTTTCCCAGTGATTCTGGATGTGGTTCCTCAGGAGCTGTGACTACAAGACACTCAACAGATGGTTGTGCAGCAAGAACAGGGTAACTGCAATGGAGACTCCCGCTAGGAATCAAAGAGGAATGGAAAGCACAGTAATCCCTGTTTCATAATGACTGAGTCCTTCTAGGCAAAAACTGAAAACACCCCTGCCCTGACAGTGGAGAATATTTGTGGTTAGTCCTGGCTGTCTCTGGTTTGGTTTTGTGTAAATAACCCCCCCATCCACAGTCCTTACTGGCCCTGGCTTTGCCCTCTGGGGGGCTCCTCCTTGACCGTGGTCATCCAAGGCCATAAGTGAAGTGACATTGGGAAGTACATCCTCGTTAGGGGCAATACAGCTTTGGCAGTTTACTTCCTGTTGGTATGAGTTTGAAGCCTGAGACTTGCTTTCAGGCTTGAACAGTTACAAACTCTTTCTGGCCAGCCCCTGGTTTGCTGTTTCCAGTAAAGTAACTTCCGTGTCTGACCTGAGCTCTTTTTTTCTCTGAGCCCCAACGGTGGTTACTGTGGCTTCCGTGATAGCTCAGTTGGTAAAGAATCCGCCTGCAGTGCAGGAGACCCCAGTTCAATTCCTGGGTTGGAAAGATCCCCTGGAGAAGGGATAGGCTTACCTACTCCAGTATTCTTGGGCTTCCCTTGTGGCTCAGCTGGGAAAGAATCTGCCCACAGTGCGGGAGCCCTGGGTTCGATCCCTGGGTTGGGAAGATTCCCTGAAGAAGGGAAAGGCTACCCACTCCAGTATTCTGGCCTGGAGAATTCTACAGACTGTGTAGTCCATGGAGGTCACAAAGAGTTGGTCACAACTGAGTGACTTTCAATGATGGTTAACTTGAGGTCATTTAAAACCAAGCTACAATCTTGATCTGACCTTTGCTATGAAGCTAGATTCTTTAGTTTACCTGAGAAGTCTTAAAGGACTGATTCTTGAAAACACCTTTGAATAAATTCTCCTTGAGTTTGAATACCACATTGATTGTTTTTTTTTCAATCCAGGAAGTCCCCAATTTCTCCTGTGCTTATAGCTCTCCTGATCTTGTAGCTGTGCCCACGTGTGGTTACTAAGCATTAGAAATGTGGCTATTTGAATTGAGATGTGCTATCAGTATATAATACACTCTGGATTTTGAAGAACTAGTTATAAAAAGATAATAGTCTTCACATGGATTATTTGTACAGATTACAATATTTTTATATGTTAGGTTAAGGTGAAAGTCGCTCAGTCGTGTCTGACTCTTTGTGACTCCATGGACTACACAGTCCATAATGGAGTGGGTAGCCTTTCCCTTCTCCAGGGGATGTTCCCAACCCGGGGATCAAACCCAGGTCTCCCACATTGCAGGCAGATTCTCTACCATCTGAGCCACAAGGGAAACCCATATTGGGTTAAATATATTGTTAAAATTAGTGTTACCACTCTGTGCCAGAGCAATGTCTGTTCTTTTTCTCTCCATTGAAAGGACTATTTATTCTTTTAAATGTATTCAGAAAGTCAGCTCATTTTTTTTAAAAAGTGTTGCTTGTTTCTTTTTACTTTTTAAAATTTAACTTTTAAATTACATGTGTGGTTTGCATAATATATCTGGAAGACTGAATACACAAACAGTGATCAGATTGCATTTAACAATAGAACTCTGACCCACATCCTCTGACAGTAGAGCAATGGGTTGGTAAGTGCCAACTTTCCTATTTGTTTCCCTCACTCCCCAGAAAATAGAGATGGTTAGAAATTCATCCTTGGAAATTCCCTGGAGGTCCAGTGGTTAGCATTTGGCGCTTTCACTGCAGGGGCCTATGTTCATTCCCTGGTCAGGAAACTAAGATCCTGCAAGCCATACAACATGGTCAAAAAATAAAGAAAATTACTCCTCCCTTTTGTTTTCTAAGAAAGGGCTAACTGTAAAGGACCATCTTGCTCTTGCACATACCAAAATAAGACTAACCCCATCCTCAGTGACTCTTTTACAAAATCTCCAATTTTAACTCTTTAAAATGTTCCTGAGGGAGGTCACTGGTGGTCCGGAGGTTAAAAATCTCCCTGCCATTGCAGGGGATATGGGTTCATCCCTGGTCCTAGAAGATTCCACATGCCTTGGGGCAAGTAAGCCTGAGTGCCACAACTATTGAGCTCACTGACCCTAGAGCCTGTGCTTTGTAACAAGAGAAGTCACCACCACAATGAGAAGCCTGCTCACCGCAACTAGAGAGTAGTCCCCACTCACTGCAACTAGAGAAACTTTGTATACAGCAACACAGACTCAGTGCAAAAAAAACAAAAAAACAAAAAACCTCTCCTGAATGTGTGTTCTCTCTATCGCCAACAGCCTGAATAAATGATCTTCTGCATTCCCTGAGGCATTTTGTCTTTCATCTGTTGTCATCCACTATCCAAGCACTAAACTAGAGCCACATTATGCAGTTTCTCTCTGTTATGGTAGCACATCACTTCTGAAAATAATTTCTGTATTATTTAATGCTAGCAGCTGTAAAAAAAAAAAAAAGCTATCTCAGAATGCAATGTTCATATGAAAATCTAGGTTAGCTTTAGCACAAGGTCATTCTAGACATCACCATCCCATCCATCAGGAAAGAACAAAGAACATATCCAAGGCCTAATTCTTAAGAAATTGAAGTGGAAGTTCCAGATACACTTTCCCTCATGCTTCTTTGGTAAACCTAGTCATATATCCCTGCCTAGGATCAAAGAAGCCTGGGAAATGTAGTTCCTAGCCAGGCAACCAACCTCCCCTACACTTCGTAGCTAGGAAATGCAGTTCTTCCTAGGACAATCTTTCCACAACCCTGAAAGGAGAAAACATATTTTTTTGAAGTCTCAAGGAAAAGATGACTCCTAAAGAAGAGAATCTTTAGGATAATGGCGGTGGGAGATCCTAAGAAGACAGTTTTGCACCAGCAGTAGAGGGCAACAAACCAGACTGAAATAGGACAAAGGACTTTGGGGAAAATGTCCAAGAAAATAATGTATATAAAATAACCTGATGTGACTTCCCTGGGGAAGTGGTTAAGGATCCGCTTGCCAATGCAGGGGTCACAGATTTGATACCGGCTCCAGGAAAATTCCATATGCCATGGGGCACCTAAGCCCACAATCACTGACCCTGCACATGCTAGAGCCTTTGTTCTACCACAAGAGAAGCCACCACAATAAGCCCACACACCTCAACTAGAGAGGAGCCCCCGCTTGCCAGAATGAAGACCCAGAGCAGCCAAAATTAAAATTAATTAATTAAAAAATACTCAATGTGTCTATTTAGAAAGGAGATTTAGACAATTGATGGAAAGTATGCATTATCCATTCAGCAACTATTTATTGCACATCTATGACGTCAGACACTGTTCTAGGTACTTGGGAACAATACAGCATAAAAATACCAAAATCACTGCTTCAAAGATCTCATGATCTAGTGGAAATTTCAGTGCAGCTGAGGTTGAATTCATGCTAAGTATATAGAAAATAAGCAGATGTTTAAAAGAAACTTTTACCCCATCCTGGAGGCAATGACATTCAATTCTTTCTGCTGATTGTTTCATTATTTCTATATTTTCAAAGTAACTGTCACTTCTGATTTTTCCTTTTTTTCTCCTTTGCATTATGTTTTGACCTCCCAGGTTTAAGATGAGGTTTAAGTCTTCTTTATCCTATCACATATATGAATCTTATACATCCTCATCCCCTTAGTTAAATTATAATGTTGCTTAGATGAATATTCTAATTTAACATTATTATGCTGTTAAATACTCTTGAGAGCTTTGTCATGACATAAGTTGTGACTCTTAATTTTCTATTCAAGTTTTTGTTTTCCTAGCCTTAAGACTTGGAATAATTTTCCCTCACACCTTTCACCTAGCTAACTCTTATTTATCTTTCAAGTCCTAGTGAAAATGTCACATTTTCAGGAAATCCCTGAAGGATCCTTTCCCCAAAACCCTCTCTCACTAGACTAGATGGTACTATTCATTCCTTTTATAGAACTTCACTTTTTCTTCCCTGGTACCTATCATGGTTGTAAGTGGATAATTATTCAGTAAGAAGTCTCTCACTGAACTGTATATAACACGAAGGCAGTGGGTCTTTGTTGCAGTCCATGGGGGCCTCTCTTGTTGTGGAACACAGGCACTGAACAGAGTGTGTGGGCTCAGTAGTTGTAGCCCACCAGCTTAGTTGCCCCTCAGCATGTGGAATTTTAGTTTCCCCACAAAGGATCGAACTTGTGTCCCTGCATTGGAAGGTGAATTCTTAACCACTGGACCATCACAGAAGTCCCTTAATGCCCTTCTTAAAAATACAGACTTGAGAGTGAGGGAAGTGTGATTGCCAGCCGTGGGGAAAAAAATCTTGCCATAGAGAAGTACTCTTATGGACCTTCCCTTGGCCTTTTAAGTTTTCATAACCACTCATTAGTAGTGTCAAAACATCTTGCCACGGGAAAATTAGAGGGTGAAATTATTCACATTCTAAAGTAATTACATTTCAGTAGGATCACAGTGTCTCTTAAAAGTTAAATCTGAACAATTGTTTACAAATCACTGAATACAGAGGGAGAAACCAAAAGCTGAAGTGTTCTTAGCCACTGCTGAATTGGTGTCCAGCTACAATTTCATATACAGCAAATTGAAATTATTAAAATCTAAAAGCAAATGTCCATGACATACATTTAATTTGCATTTTACTGGCCACAAAGCTAAATAGGAGATTTCTCTATTCAATACCAGGAATCTCCAGCCCTTCTCTGCTAAATGAATGAATGAAAGAAGTAATGCCAAAGATTTGAAACCGTTTTCTCAGCTCACCCAAACTCATAAAAGCCAGATGTATAGTATAATATGCCAATCACAGTCATTCCCTGGTATCAATTGCAGGGAATTGGTCCCAGGAACACATATCTGTGGATACCAGAGTTCCTTATGTAAAATGGTAAGAAATAAGACAGAGGGCCCCGCGTGATCAGGTCTCCATGGCATCAGTTTCCACATCCGGCGATTCAACCAGCCTTGACCACCAGATTCAGAGGAGTGTAATTAGTTCACAGTGACAAATAGAAAATAAACCCTTTTGCCCTAAAGAGGGCTTGAGATCTGAGTTCAGTTCCCCAGCTCCCCACTTTATAGATCGCATTCAGATCATCCTTCTGTTAACACGCTGTATTTCAGGTTATGAGAGGTTTTTCTCCAATATATTCCAGATCTAGGGGCTGTTTCATTACAGAACTTGGATATTTTCCAAATTTCCTCATTCAAAGGTTACTATTAACCAGATCTTTTCTGTGTCCAAATGCCACTGTCTTGATCCAGTCGAGGGAAGACTTGATCCAGTGGAGGAAAGTCACTACATAGGGTTTCTAGCAGGGAGACAAACAAAAGAGTTGACATTGGCCAAAAAAAAAAAAAGCACCAAGAGGCGGGACGAGGTGGGCTGACACCAGAGGCGACGTTACCTTCTAATTTTGCCCAGAGATAACTTTGAGGTCTCTTTGCGCTTGTGCTTTTGGACTGTTGCGGTCTCCGACCTGCGCAAGGCCTCGCCACTGTAAACAGACTTCGGGAGTTTCTCCTTGCGAGTCTGCAGAGGGACACCGAGCAATACGCAGCCCTCAAGCCACCACGCGGCATGCTCGCGAGGCCGCGCCTGCCCTTCCTCTCGCCCGTCTCCAAGATGGCGACCGCCCTGCCGCCGCGGCCCCGCCCCGCCGAGCCCCGCCCCCCCCGGAGCAAGGCCGCCCCGCCTCCCCGCCGCGGGGCCGCGCCGCGCGCTCCCGCCGCCCCTCCCCGCACGAGCTCCACCCAGGTCGCCGGCAGCGCGGTCGGCGGCGGCGGCGGCGGCGCCTATTTCCCGCCATTGTGCGAAGTGGAGGCTGGGGGCCCGCACGCGCCGCCTGCCCGTCGCCGGTAGCGCCTCACAGCCGCCGCCACCGCCGCCGTTCCCTGAGGCGCGGGGAGGCCGGGCGGCCCGCGCCGCGAGGTTTCCCCTGCGTGGGAGGGCGCGGGCGAGGAGCGGCCGAGCCCCCGACGAGGAGCAGCGGCGCGCGGGACGCCCGGGCCGCGCCGGCTCCGGCCCGTCGGCGAGATGCCCTGTGGGGAGGATTGGCTCAGCCACCCGCTAGGCATCGTGCAGGGCTTCTTCGGTGAGTGGCGGCGCCGAGGGGCTGGCGGGGGCCGGGCGAGCCGCCGAGTTCACTGAGCCCCCGGGGCCCGGACCCTGCCGCGCGGCCCCCAGGCGGGGCCGCCTCGAGGGCTCGAGCGGCCGAGACGGTCAGCCGGGCCTGCGCCGGCCGGCGCTCAGCAGCCCCCTCCCGCCCGGAGACTCCGGGCCGCGGGTGCCCGGGCCCGGGCCGCAGGTGCCTCCCACCTGCCCGATTCGCGACTCGCGAGCGGCCAAGGTTACGCCGCCAGGAGCCGGCGGCCGGCCGTGATTGACGGCCTCGGTTCCCGCTTCGTGGCCCCGTGAGCGGCCCCCGAGCCCCGCGTGCGGCCGGACTCTGAGGTGGGGGGTCCTCGAAGCTTTCGGGAGGACCCGCAGAGATGGGCTGAAGGGAGAAGCACTTTGCCTATGGGAAGCCCGCAGGATATTTCAAAACTTCCGGTGTGTGGGGGGAGTGCTCGCTCGCTCGCTCGCTTGCTCGCTGCAGAAGTTGGCTGTAACTCCTGTATTACACACATCCTCCCTTTTCGAGATAAGATTTAGTGTGATAACTTCGATTTTTTTCCGTTAGGACACCTTTAAAAGCTGTCTCGTCTCCCCATCTCCTCTTGGGCCAGAGCTAGCAAGAAATGGTGAACGAACTCAAATGCGTTCCTGCATAGAAAGAGCTTAGCATGTGGCAGGCAAGCTCAGGAAATTTCACTTGCAGTCATGGTTAATGCCACTTCTCGGGTAGGGTACACTAAGGAAGATTTAGGTCTGGTTGCCGTTCACTAGGCGTTTGGCCCCACCCCGCATGTCTTTTGCACTTAGGAGTGGTGGAGGCAAACCCAACCAGGAATCAGTGTGTAAGATCAGAACACCTGACTTGTCAGGAGGTAACTTGAACTCTCAAAGTGGCCTTCCTCACTTAAGACCTTGTGGAATATTAGTGTGAACGTTTATTAAGAAGCGAAATAGTCCCCAGCAGCCAAAACGGATGGCAGAAAATGTATTTCTTGCGGGAAAGGCTCACTCAGCAACTCTTTATTCATTTTCCTTGTAATTTGAACTTGTTCAGTTATCTGGTTTCCCAGGCTGAAACTAGAGGCAGCAAATTAGGAGAAGCCCTAGGTAGGCATCCAGATTGTAGCTAGTGAACACTGACAACCTATTAAAGGAGAAATTTCAAACTATGTATATAGTGTTTAAAAAAATTTTTTTTAAATCCCTGTATATCCATCCAGGGCCTTTTTCAAAAAGGGGCATAGGTCTCTACTAAATCCTGGTAATTGATGCTCATAATGAATACTAGAACCCATAATTGATTTCCAGAATAATGGCCTCAAAATGTGGAGTGAAGATTAAATTGCACAGTAGGTTTAAGAGGTTCAGACACAGAGACGCTTTTTAGGGAAAATCATTCAAAAGTAAGTAAGTTTTGGTGCTTAATTGATGTTTAGAAAATTTATGAGAAATATCCCTGTCCTAGTCTGGCTGGATAAGTGAGATGATTTTATATTTGGTATATATTTGAATGTATTTGTGTCAAATTTTGTCTCCTGCCTGTAGGACCCTAAGAGGCAAACAACTCATTATAGTACAGAAGGTGTAATTTGGATATAAAACGCTGGCTCTACAGTATTTTGTGAAGTTTGTGTATTGTTGGTGACCTGGACCCTGTTGATGTGTTTTTCCTCTAGAATGTCTTATTCTCATACAGGTTGTGTCTTGCAGAGAAGAAACTAATCCTGTCTTACAATATGATATTTTTGTAGAAGCTATTTTGATGTATAATGTATATTTTTGCTATATTTTCCTATCACTGTGAATGTATGGGATTAGATAGCTTTATAATAACATTACAGGTATATTTGTGTGAGAAGTGAGGTGTTAAACTTGTAGACTCTTTTTGTTCTAATAGGAAATTGTTTTAAATCCACTTTTCCCCCAGAGAGAAAAGTAATAACTCATCTTTTGTGGTTTGTGAGGCCTTTTGGCCCAGCTCTAGTGTCTCAGTGGTAAAGAATTCACATGTGATGCGGGCGACCCTGGAGACGAAGGTTTGATCCTTGGGTCAGGAAGATCCCTTGGAGAAGGAAATGGCAACCCCTCTCCAGTATTCTTCCTGGCGAAATCATGTGGACCGAGAAGGCTGACGGTCCGCAGTTCATAGGGTCGCAAAGAGTCAGACACAACTGGGCAGGCACATTGCCCAGCTCTCAGGCCTCATCACTGTATTCCCCCTCACACTGAACCTTCTTTTAGTTCTTTGATCTTGAACCGCGCCATTAGGCTTTCTGCATAGGCTGTTTCCTTTGCCTGGTCACCACTTCCTCTCCCACTTCTATTTTCCTGGCTAAATCTTACTCTTCTTTGGGAACCTGAGTTAGGTAACTTCTGCTACATCTAATTATAGGATCCTGTGAAGCCTGGAAATTAACTTGTAAAGTGTGTTGTTGAAATCACTCGTTTCCTGGGTTCCTTGGCTATGTTTTAATCCTGGGGATTTTAGGGTGTATATCTGTTTTATTTGCCTAGAATATACCTGTACATTGAAAATGCTCCATGAGGGATTTTCTGGTGGTCCAGTGGTTAAGGCTCCACAGTTGCAATGTACAGGGCACAGGTTCAATCCCTAGTTAGGGGACCAAGATCCCACATGCTCCTCGGCCAAAAAATAAAATAAGATTTTTTAAAACAGAGTGCTCCGTGAATATTTGTTGAGCAGAGGCAGTGAAAAGACTGATTAATCAATCAGAAATGGTGTAAACTCAGGTGGTTACTGTCACCACAAATCTTAACTAAAGACAGTCTTGATGGACATTATATTGGCTTAGAGAATATGATCATACCAGGTATGAGTTACTTTCACATGCAAATCCTAATTGTTTTTTCTTGGTTCAAATAAGAAACTGAAATTCTCTTAGTGGCCACAGTCACAACTATATGAATCATAATTCATCTTTGTGAACCAATGCGTATTTTGAACTTGTATCTGCCATATTACAATTGTTCATATGTAAATTTTTCCCTGTAAGCTTTCATAAAATGCTTTTTCTGTTTCCGTTCCAGTTTCTAAAAGATTTTATATACAGAACATTGAGGTCCATAGACTTAAGATTTAGAAATACTTTATTGAGCTCTGTGTGTGTGTTAATCGCTCAGTCATGTCTGACTCTGCGACTTCATGGACTGTAGCCTGCCAGGCTCCTCTGTCCATGGGATTCTCCAGGCAAGAATACTGGAGTAGGTTGCTGTTTCCTTCTCCAGGGGATCTTCCCAACCCAGGGATCAAACCCCTGTCTCCTGCATTGCAGGCGGATTCTTTACCTTGGGACCCACTGGGGTTAGCACATATTGAGCTCTATTATTTGCATAATGCTGATGGCTTGGTCCCCGCAGTGATTGTTCATTAGTGACCTAATTGTCATTAGTGTAACAACTTGCTTCCCTTAAACAGAAGCAGACATCATAAATGAGAAAGAAAAAAAAATTGCATACTTTTTTCTTTTAATCTTTTTTTTTTTAATTTTAAAAAAGGGGAGAAGGAAATGGCAACCCACTCCAGTATTCCTGCCTGGAGAATCCCGTGGACAGGGGAGCCTGGTGGGCTGCTGTCCATGGGGTCGCACAGAGTCGGACACGACTGAAGCAACTTAGCATGCATGTATTGGAGAAGGAAATGACAACCCTCTCCAGTGTTCTCGCCTGGAGAATCCCAGGGACACAGGAGCCTGGGTGGGCTGCCATTTGTGGGGTCGCACAGAGTCGGACACGACTGATGTGACTTAGCAGCAGCACCTTTCAAACAAGAATCTAAATTTGTACTGGATTTAATTTCTTAAAAATAATGAACTAAATAAAAATTTAACTTAAATTTTAAAAAAGGAATTTTTTTTTTCACTTAATAACTGTGTTAATTTCAGAATAAGTAGGAATGCTTATCAACTCAGATTTCTTTATGTTCAGATTGTTGGTTGGGTCAAGATCATTAGTTTCAGTTATATTCAAGGCACTTTGGTCATACCTAACAAAACTAGAATTAGACTAGCTCATGAAGAAAAAGGTCATTGATGTGTGGAGGAGAGAAGGGAGTAATATCTTATCACTAGCATTTTAGAGAATTTAAAGCAATAGTAAAATCATCTAAAAGTCTGTCTGCTTTTTTACTGTCACCATGATTCTAAACCAACAGTTCACTCCTTTTTGTCTGTACCCACCTTGGACCTTCCTACCACCTGGCCCTTGTTCAGTTCAGTTGTTCAGTCGGGTCCAGCTCTTTGTAACCCCATGGACTGCAGCACACCAGGCTTCCCTGTCCATCACCAACTCCCAGAGCTTACTCACACTCATGTCCATTGAGTCAGTGATGCCATCCAACCATCTCATCCATCCTCTGTCGTCCCCTTCTCCTCCCACCTTCAGTCTTTCCCAGCATCAGAGTCTTTTCAGATGAGTCAGTTCTTTGCATCAGGTGGCCAAAGTATTGGAGTTTCAGCTTCAGCATCAGTCCTTCCAATGAATATATTCAGCCCCCTGTTAGGCCATTGAAAAAAAGTAATTTGTTTTAAGGCTATAGAACCCAAAGGCAGGGAGGGTGGTTTGGTAACCCAAGAGACTACTGAATGAAATTGGAAAGCTAGCAGAAACCCAACCAAACAGCACACCTCAGTTTTCTCCCCTAGGCTGTGTTCATCTCTGCACACAAACTTTACCTTTCTCTAGTCCAGGGCTCCCAGTTTCACTTGTCAGTTCTAACCTGCTTGAGCTAGCATCTTTATTTTTTACAAAAATATTTTTTTGGCTGTGCCCGGTCTCAGCAGCATACAGGACCTTTAGTATTTGTTGCTGCATGCAAGTTTTTAGCTGAGGCATGTGGGATTTAGTCCCCCAACCAGGGTTTGAACCTGGGCACCCTGTATGGGGAATGCAGAGTCTTAGCTGATGAACCAGCATCTTTATCTTAATCCCAGATTTTAGGGTTAGAGGATCTGATTGGCCCTGTGTAGAGTCAATGGTTCACTCATGGTCCAATCAGCCACTGCCAGGGCAGTGTTCTATAATGGATGGTCATAACTAGTGAGGCCCACACCTCACCACTGAGGGAAGTTCTCAGGGAGGAATGGGTTGGAGAGCCATAGCAAAAGGTATGTGTGTGTGTATATATACACACGTACACACACATATGTATAGATGTATACATGTGTAGTATATGAATTTTTAAATTGAATAATAACTTGCATATGGTTAAAAAAAATAGCGTTACAGTATAAAATGAAGGGTAAGCATGTGCTGCTCTTCTCCCAGCTGAGGGTCCCACTTTTTTAGCTTTTTCTGATTATAGTTCCTTTTTTTTTTTTTGCATTGAGATATAACAAAATTCACCATTTAAAAATGTACAGTTCGGTGGTTTTTAGTTTATTCATTGTGAGTGTGCAGCCATCAGCACATCGTTAACCGTCACCCCAGAAAGAAGCCCCATATGTGTTAGCAGTCACTCCCGATTGCCGCATCCGCCATCCTCTTAAAACCACTCATTGACTTCTGTCCATGGTTTACCTAGTCTGGACATTTCATATAAATGGAGTCATGCAGCTTATGGCCTCTTATGTCTGGTTTCTTTAACTTAGCATAATGTTGTCAAGGGTCATACATGTTGTAGCATGTGTCAGTACTACATTCCTTTCCATGACTGCAAATAGTACTCCATCGCATGAATATGCCGTGTTTTGTTTATCCATTTCTCCATAGGTGGACACTTGGCTATTGTAGATAGTGCTGCTATAAATACACACGGTTTTTGTGTGAATACATGTTTTCAGTTCTCTTGGGAATATGCCTCGGTGTATGATTGCTGGGCCATATAGTAATTTCATGTTAGAACTTTTCCCCAACGTATCTGCACCATTTTACATTTCTACCAGCAAAGTGTAGGACTCTAGAGTACCATAGGGCCTGGGGATGCTAACTGCTCTAACCAAGTTTGGACTATTCTGTGCCACTCAGAGGGCTTCCCAGGTGGCTCAGTGGTACAGAATCCGTCTGCCAATGCAGGAGATGCAGGTTTAAGCCCTCAGTTGGGAAGGTCCCCTGGAGAAGGAAATGGCTACCCACTCCAGTATTCTTGTCTGGAAAATCTCCTCAGGCAGAGGAGCCTGGCAGGCTACAGTCCCTGGGGTCCCAAAGGGTCAGCCACGACTAGGCATGCACACATGTACCACTTAGAAATTTACTGTCAAGACAAATGCATGTGGCTGAGTCTGTTTTGGGAGCTAAGTATGTAACAGAGGATGAGATGGTTAGATAGCATCACCAACTCAATGTACATGAATTTTGAGCAAACTCTGGGAGATAGTGAAGGACAGAGGAGCCCGTCCATGGGGTCACAAAGAGTCAGACACGACTTAGTGACTGAACAACGACAACAAGATGTAACAGGTTCTTTAAATAGACTTCTGTGTAGAATGTGATATTTATTAAAGGGTAAATAGTAAAAATGTAGTAATTGCAGCCCTTTGGACTGTAGGCCCTCCAGGCTTCTCTGTCCGTGGAATTCTCGAGGCAAGAATACTGGAGTGGGCAGCCATTCCCTTCTCCAGGGGATCTTCCCAACCCAGGGATCGAATTCGGGTCTCCTGCATTGTGGGCAGATTCTTTACCGTCTGAGCCAGCAGGGAAGTCTGTGTTAAAACTCAGCAGTAGTCACAATTGTTTAGGATTTATACCAGCAAAAGATTTTCAAAGGAAAAATATTTTATCACTGACATTGTTTAGGATGGTTAATTCATAGTGATGGTAGAAGTAGAATGGACTTTAGTTGGTTTTATTATTTTTAAATTCTTTGCAGGAAGGGTATCTCCTATTGCTAGCACTTAGGTAGACCATTCCTACCACTTCTGTAGTAGGTCACTGCTTGACCCCTCCTACTTCCTAACCTTGAGTGTGAACATGTCAATTAACCTTTCTTTACCTCAATTTTATCATCTGTAAAATGGGAATAAGAGAATCCTTTTTTTTTTTTCGCCATGTCCTCCTCCAGAGGAGGCTCAGGGATTGAACCTGTGTCTCATGTCTCCTGCGTTGGCAGCAGGTTCTTTATCTCTAGTGCCACCTTGGAAGCCCGTGTATGAAACTGCCAAACTGTGTTCCAAAGTTGCTGTACTGTTTTGAAAGAGCAGATACCATTAGAAGTGTGTGAAAGAATAATACAGACAGGAAAAGAATAGTACAAACAGCTCTACGGATATAAATTCAACAACTTGAATGAAACAGACCAGTTCTTTAAAAAATACACTATTAATTTCCTATTTCTGCTGTAATAAATTACCACAAATTTAATCGCTTAAAACAAAATAATTTTTTTTTATTGTAATGTGATTGCTTTACAATGTTGTGTTAATTTCTGCTGTATAGGAAAGTGATTCAGTTATATATATAATATATATATTCTTTTTAATATTCTTTTCCCTTATGGTTTATCACAGGATACTGTATCTTTTTGAACTATGGTTTTGTCCCAGTATAGCCCAGGAGTGGGATTGCTGGTTCATGTGGCAACTCTGATTTTTAGTTTTTTTGAAAAACCTCCATACTGTTTTCCATAGTGGTTACACCAACTTAACATTCCCACCAACAGTGTCAGAGGGCTCCCTTTTCTCCACACCCTCTCCAGCGTTGGTTACACAGATTTATTATCTTAACAGTTCTGGAGGCCAGAAGTCTGATGTAGGTGTCACTGGGATAAAATCAAGTTGTCCGTAGGTCTGCCTTCCTTTCTGCAGCCTCTAGGGGATACTCTATTTCCTTGCCTTTTTTACTGCTTCTGGAGTTTGGCTAATTTCTTGTGTTGTGGCCCCCTTAGTCGTCAAAGTCAGCAACAGCAGGTCAAGTTCTTCTTGTATCTTAGTTCTCCTCAAATCTCTATATGCAATATATAATCAAACTGAAACTTAAACATCAAAATATAATCTGATAGAAATTTCATCAGTCGTTTTCAAGTGTTCCTCAGAATTACTTAGAAATGTTGAGAATCTAGAACAATCAAGACAAACTTGAAAGCAAAGATGAAGAACATCACTACCTAATTTTAAGACTCGCTGTCAAGCTATAGTGATTAAGACAATATGGTATTGGCATAAGGATAGACAACTTATCAGTTTAACAGAATATGGTAGCATAAAAACAGGAGATGAGTTTGACAGTAATACCACAGCAATTTACTTACTTATTTAAAAACTCTCATCTGTTGCTGCTGAGGGCCAGCAAGAAGACTTTGCCCAATTACAGCATCTATTTCTCATCAACCATGGACTGGAACCATACTAGTTTGCTAATTCTATAGGAGGAAAGATTGACAGTGTATGAGTTAAATTTCTCTTCTTTAACCATGGTTTTGTGGCTTATGTTGAGTGAGTGGTTATTTTTTTGCATGTTTTCTCCTTGGTAATTGTGTGACAGTTAATTGTTACTCTGTTTGCCAAAGCAGTTTACCACTAGAAAGTCCTTTAAATAAGGCTGGAACAAATAGATATCTTTCTGGAAAAAAATGAGCTTTGATGTCTCTTTCACACTAGAAACAAAAACATTAATTTGGTATATGATGCATATTAAAAAGATTGACAAGACCAAGTATTGAGGCAGAACATTGGACCTCTCATAGGCTGTTGGTGAGAGTGTAAAAGTGTGTCTGTCTTTTCTTCCTCAGTTCCTCTGACCACTTAAACTAGGGCAAGAGAGTGCAGGGGTGCCCACGTTCAGACGGCTGGGAATTCATGAGAAATATGATAGTGATAGGTATGTGCTCAGCAGGATTCTTGGTTGCCCATGGCACAACTTGATTCTGCATAAACCAAGGAAGATAAACACATAAATACTGTTTCAGGTAACAGTACCTTAGTGGGCTAATGTCTGGCTCAACTACAGCTAAATACTTCAGAGTATCTCTGTAGAAATCACCCTCTCTACTCCTTTCCCCTGGGGTGGCTTCGTTTTCAGACAGACCTCGGTCACTGTGGCCACAGGCAGCTGTGGGATTTGTAGGACCCAGCTACTGAGCCTTACACCTGGGGTTGTCCTTGACTGAGGCCCCCCCAACCTGATCGTCAGGACTCCCGTGAGGCCTCCGTCAGGTCCGCCCTGGGGCTGAGAGTGAGGGTGCTGTGGCTCCTCCTCAGAAGAGGCGCTCACTAGAAAAAGGGGAAATGGGTGCTAGTCTTGCGACACAGCCTGTTTTTCTCTATGTTTTGTCTATTTAATGTTTATTTCTCTGACTCCAGTAGCTGTGTCCCAGGCCGTTGCTAGAGTCTGGGAGTATAAAGGTGAATTGTTTATGAACTCAGAGCAGATCTGTAGCCTGGCATTGAAAATTCGGTGATGTGTTTGGTCTCATCTTGCTTTTGTTCGTTAGCTTTGTTCTTTTCCAGCCACTTTGTGCTCGTGTATTTGAATTTCTGATATGTCCATCCTTGTCTTTGGCTTACTATTACTGTTCCTCCCCCCAGAATGCCCTGGGTCTGCAATATGCCCACCCCTCATACCTCAACATGGTTCCGTTCTGCCCCTCTTCCCAGGCCTGGCTCAAACACCACCTCTTTCAGAAGCCTTCTCTGAGATATTTTGACCTTCATTATTTTCTCCCCTTTGCTTTTGCCTGTTGTTCTGCCCATAGCTTATCTTAGCTCTAATGTGCTTGCCCGCGCCACTAGGAGATCTTCCCAACCCAGGAATCAAACCCACGTCTCCTGCATTGGCAGGAGGATTCTTTACCCCTGAGCCACCTGGGAAGCCCTGTCTTAGCTCTAAGTTCTTCAATTCTAAGGGTTCTGATAGCAAAGTGCTGGGCATAAAGTAGGCTTAATACAGAAGGGGTAGTTACTGTACTCCTGAGAATTTTGGAATTCTCTGTTGCAGTCCTTAAATTGTTCAGCAATACCAGATGTTTTGTTTAACATTTCATAACATGTAAGTTACTTCGAAGTAACTTGCTGCTTCCTAGTCACTCTTTGATGTAGCTTCATCACCTGTGATGTGGTGTATTCAACCTTCTTACACAGATGCAGTCAGAATGGTAGTGTTGGCGGTCATGTCTGCTTGTAGGTCTTTTTAAACATCCATTTTGACTAGAAGCAGAAATACCCAGTCTAGTCCCCCACCCCCCACCCCGCATTCAGTGATCCTTTATTGGCATGCATTTAGTAGAGCAGTGCTCAAATTTCAGGATGCATCAGAATCACCTAGAGGGTATTTAAAGCATGAATTGCTAGCCGTGACCTCCAGCGTTTCTCATTCAGTAGTTCTGGGGTGGGCTGAAGACTTGCCTTGCCAACAACTGCTCAGGTGTTGCTAGTGCTGCTGGTCTGCGGAGCTACACTGTGAGGACCAGTTTACTAGTAGAAGATTTAACTCTTGGGGGCTTTGCTGTAGCTCGGTTGATAAAGAATCCATCTGCAATGCAGGAGACCTGGATTGAGAAGATGCCCTGGAGAAGGAAATAGCAACCCATCCAGTATTCTTGCCTGGGAAATCCCAGGGATAAAGGAGCCTGGCGGCCTGCAGTCCATGGGGTCGCAAAGAGGCGGACATGACAGAGTGACTAACACGGGCACAGAAGGATTAACCCTCGTCGCAGTCAGTCACTGACGGTGCTTGCGCCGCCGTGGGTGCTTTTTAGTAACCATCCTTTGCTCAGTTAAGGGAAAGTGTTAGGAATCTCTGCTACAGCAGGATCTTATGAATGTTTCTAACAGAATCAGCTACATAACAAATAAAGACAAGATTCCTTTACACCACATTTCCATAGCACTTGTGTGATATATATGGTACCTGTGCGTTGTTGGAAGTATTGACCAGCTCTGGTTAGATAGTTCTAATTCGTGAAAACATGCGGATATATATTTCTGGTTTTGGTTGTTTTTTTTTTTTTTTTTTAATGTTGATTCACTTTTTAGTCTTGGCCAGTTCCCATAATTTTTCAAAATCTGGTTTCTTAACTTTAATATGACATTAAAAACACCTTTCTCTCATTTTGCAATCATCATTGCAAGAGGCGTGCTGAATCTTAGGAGCAGGGCAAATTTCATGAAAATTACTTGTTTGGTCCTGAGGTATCCCCTGTAGATTGCTTACTAGAGGAGAGAGGGGGAAAGTGACTACTGTGGAGAACTTGGCTGGCACTTTTACTGGGTGGTGAAAATTAACGTCATGCATGAAGAGAAGATGAGCATCTCCTGTCTAAATGAAGCACGTGCAGCCCGCAAGGACACCGCATGCTTATGCAGCACTCTGGTAACGTGTAGCTGCAGTCTACGCATAAGGAAACATCAGACAGACCCAGTGAGGAACAGTCTGTTTTTTTATAATGGGTTTGTATTCTTCATTATCAGCGTCATAAAAGATAAAGATTGAGGAACTGTTCCGGAATAAAAAAAAAGATAGCAGAAAGCAGCATGTGATTCTACACTGGATCTGTACTGAAGTGGAAAAAGTATAATAAACAATAGTGTTGGGTCGGGAGACAAGTTGGAATATGCGTGGTAGACTCGATAAAAAGTATGGTATTGATTTTGAATTTCCTGAGAGTGACAGCAAGTACCGTGGTTATGTACGATAATCTCCTTATTCTTAGGAAACACACTGTACTATTTAAGTGAAAGTCACTCAGTCGCGTCTGACTCTTTGCAGCCCCATGGACTATGCAGTCTATGGAATTCTCCAGGCCAGAATACTGGAGTGGGTAGCCTTTCCCTTCTCCAGGGGATCTTCCCAACTCAGGGATCGAACCCAGGTCTCCTGCATAGCAGGTGGATTCTTTACCAGCTGAGCCGCCAGGGAAGCCCAAGTACTATTTAAAGGTAAAAATAAATGATGTGTGTGTCATGTAAGCTCAAGTGAGAAAAATGTGGGAGAGGGAGAGAGAGCAAGCAAATAATAAAGTAAATGGGGGCAAGGGTACAGGTGTTCTTTGTAATTTTCATTGTGACTTTTTGGAAGTTTGAAATTATTCCCAAATAAAAAGTTTTTTTAAAAAAAGAAGACGAACATGCTCTGCTTTCATTTCAGGGTAATTGTAAAAATTTTTTAAATCTGTATAAAAATGTTCTCAAGGAGCAGAGTGCTTTTCAGGTGATGGTTCCTGTGCTGCTTTGTCTGGGGGCCTCATCTCTTGCTGTGGAGGAGCTCTCGGGAGATAGCACCCGAGAGCCCGCAGGGGCTCTGCCTCACCCAGGTGTAATATCCAGTCCCCTGCAGCCCGGCAGCTTCTGGTGTCTTGCACAGTGCTTCCAATAAGGCACCCTAAACTAATGTGCCAACAGTCTCTTATTATGGATTGTACCTTCAGCTTTGAAAAGTATATTTTTCTTTCAGCTCAAAATGGGGTTAATCCTGACTGGGAGAAGAAAGTAATAGAATATTTTAAGGAAAAGCTGAAGGAGAATAATGCTCCTAAATGGGTAAGCTTGTTGCTGTTTGCCTGGGGGTGGGTGGGCGGGTGAGGGTTGGGCAGACTTCCAATTTCTCACAGTAGTGATCCACATATAACTTAAAAATATATAAATTAACATGTACCGCCCTCTGCCTTAAGTGCATATGTATTAAAAGATTTTGGTCTCTTGCAACTTAAATTCAAGCAAATAAATGCTTCTATACCGGCACCTCTAGGTGGCAGTAACTGACCGTGGGGAAAAAAAGGTAGCTGTGAGCGCTTTGATGATCTTTTATTACCTTCATTTTAAAGAATTACTTGTACAAGTCTTAAGAGAAGAGCTCAACAAAGCAAATGCCTTTCTGCTAAGTAGAAAGTGTTCTGAAGGAAAAGCATTCTTTGACATTATAATCAAATGTGATCATACAAATTGAACTTGCAAGAATGCAGAAAGGACTTTTGTTCAGCAATTGTGTCGTTGACTGTTGAAATCATTTGGCTCCCTGATAGGGCTTGATTTCGTATGTGGGGTCGTGGGTGGGTCGGTGGGGAATGGCAGTTTGTCTGGATATATATGTGTATGTGCTTAATGTTTTATACACAGACTATCTTGACTTGATTGTTTTCCTTTAAGGTCCCATCACTGAATGAAGTTCCTCTTCATTATTTGAAACCTAACAGTTTTGTGAAGTTTCGTTGCATGGTTCAGGATATGTTTGACCCTGAATTTTATATGGGAGTTTATGAAACTGTTAACCGAAACACAAAAGCACGTGTATGTATTGCTTTTTTCATGAAACTTAGTGTTTACAATTAGTAGGATTAGCTTTGTCCTTGTGTTGTCTATGGCAGTCTTGACTCTGATATGTTGATATAATACTGTTATTTTTTGTTTTGGTCATAGGTTCTTCATTTTGGAAAATACAGAGATGTAGCAGAGTGTGGGGTATGTATACTTAAAATATATAAAAAACTTTTTAATGAGCATTTTTTCCTGGGCAGAGAATATTATTTTCCTTTGGTTGACCATAAATTTACTTATCTTGTATATAAGTTAGTTCTAAGAAGTCATGTGAAATGTTTTGTTTACTTGCCTTTTACTTGAGTTTCTCTGATATGATTTTTTTTGGTCTTCTAAAAATGCCTTAGAAGGTGGAATATTGTAAATGACAAAGTTAATTCCTTTCTCTTCCTAATATCTGTACTGTATACTTGCTTTTAAAAACTACTTATGATAAGTTCTTTTAAAATGAGAAGTAGAAGGAAAATGAAAGACTATTACATTAGGGCTTTTTGGCCATGCTGCACAGCATGTGGGATCTTGGTTCCCTGACCAGGGATCAAATCTACACCTCCTACATTGGTAGCAAGGAGTCCTAACCGCTGAACTGCCAGGGAAGCCCCTACACGTGCTTAATTATGTTTGATTAAATCCTGCCCTCTTTTCCTGGGAAGAAAAAAGTAAACTTAAGCCTTCTTTGATAAAGGGAAGTAATAGAAACTCTCCTACATATCAATAATGGGAAAGGGAAGAAGAAGACAAAGTCCTGGAATAAATATTCTAACTCAGCATGCTGATCTGTATGGAAGAATGGCCCTAATTAGGAACGTTTCTGTAGAGAGAGAAATATAACTTCCTACACTTAGAGTAATGGACTTGTGAAAGATGAATTCGTTTAATCTTTTGATGACCTCCAGGTCTCCCAGTGTCTTTTTTCTTTTAAGGGTGTTTCCATGACATATTAATACATTGTTGTGCTGAGTCTAATGAATCAACTTTATAAATGTTTCCTGCATTCCTGTTTATGGAGCCCTAAGTTATATTAGGCTGATAAATTAATCATAATTTTTCTTCTATTTCATGATAATGCAGTGTCTCTCTAACTCAGTAGTCTCAGCAGCTGGAAATGGGAAAATAAAATAGATGAGGGTGTCCATCTGTGATACTCCCAAAGGCAAAGAGTTTGTGCTGTGTTTCTGAAGAGCCATAAGTAAGAACACCATACCAGGAAAAGGGGTCTTTGGCCTTGGAAAGAAAGAAACAAAAGCCACCTTGCTTGTACATACCATCGCAGACTGAATTGATGTCTCTGGAATTCTTTCTTTTCTTTCTTTGTTTTTCTCTTACAGGATAGAATATAGATTTTGTTTACTTGTAAGGGATTTTTTTTTGTACTATAAAAGTAATATGAGTATGTTGAAATAATTTCTTTATAATACTACATCTTGGGTCCTCTACCTATCTGTACTTAAGACTTTCTAAGTATATTTGAAACAGAGAATATGCCTTTTGTAAGGAATAATATCTGATTTTTAAATCTCATCTCAGAGCAGCCTCTTAAGAAGTATTTCATTAAATTCCTATTTGATAGGCTAATGCTAATAGCATTCCTGTGAGAGAGACAGTGGAATTACCATGAGTGTTGTCTTTGAAAAAACTTTAACGAAACTTTATTTTAGGGATTTGATTTTGTAACGTAGGGTATTATGTATTTTGGATTTGAAGGAAGGTGCAGTATTAATTGGGCTTCCCTGGTGGCTCAGACGGTAAAGAATCCACCTGAAGTGCAGGAGACTTGCATTCAGTCCTTAGATTGGGAAGATCCCCTGGAGGAGGGCATGGTACCCCCCCCAGTATTCTTGCCTGGAGAATCCCCATGGACAGAGGAGCCTGGCGGGCTACGGTCCATGGGGTCTCAGAGTCAGACACGACTGAGCAAGAGTTTGTGCTGTGTTGCTGAAGAGTCGTGAGTAAGAGCACCGTACCAGGAAAAGGGGACTTTGGCCCTGGAAGGAAAGAAAGAAAGAAACAAAAGCCACCTTGCTGATACATACCATCTCAGGCTGTACACACTGTATTGATTATTGCATTTGAAGTGATTTTTATGTCAGTTTTCTTTTCAAAATTGATAGTTTGAATTTAGTAGTTGCTTGTTAGTTAACTCAATATGAAGTATTCACTGTGGTTTTATAAACAACCTGAAAACATGGTTGCTAATTTTTTTAAGTTTTTTAATAAAATTATTAAAATAAAATTTTGTGAACATCACAGCCTCAGCAAGAAGTTGATTTAAACTCTCCACGAACTACTACTTTGGAGAGGCAGACATTCTACTGTGTTCCAGTGCCTGGAGAATCTACGTGGGTAAAAGAAATATCCTTTATCTCAACCTTCTTATGTGTTGAATGCTTTCTGATAATTTTCTTAATTGAAGAGACCACAATTCACTTTTTTTTTTTTTAAGCTTAGCCTTTTTACCTCAATGAACATAGCTGGAAAAAATAATTTTTTTATTCTGGGTTTTTTTTTTTAAATATATTGAGGTGTAGTTGGTTTACAATAGTGTATTAATTTCAGGTACAACATAATGATTCAGAAATTTGATAGATTTTACTTCATTCATATTTATTATAAAATATTGCCTGTATTTGTGGTGCTGTGCAATATATCCTTGTAGCTTATTTTTTGTATACATCAGCCTTCTTTTAAAAAAATATTTTTATTTTAACCAAGCTACCAAAGTAGTAAGTAGTGTTTTATTAGTCATAGAGGTAGCATAATTTTAGATAGTCTCCAGGTCATGGAAATCTTTCTTTAACCCTTCATTTAACGCCTATGTTAATGCCAACCAAGCTCGAGTCAGTCCTTCAACGTCTTACACTCCCAGCCGTCACAAGAGGAGCTATGAAGACGACGAAGATATGGATCTGCAGCCCAATAAACAGAAAGACCAGCATACGGGTGCCAGACAAGCAGGTAGCGTGTGCCATCCCGCTTCCTGGAGACTGCTCTCTCGCAGTGGATTCGTATTCAGAATTCATAGTTCTGTAATGTAGCTGTAGGTTTAGGAGCTGGCAGTGATTTGACAACTTTGCTTTCAGGTTTACCAGAATTATAGACAGTTCTGAAGTTTTAACAGTGACTCTCTGCTCAGTCTGTGCTTCATAATTGAGCATTTAGGCATCACTTGGAAGTCGCTACTCTGCTGTCAGGTGTTGAGGGTCTCAAGTTGGAAGCTAGAAAAGGGCTTTGTGTTTCTTCATATTTATTTTTTTATCTCAGCCTTTAAGTAATATAAAAGCATAGTACTCTAAAAATGACTTATTTGTATCTGAAAACATCCTTTCTTATTTTTTTTGGAATAATGATGAGATTAACTTACTAAGTTAGTCTTAAGACGGAGCACATTGGAGGAAAAACGTGAAGTTTTGTTACGCTGGATTACTTATTCCTAAACTTTAGAGCAAATAACCCTTAGAATAGCCACAGTTCTGTTTGTTCTATTTAAGGTAGGTTTGTAGTAGTTTATGTATTAAAATATAATTAAAATGCAAGTAATTCTGATTATACAAGGAAACCAAAAGTTAAAATTTTCTAAGAGAATTTAAAAATTGGTATATATCATTATTGATTTGCCAGTCACAGTTTTTTTGAGCAGTGAATTCCTTCATATGGTAGGTAGATAAGTTTGTCTTTATTTCTCCTTTTATGTCCTGTCACTTAAAGGCAGAGGAGGTAAAACAAATTAGTTAATTTAATCTGAAGAGTGGGTTGAGAGAACAAATATAGCAATCAATGGTAAACAAAGATTTACTACTGAGTTTCATTTAACCATAGATTATTCTACTTTATAAGTTCATATTACTGTATTTCTTTAAGCTAAGACATATTTTAATATTTTAAAAATTGGAATGTTTTACACCAAATATATACAAATGTAATAGTATTCTTTCTTTTTCTCTACTCCCAAATGTTTATTAAAATTAATGGTGCATCATAATAATAACCTAAATACATATTAGAATCCAGGACCTATGGTAATTCTCTTTCTTAACATTTAAGCTATTGATGCTTCTTTCTATTTCTTGCCCCTTTTGTTTGAATGTCATACTTCAGGGCTTTTGAATACATTTGAGTGCATTAGTTATGTAAAGTTTTACCTTGTTTGTGTCTTCCCTTGTGTTTCAAACAGTAGAGAATCTGCCTGCAATACAGGAGACCTGGGTTCAGTACCTGGGTTGGGAAGATCCCCTGGAGAAGGGAATGGCAACCCACTCCAGTATTATTGCCAGGAGAATTCCACGGACAGAGGAACCTTGAGGGCTACAGTTCATGGGGTCACAAAGAATTGGACACGACTGAGCGACTGACATTTAACCTTGTTTGTTGGTTTCTAGGCAGTCTATCAGACTGTGTGTGTGTACATATATATGTATATATGAAGCTTTTTTGGAGATAAGTATAGATTCACATGCACTTACAAAAAAAAATAATACAGAGAGATCCTGTATATCCCTGATGCAGTTTCAAGTGGATCAACATCTTATATAACATCTTGCATAATTATAGTAGAATATCATAACCAGGTAATAGATATTGATATGGTCCATAGACCTTATTCAGAATTCACATTTTTACATGCACTTATTTTTGTGCATTAGTTTCATCACATATGTAGATAGATTCATGTGACCGCTGCCAAGTCAGGATACAGAACAGTTCATTACCTGGATCGCTTATGTTGCCCTTTTATAATCACTTCTGCCTCTCTGCCTCCCCTCTTGGCAACGACTAATTTGTTCTTCATCCCTATAATTTTGTCATTTATGAATGTTATATAAATGGAATCATACAGTATATAGACTTTATAGATTAGCTTTTGTCATTCAGCATAATTTCCTTGAGGTCTGTCCAAGTTGTTGCTTACATCAGTAGCTTACTCTCTTTATTGCTGAGCAGTATAGTGTGGTATGGCAAGCTGTATTTTAATTCCAACTAGTTACCAGTCCTAAATTATAACTACTTTAGGGGTACAAGCTATCTTTAAATGATCTTTGTAGCCCTAACAATTAGTCTGATTCCTGGTACATAGTGCAAGTTAATAGTTGTTTGGTAAATAAGTTTATTGCTATGTGGTTTTATTCTGCTTAGTAAGTAGAAATAAATATATTCTATCAAAGTGTTTTTGTTGTCTGTAGACCCATATACTCATTGGGTCAAAGATGTTAAATAACCCTATTAAATATTAACTTTTAAAGTTACTTCTAGGAGATTTGATGGGGGGGGGGAGGGCGGGAATCTGTTGCTGTTTTATTGCGGGGGTGCAGGGAATGATCACAATTCCAGATCTTCATCATCTTTGTTCCCTTTGTAGGTCAAAAGGGCTTCTAGTGTGTGTTACTTCCTTTAAAACGGCAACAACTTGAAGTTTGCAAGCTCAGAAACATCATTTCAGTCAAATGCAAAAGGCTGTTTAGGAATGTTCTTTATCTCCAGGAAGCCTTCGAAATGACGGATGTACAATGCTTTCCCTTTGAATTTAGGGAATGTTGGTGGTCTTCAATGGTGTGGCGAGCCAAAACGTTTAGAAACTGAAGCTTCTTCTGGACAACAGCTGAGCTCCCTAAACCTCTCTTCTCCTTTTGATCTGAATTTTCCATTGCCAGGAGAGAAGGGTCCTGCATGCCTCGTGAAGGTAAGAAAGTCTTTGACGGGTCTGATGCTGACAAAGATGTGCTAAGTGTCTCAGAAATTAAAACAGAAAAGTCTTAGCATTTGTGTTAGCCAGTTTTCTCTTGCTGCTGTAACAAATCGCCACAGATTTATGGGGCTTAAAGTAACAAAATTTATCAGCTTAGAGGCTTTAGGTCAGAAGTCCAATGTGAATCTCACTGGGGATAAAATGAAAGTGGCTGCAAGACTGGTCCCTCTCTGGAGACTCCAGGTGGCAATCTCTCTTCCAGCCTTTTCCAGCTTCTAGAGGCTTGTGACCCCTTCCTCCATCTTCCAGGTCAGCAGTAATACAGCCAGCCCTCTGACCATTTTTTCATAGTCTCATCTCCCTCTGGCCATAGGTAGGAGGATTTTATAATTTTAAGGACATGAGTAATTAGATCGAGCCCACTCATGCAGTCCAGAGTAATCTCCCCATCTTAAGGTTCTTTAATTTATATAAGTCCCTTTTACATGTCAGGTAACATATTCAAGGATTCCAGTGAGATGTGGATATGTGTATGGCAGGGAGGGGGCATTATTTTATCTACCACAGCATTGTCTTTTTTTGAAAAATGAATATTTCAAATAGAAGTGAAACTGTTTAACATCTATATTCTTCCTGAATCATTTCTAACTTACTAATTTCTGCTTTATTTTCACCATTCTTTCTTTTCTTATCAATTAGATTTAAAATAAGGTAGAAGAAGATCTGTTAACAGTTTGTTCCCCTATCTTGCTCATTCTGGTATTTTAATCGTGAGCAGTGAACAAGTGATAACAAGTTTCAGAAACGATCAGTGAGAATTTCCATTCTTAGTTGTTATGGTTTTAAGTTAAATGGTACCTCAGCTATGCAGCATAGGAACCAGAATTAGCGCATTTTTCCTTCTGTGCTTCTCTTAGGTCTCACCAGTAAGCGGCTGTGACAGTTTCTAATGTCCATCTTGATAGACAGCTTTGAAGGTTTGGCTCTTTATTGTGAGAAGCCTCATGGCCATTTGAAGTCTGTGTCAGTCCTAATACTGCGTAGTTTGAGGTTAATACTCAGTTTTCCCCTTCTCTCGATGTAGTTAATATATTTTGAGATAATTCATGTTTCTAGTTTTAGTTCATCCCTTGGGAAAAGCTTTTCACTGAAGTAGTGGGAAAACAGACATTGGTCAGGAGTCCCGTGTTTTAGTTGTTAACTTATTTGCTAGCTAGCAAAATGGCTTCAAGTGAGAACCTTACCTCCCTTGGCCTCCATTTATCAAATAAAAGGAGATGCTGTAAGGTTCATTTTCTGATTATTATTACTTCAAGGCTAATATCTTATGCTTTTTTGATGTCATTGAGTCCTGACTGTGATTTTGTGTGGCCTCTTGTTAGGTCTATGAAGACTGGGATTGTTTTAAAGTAAACGATGTTCTTGAGTTATATGGCATACTCTCTGTGGATCCTGTGCTAAGTATACTGAATAATGATGAAAGGTGAGTCTATTTTGAAATAATTTCAAACTTTGAGAAAAGTTGGAGGATGATTATATAAAGAACTCCCTTTTCATTCAGATTTACAGGTTGTTAACACTTACGCTCCATTTGTTTTGTCATTCATTTGTGCTTTTTTTTATATACATACATTTTTATACATATGTAGTTTTTGGAAACAACTGAGAGTAAGTTGTGTATGTCATATCCTAAATACTTGCTGTGTCCGTATTTCCTGAGAACAAAGACCCTCATATATAATCAGAGTATAGCTACAAAGTTTGGAAATTTGCCGTGAATACATAGTATGCTAAGCACAGTCCACGCTAAATTTCAGCAAGTGTCTCAGTGCTGTTCTTTCTGACAGTCTTTTTCTTGGTCCAGGACCCATAGGATCACTCGTTGCATTAACCTGGAGTGGTTTCCAGCTCTTAGAAGGACACCTTCAGGGCCTTGATACTTTCCTTTTCTTTTTTTTTTTTCCTGTCCTTCCACATATTGACACTTTTCTTGACACTATGAGGAAATTCATTTCTCATAGTACGGAGGCACCAAGGTTGAGACACCAGCATTTAGTAAGGGCCTGTTTCCTGGTTTGTAGATGGCTGTCTTCTTGCCATGTCCTCACATGGCAGAGCAGACTCGTGAAACTTTTGAAGAGTACAGACCAGTTACTTTGTAGGACGTCTGTCCATTTGGGTTTATCTGGTGTTTCCTTGTGATTAGATTCCAGCTATGCATTTTGCGCAGAAAACTACAAAGTGATATATTCTTCTCAGTGCATCACATCTGGAGGTACAATGGCCTCTTATGATCAAGTACTTTTTGATCACTTTGTTACCTTTGGTACACACATGTACATACATATACGTTTATCATAATATGACATATGTAGGTAGCCTGAAATCTGTCATGTAACAATTTATGACGAGGAGGCGCATTTTCTGTTCTCTCAGAGTACAGGTGGAACTTTCCTCGGCTTGAGTTCTCATTTCATTTTCAGAGATGGATGTTATTTTTATGTGTGTACAGCTGCTGCCTCTGTGAACTGAAGCTCTGTCATCTCTCGGCAGGGACGCCTCTTCGCTGCTGGACCCGATGGAATGCACGGACATGGCTGAGGAACAGAGGGTGCACAGTCCTCCTGCCTCCTTAGTGCCAAGAATCCATGTGGTCTTAGCCCAGAAGCTGCAGCACATCAACCCCTTACTGCCTGCTTGCCTTAACAAGGAGGAGAGCAAGACCTGTAAGTGTAAGTGCTGACGCCTCGTGACCCAGACACTCACCCGGCATGCGGGAGCTGCATTTTGTGAAGCTGTCGGTCAGATGCTCAGTCATCAGGATAAGTTCCTCCAGTAGTCACCATCGATTTGCCCATTTTCCTTTGTGTTAATTCTCTTCATTAAAATGATCTCACCCACCCCGCCACCCCCCCCCGCAAAAGATACACCCCCTTGTCTTGTCTTGGCAGTTGGCATCACTCACGGGCCAGTATTTGAAGCCCCTGCTAGTTGTCTGCTGACGTGCAATGCTTCGTCCATAGTTACTTTTTAGCCAGAGAGGCGCGAGAGGACCTGGTGTGTGGGCTGAATCTGGTCACCCTTCTCTCTCCAGTTGTTTCCGGTTTCATGTCCGAATTGTCTCCAGTCAGAGCAGAACTGCTTGGGTTCCTCACTCATGCCCTTCTGGGAGACAGCTTGGCCGCTGAGTACCTTATATTACATCTCATCTCTACAGTGTAAGTGCTGTGTTCCTGGGAGTTTGGTGTTTTGTTGAGAGGGACAAAGAAGAGGAAGGTTTCTGAGATAATTTGTTTTGTTTGTTAGGCTTCATCACCAGATGGTTTTTATTTGTTCAGTGCAACAGCTGTTACACCTAATCACAGATACTCCTTTTTTCAGCTTTTCTCAGGGTCACGTGTAGCATTTTGATTGTATCTCCTTAAATTTAAGAGCTAAGACCAGGTATAGAACCTAGCTGATGAGTGAGATAAGCTGTCCTGTTACCTTTGCAGTCTGTAAGTCCTCTGTTTATACATCCTGAGGCTCTGTCTGCTGTCTGCGAGGCCCACTGGCTGCACGTCTCACGTTGATGGACGTGAGCCCCTCTTCCTCTCACCTCGCTATAGCTCTTTGTTTTCCAATTTCAAAGTAACGTGCGTACCTTCAGTAAGTTCCAAGAGCATAAAGAAGAAAGCAGAAATTGTCTGTAATCTCACCACTTAGAGATGGTATCAGTTAACAGACCTTGGTAGCTGATGATATCATCTTTTTTTGTTTGCATATGTATACCTCCCTACTTGGGTCTCAGTTCTATTCTGAATAGGTCATTAGCTTGCTTTTATCATTAATAAATATTAAACATTCTCCCATCATAATTCCCCTTGAGCCTTTTAATGGCTGTACAGTGTATTTCATTATAGACAGTTGTACTTTTCCCCTAAATGTTAGGCTTTTCTAGTTTTTCTCTGTTTAAATAACTCTGTAGTAAACATGTTTGTCCTAATAAATCTTTCCTCAGGTAGTATTTGAGACAGTAGTACATAATGGTTGAATGCATAGATACTGGAACCAAATTGGCTGTGTTCAAGTCCAGCTCTACCACTTTATGGCTGTATGAACGTGGGCATATGATATAAAATGCCTCAGATTTCTCATCTGTAAAATGAAAATAATATTACCTACCTCAGAGTGTTTGGGAATTAAATGATAAAGTACTTAGAACAGTACCTGGCACATGGTAGAAGAACAATACCAGCACTTAAGTATTGGCTGTTATTTTCATTATTGTTTCTGTTTTTTAAAAAAAGCTGATCAGAGTAATCTGCTTTATTTTTAATGACAGTATTAAGCTTATTTTTCTTTGTTTGCTTTTGATGGGGATCAGGAAATCACCTGAGTGTCTTATTGGTTGATACCTTTTATTTTTTTCTAGATATACAAGAAGAGATGTTCTTCCACTAGGAAAATTTACGGTTAACTTGAGTGGTTGTCCACGGAATAGTACCTTCACGGAACACTTATATCGAATTATTCAACATCTGGTTCCAGCAGTAAGATCAATATAAACACGTGTTAGAAACCTAAGTACACTTTAAAAGTCCATCTAATGGTCTTTCATTCAACCCAAATATTTAACTTTTAGATTTTAATAGATCTCATTAAGGGGAAACAAAGCCTGCCCGGTTTCATAATTTAAAATGTACTTACCTCTAAACATTTCACTTTTCCTTTGTTGCCTTAGCATGAATTTCTTTGAATAACAGTTAATACAACTGTAATAATTCCTTTAACAATGTACTCTCTTTTGATGCCGTTTGTTTGTACAATTTGGTATCCTTTGTATGCTTTAAAATTTTAAATGTCAATTAACTGTAAATTGTAGGAGTATAATTCTTTTTAGTTGAGGAAATAACTTTATTTCTGCTGCCCAAGTTTAATTCCTGTTTGAAAGTCAAGCTAAACTTTATTTGCCAGGGCATCTGGAATGAAGTGTTTGTGTGGTGGTAGGATCTTAGGGGAATAGCTTCTGATTAGTTGTGTGCCTGGCAATGCTGATCACACCTTTGGAGATTTAAGAGATTGAAGTAGATCATTCATTTAACCAGTGTTTATTCAGTGTCTTCTGGGCCCTTAAGAAACACAGCAATAGACCAAATAGACCAGCATTCCTCACTCTCCTTGACTGACTTTACACTTAAAAAATCATTGAGGACTCAAAAAGATGTTGTTTGTGTGGATTGTTTGTATCCTCAGTTTACCATGTTAGAAATTAAAAACATACTAAGATAGTCATTGAAAACAAATCAATTATATATGAACATAAGTAAAATGTTTTTGTGAAAATAGCTGTTTTTCCCAAACAAAAAAAAGTATCAGTGATAAAAGTGACATTGTTTTAAATTTCTGCCAGTCTCTGTAGTGTCTGGGTTAATGGACAGCTGCGTTGGTGTATCTGTTTCTGCATTCAGTCTATTGTAACATGATGTTTTGACTGAAGTATAGGAAGGAAAGCTGGCCTCACACAGATGAAAAAGTAGTTGGCGAAGGAAGGACTGTTTTAACAGCCTTTTCAGATAACTGTAGATGTTCTTTTTGGATATTCTGATACTGAATGAAAACTGTCCATGTGGTATTTTCTTCAAAAAGAGTTGGAAGTGTGAAATCTGAGATCTGATCAGTGAGCTTTTTATGCCCTGCTGTCGTAAATTCGTTGGTCTCTCTTGCACACTGAATGGATCTTTTATCCGGGATTTTTACTTCATGGGACCCCATAAACGGGTCTTAGCAAGCTTCTGGCGATATCTTTTTTTTTTAAACCTCTAGGTATTTGAGATACATATACCAATATATATATCTCAGTTGTCTATGATTTGTTTCTGGTTCACTAGTAAAATAAAAATTATTCTCCAGGAATACTGAACAGGACATTTGAGAATAAAGCAGCTCATAGAATCAGAGAAATTCTTCCTTAGGATGTAGAAATTTTTGTTTCTGAGAGCTCCAGAAACCATGAGCCTACTCCCTTAGAAACTGCATAAGATCTTTCTTTCCATATAAAAGGTAGTGTTTAACTCCAAATACATATTTTCTTAAAAGAGGGAAACTCGCTGATTAGAAAACGTCTCTTTGCAGTCTTTCCGTCTGCAGATGACCATCGAGAACATGAACCACCTGAAGTTCATTCCCCACAAAGACTACGCAGCCAATCGCCTGGTCAGCGGGCTCCTGCAGCTGCCCAGCAACACTTCGCTTGTAATTGACGAGACTCTCCTGGAGCAGGGGCAGCTGGACACACCAGGTGTGTGCATGGGCGCTTCCACACCGTGTCTAGGTCCCAGCAAGGCCAGGCTGGGTAATGGTTTTCTAAAAATATAACTGTGAACAAGGGCAGATTCACACTTCACAGATACTTAAGATAAAGGCTTGCTCTGTGAATTTAGTTAAAGCTTATATGGTAAACAAAAAAGTTGTGTACATCAGCTATGTTTTATGATGGCATGAACATTGTACCATGATACAAGGAAGTAACATAGCTTTTTAAAGGCTGCAAGGGTGCCTTTAGTCCTATATTATCTCAAAAGAAAAGTTGTAGAACAGACCTAATAAAACATTTTTCCACCAACCAATGTGATTAAACTTTTTTTCCAAATAGTCAAAATATTTAGTAGATCAAATGGCTTGAACTAAATGTTATGGAACATGTTATGAAATTATAAGAAAGCAGATTGCTTTACCTGTGCTCAAATGAGAATGCAGAAGACACTTTGCTAGTCATCAGTTCAAGAGGTAGACGTAGAAAAAGCAGTGTTAGACTGGGTAGAATTAAGGCAAAAATGAGTATAAATTCATTAAAATCAATAACCTCATCTCTGTATAAAAATCATTTTGGTCCTGCCAGATTATTTTAGCCCTGTGAACACATCACATATAAAGTAATCTTACTGGGAATTATTTTATGTCTAAATGCACACCAGATGCTTAATGATAAATTTGGGTGGGTGGGTGGGGAATCTTGGCTCCAAAAATATGTTTTATCTGTCTTGACAAATGTCTGTGAACCCTCTTAGTTAATGGTCATTTAGAAAATTGGACAGTGCCTCTCATACTTTTTTAAAGCAGTAGGAATCTCCTGTCTTATTATCAATGTCAGCAAAACTAATTTAAGTAATTAAAATCAAGCGACTGAAAAATTATTTTCTTGCTTTTGTAGGTGTTCATAATGTGACTGCCCTGAGCAACCTAATAACTTGGCAGAAGGTGGATTATGACTTCAGCTACCACCAGATGGAATTTCCCTGCAACATTAATGTTTTTATTACTTCAGAGGGGAGATCGCTCCTGCCGGTACGAAGGGTCACTTTGAAATGGAGGGCAGTTACTGCAAAGAGATCTGGACTTTTGCTTTGTTTCTTGGCACTGCTTATTATTAATAAGCTAAACTTGTTTCAAAATTGTGGCTGATTATTAATGAGGAAATTGAATATTTTGGTTCTCTGGGATGAACCCCTCATATCTAGAAAGAAAATCACAAGGCAAGGAGAGAAAGCTGTTGGCAGCAGAAACCCCCACATGTGGGGAGAGAAAGCAGACGCTGTCTGTAAATTGCCTGATTAACATCCAGACCTTGGTGTTTGTTGCCTCTGTTCCACTGTTTTCTGCCAATCTTTCGTGAGAAATATTTGAGAGTTCCATTTAGAATGTTGCTAATCAGCCTGGTAGTTAGTTCAGCGCTTCATGGAAGAGCACTTTTACTTTTGAGTCTTTTTATGATGAGAAATTATGCCCAGTTGCTTGAAAGACATCTAGCAGCTCTATGTAATGTGCTCACCCATGATGTATGAGGAACTGCCTGTGAATGAGAACAAGGTGGCCCAGTGGTGAGTTTCTGTGGTGAAAGTGTGATTTGCTTTATGTGGTGTCTAGAAATACAGTTCAGTAAGATACAGAGAACATAGTCCATGACGAAGGAAACATCTAAAACATTTTAATTAGCCACTTTGTACAGATGCACTCTCTATATGCTTACTGATACCACTGAGGAAACAAAAGTAACCAAGAAAAGGCTAGCTTTGGTAATTATTGCTGGGTAGTTACAGTGCACATAAATTAATATTAAAAAGTGACATCCCCCTAATAATAAATCATATTTCCTATTTCCCTCAGGGATCTGATAGAGCTGAAGCATCCCCTGAAAATTTAGATTAATTTAGGAACTTGGAAAATACTGTGTGCTGTTTCTCTTTTTAGGCAGACTGCCAGATCCACTTACAGCCACAGCTAATGCCACCAAACATGGAAGAGTACATGAACAGCCTTCTCTCAGCGGTGCTGCCCTCTGTCCTGAATAAATTCCGCATCTACCTGACCCTTCTGAGGTTCCTGGATTATAGCATCTCTGATGAAATAACCAAGGTGTGTTTGGGTTAAAACAAAGGATTTCTCTGTCTTAATTGGAATAATCAATTTACATTTACTGTAATTACTGATAAGGTAATTTTGCTATTTGTTTTCTGTGTCATAATGTCTTTTGTTCCTCTGTACTGTCTTTTGTTTGAAATAGATATTACTAGTGTACAACTTTAATTTTGTCTTCTGTGATACAAATTTTTTTTCGTTAGTAGTTGCCTTGGGAGCTATTAACATCTTAATTATGATAATCTGGAATTAATTTAGGATTAATGCCAGTTTACTTATAATAGTATGCAAAAGCTTTAATCCTTCATAATTCCATTCCTTCCTTTGTGCTTTATTATCATTCAGATTACCTCTTTATATTGTATGTCTGTCAACACATTTATAATTATTGCTTTATGGGTTGCAGTTGTCTTTAAAGACATTTATACTACCTTTTGTATTTACTTGTGTGGATACCCTTACCAGTGATCTTCACATGGATTCAAGTTACTTTCACTTCAGCCTGGAGAATTTGGATATTTCTCAGGGTTTTTCTGTAAGGGAGATATGCTTGTGACAAATTCTGAGTTTTCGCTTATCTGGGAATGTTTTAATTTCTCCTTAATTTTTGAAAGTCAACTTAAATATGCTGGGTGTGGAATTCTTAGTTCATAGGCTTGTTCTTTCAGCACTTTGAGTAATTCCTCCAGCTGCCTTTTGGACTTTGTGATAAGAAGTCAGTTTCCAGTGAGAGGATTCTTTGTACATTACTGAGTCATTTTTCTCTTGTCGTTTGAAGATTCTCTCTGGCTTTTGACCGTTGAGCTGTGATGTGTCTAGATGTGGATCTCTGAGTTTATCTTACTTGCAGTTTATTGAGTTTTTTGGATATGCAGATTAATGCACATTTTGAGGAAGTTTTCAAGACATTTGGTAAAAATTTGACCATTATTTAAGTTTCTTCCTTCCCCTTTCTCCCTCCTCCCTGGCATTTCCAGGTATGTATGTGGTACACCCGATGCGTCCCACAGGTCTTTGAGACTCTGTTCAGATAATCTTGGTCATCCTGTCTACAGATACTCTGAATCTTCTGCCAGTTAAATTCTGCTGTTGAGCCTTTCAAGTGAATTTTTAATTTAAGGTGTATTTTTCAACTTCAGAATCTGTTTGCTTTTTAAATAATTTCTCTTTATTGATATTTTCTATTTGATATTCTCATGCCTTCAGTTCTTTATTCCTGGCTCCCTTTAGTTCTTTGAATATATTTAAAATAGCTGATTTAAGGTCTTCGTGTAGTAACTCCAATGTTTCGGTTTCCTCAAGACTTTCCCACGAAGCGGGCCAGGCATTCTTGTTTCTTTGTATGTCTTCCAGTTTTTGTGTTGAAAGCCTGGTGCTTTTCAATAATATAATCTGGCACCTTCTGCTCTGGCAGATTCTCCCCTGCCTTAGGGTTTGTCATTGCTGTTTGTTGTTTAGTGACTTTTCTGAATTGATTTCTAAAAGTCTGTATTCTTAGTTGTATGTGGGCACAGAAGTCTCCCTCGGTTAGTTCAGTGGTCAGTGATTGGAGAGAAATTTAATTTCCTTAGATGCCTGCAAGCAGTCTCCCAGTATAAGCCAAAGGCCTCTGTGTCCATGGTGGGGCGAATCTTCAGCACTCAGCCATGCAGTTTACAGCTCTGCCCTGGCCTTGCTTTCTGCTCGCACAGAACCTCAAGGCTGCTGAGGAAAGAGCTTATGGCCTGCCTGCTCGGGCTCATCTCCTGAGCACATGCACAGCCCTGTCACGTGTATGGCCTTGTAAATCCCTGGAGGTCAGGGGATATACGGACATTTCATGCCTCAATTTTCTTTTTGATGGTTTTGGTTAGCCTGCTGTTTGCCCCATCTACTATCCAGTGTCTGGGGCAGCTGAGGTGGTTGATAACTGCTTCTGATTGTTTCTGCTAAACACTCAGTGGGGTGGGGGGTGGGGTGGGGTGCAGGGAGACAAGCTGTTCACACTGAACAAGCTCCCAGTCAGGTGAAGTAAAGACAGCAAGACAGTAAGGCAATCATTCTTCAATTAAAAAAAAAAAAGACAGCCTTGCGAATGTGTTCTTCCTAGGAACCACCAGTCAAGACAGTCAAGTAAAGACAGCAAGACAGTAAGGCAATCATTCTTCAATTAAAAAAAAAAAGACAGCCTTGCGAATGTGTTCTTCCTAGGAACCACCAGTCAAGACAGTCAAGTAAAGACAGCAAGACAGTAAGGCAATCATTCTTCAATTAAAAAAAAAAAAGACAGCCTTGCGAATGTGTTCTTCCTAGGAACCACCAGGCAGTCAGGTAATGAGTTCTCTGGGAATGGTGCTTTGACAGAGCTCCAGCCACACCAGCCTCTCCAGTGGTTGCCAGACTTTTCACGGCTGCTTGGAGATGGGGAAGGGAATAGGGCAAATTTAAATGCCTCAAAGCACAATGTTCTTTGGTCTTTCTCCGAGAAAATGCTCCCCAGTTTGTTTCAGGGATCTGGTTAATTTCTAGTATTGATGGAGCTGGTTGTCATCATTTTTGCCGGCGTTCTTGTTCTTTTTAATGGTGGGGGAGTTTTCAGAGGTTCTGACTTGGCCAGTTTTGCTGACATCTCTCTTCCCTGTATTTAAAGGCATCATGTTTTGCTATGCAAATTGCTGGCTTGTATCTGTCTGTCTGACCTTCTCAAATGAGTCTTGAGTTTTGTTATTTTGTTTCCAGTACTCTCCTTAGTGGTATAATTTAGGTGTAAAGTTGGTTTTTGGTCCTTTTACCCATACTGTCTCATTTGTCCAAGGTGCAGGGCTGACCTTATTTTCACATCGGGCAAGGACCATCTTACTTCAGCTTGGTAAAGAATCTTTTTCCCAAAGAAAAAAAAGAATCCTTTTCCCTACAAAATGCAAATATCATTTCCTCATAAGGAATAACTTCAAAGTTCATTTACTGTTTTGATAAAGGCAGTTGAAGATGACTTTGTGGAGATGCGCAAGAACGATCCTCAGAGCATCACTGCTGATGATCTCCACCAGTTACTCATCGTAGCTCGGTGAGTCAGCCCCTATCCACCGTTGCCTTTTCAGCGACTTGTGGCTAATTCTCCTTATTTAGGATAAACTGAGGCAGACTTACAAAAATGGAAATGAACTGTTCCCTTCTAAAAACCCCCTTGTGAAATGGCTCACGGAGGGGGAATTACATTTGGCCAGGGATCACTTCAGTGGACAAGGCATGCTCCTTGTTCTCCACTCAAAGGGAAGAAAGTCAAAGTATTAGCCAGGCAGTTGTGTCTGACTCTTTGCAACCCCGTGGAAGAAAAGTCAAAGTATTAGCCAGGCAGTTGTGTCTGACTCTTTGCAACCCCGTGGACTGTAGCCTGCCAGGCTGCTCTATCCATGGAATTCTCCAGTCAAGAATACCGGAGTGGGTAGCCATTCTCTTCTCCAGAGGATCTTCCTGACCCAGGGATCGAACCCTAGTCTCCTGCATTGTGGGCAGATTCTTTACCATCTGAGCCACCAGGGAAGCCCCACTCAAAGAGGGGCTCACCCTCCCAATCTGACTCTGAAAGGATTCCTCTGCAGAAGTCTTAACTTGGCTGTTGAGTTGGATAGCTAACAGATGGTCTTGTCTCCCACATTTTTAAAGGCCTTATTCTAGGTCTAGAGTCTAATTTGTTTCCGTATTTCAAACCAGGTTTCTGTCTCTCAGTGCTGGTCAGACTACGCTGTCAAGAGAACGATGGCTAAGAGCCAAGCAGCTGGAGTCTTTAAGAAGAGCCAGGCTTCAACAGCAGAAATGTGTCAACGGAAATGAACTTTAAAGGTCTGACACCTATTAAAGAGTAATGGGCAAATTGTAGCCACATTATTGTAAAATTCAAATACCATTTATATCACATTGTTTTGTAGATAATTTGTATCAAAGAAACCGATGACTTTTCCTGAAATCACGCCTGGTAACATCTAAAGTTTATATAATATTCAGTAAGGGCTTTTACCTTACTGATTTTATGGAGCTTTTGAATTTTGTTTTATAATTATATAAATTAGTAACAATGTATAAAAATGTATTTGATATTAAAAGTTTAATATTGATGATGTTGCTGATATACATTTCCTTAGTTTCCTTGGCTTCAGCTAAGTCATAGGCCAGACTCTGTTGAAATGTTGAAATAAGAAATGTGAACATCATTTGAAGAAAACTGTTGGAATTCCAAAGTCAAAGGAATTGTTCACTTCAGATTTTTGTCTCTCCAATGAACAGTGGGTCTGAATATGTATAGTGGTCCAAGTTTGGGGAATGGAGCATACTTGCCATTAATTCACATATGTAGTATCATTTCCCAGACATTTGACCACACCTTTTTTCCATTTATTTAATAGTTGTTAACAACATGCAAAGCAAGTCTTTAAATGGCAGTGGTTCCCGGACTTTTGGGTTTCATGGACTAGTAACATTTCCAAAAATTGTGGGGGATTGAGAGTTGCCAATTTATTTTGCCAAGTAATCTGAAAGAAGTCACTGTATTATCACCTTTTTTTCCCTATAAAAGAGCAGTCTCAGAACAAGAGAGAGTCCTTTAAATGGAATAAATGTAGCTTTTTTGGAAGGAAAAAAAACCCTATAATTGTCCTTATTTTTCTCATTTCACTCCAGTGCATTTGGGAACCACTGTTTATGGCACTCACTTAAAGGGAATGCTGCCTGCCCTGTGAAGTTGTTTTGCCCAAAGAGGAAGAGAACAAAATAATTTAACTTTTTAAAAAATGCCTTCTTCAGAAAAAAAATGGGTTTTTATTCTTTTCCTAATAAATGTCATTTAGTTGCTTTGATGATTACCTTGCATTTTGAACTTCTTACATGTTTATCCATTAGTTCCAGATGTATTAGATCAACTAACATTATCTGCTAGTCCAAGAATGCCCTGATAAAATTGTATGTAGGTAGGTTATCACCAAATTGCAGTTTTAACAAATTTTTAAAGGAACAAAAATATTATCCATAGCTAAAGCAAATTGATACAGCACAGTAGTGTAATTGTGGCATCCAGAATCTTTGGAAAGGTTAGAACATTACTTTTTTAAGCTACCACTGGTTACATATAAAAATTAGTTTCTTTAGTCAGTAACATAGAAACATTAGAGATCAGTTAAATGATTACTTAAATTTGGCATCCCCCTGGTCCGAGGCCTAAACTAAGAAAACAGGGTCAGCCTTGAAAATGGAGCAATCTACTATGCCTCATGAACTGAAGTGGAAATTATTAGTTCTTTAACTTTTCCTAAACTCAAAATCTATTTTTATAAACTAATGTAAATAATCTGTTTATACTTAGAATTCTAATTGGTTTTCATTTTTATAACTGGTAGACTAGACTTTCCTTAAACTTTTAGGAATAAAGGCTCAGCTGGACTTGTGAGAATAAACTTCAACAGAGTAGATTAGTCACCTTGTGTTTACTGCGCCAATGTGGACTGTAATTTACCAAAGAGAAGTGCATCATTTGCCTGGTCTTACAGAAAAGTTCCCCTGAGAGGAAAACCCTCTTTCAAATAAATAAAATTACCAAATTACTAGTACTTTGGGCTGTTTTTCATGAATTATGAGACTCACCCCATGTGATCTAATGTGTGGAAAATCATTACCAGAGATAAACTTCAGTATGAGATGATACAGCATGGTGTTCCACCCCCCCCCCACCCCCTGCCGAGGGCCCACTCAGGTAAGAGATTGATACTCTGGGCTTCAGAAGTCCTTTTCTCCATGGGGACAATTTGTTGATCTAATGAAGTATTAACCTGATTTGAAACACATGGAAACTGACTAGGCATCTATATTACCCTGATGGATTTAAACATCACCTCCTTAATTTTAGTTTTCAAAAATCTCTGTGGAATTAATTTCCTTGGAGCTTAAAATACATTTTTATCACCTGACTTTGATTTTATTTTCTCTCATGTTGTAAGACACCTTAATAGTTTTAAGACAAGACGGTAAGAGAGTTCATGTTCAGTTTTGATGTTTAGCTTTTAAAATCATAACACTTTAAGAATGAAGTATTTGGAAAGGCTGGGACAAAGAGTTTGTTATAGCTAACTTAGTAACCTTTGCTTTTGAATTCTTCAGTCTGACTTATATCAAACCCTTATCTTCAAAATGTTATTCAAGGAATTCTCATACACATTGTCTTAATGATATTTTATTTTAAATAGTCACAACATCTGACACTTCAAAAAAAGATACCACTAATAAATAACAAAAGTGGAAATACTTATCAAAGTTAAAACAGACATAATGTTTAGCTGAGAGTCAATCACTTCAACAGAGTAAGGCTGTAAAGATACCAGACAAACCAATACTTGTTTGGAATAAGATGTGCAACTTTCTTACTGTATGGGCTTACAGACAAGGCCCTGGTTCCACATGGTCAATGTTACAGTCATGCTTCAGGCTAAAATTTCCAGTAGTTTTGAGAGCCTATACAAGATGTTACAGACTGCACCTTGCAAAAAGTTACAACTTGAAAACTTCTTTCAAGCTTTACTAGTATCCAATGTGTATATTTTTAGCATTTCTGAAGAGAGAACAAAATTAATAGGTGCTGGTATTCACATCTGATATCTCAGGTTTCATGGCAGACAGATCTTAAATGCTCTTAGACTTTGGGGTGTACAAGGTAGGAATATTTTAAATTTACTTAAGTAGAATGTGTAGAATGTGGGGGAAATTAGGATCAAACGGGCATACATTCCTTGACTCCAATGCCATTAGCCCTAACTCTATAGGCAATGGTTAAGTCATCAAAAATTAAACCAATAGTTTTTACATTAAAATGCTTCTCCATACTAGTAACACTTAAGAGTCACTAAACTAAGAATTCACCTTGTAGCGGTTAACACGCAGAAATGAGCTGACAGAACAGTAACACTTATGAACAATGCTACTCATCTAAAAGGATCCATGTCCACCCTTTGAGTCTACTTCATACATTCTACCCACCCACCCCACTCCAAAAGGTTTCATATTATTATGTCCCAAAGTCATCTATTCCTGAATTACTTGTGGAGAGACAAACTGCTCTGTAGTGTATAATCTACTTAGGTCCTATTCTAGGATGATGCGCTTCCACTGTCCTAGCTCTCAAATTTGGAAATCTGTTCAGGTTCAGTCTTTTAAAACCTTTCCAAACTAACAGAATTTGTGATCCCTAGATTCATATAGTACACGCTCTGTGACACCTCTTTTTTTGAGGGGGTTAAATAAAAGCCACAGGATTCTGTGTGACTAAAAACTAAATCTGAATTATTCGTGTCTGGCATTGTGTAAACATATTTTTAAGTTCATTTTGCTGGACTTCATTAACTACTTCAGGATCTGCAGGGCTCTTCTGAACCTTCGCCACTGCGAAGTTTATCCCCTGGGTTAACCCAGCCTGCGTAATGTTAGCAACCTGGACCATAGAACTCCGAATCTTTGCAAAAGGAGAGACTGCTCTGCTGCTACAGCTCTCTGAAGGAGAAGGAGTTACATGAAGCCCTCTCTCAAGTTCAAGCGTGCCAGATTCAGAGCCGGGGGTCTTTTGAGATACAACTGAATGCACTGCTTCAACTGACAAAAACTGTGGGCCTGTTGCAGAAAAAGACACGTCTAATTGAGAAGGTCGAGAAGGTAGCTGTTCCGTCGATTCAAACGGAGTTTCTTCGCTAGAAACTTGATTGGTCATTTGATTTCCTTCCTCACTAGCTTGCTGAGAAACAGAGCTGGTTTCAGATGGCTGGGTCATTTTGTTTTGTGCATCTTGAACGAATCTGTGGCAGTAAATATCCACAGGCTTGGCAAAGCCAGTCAATGTGTGTATGTTGTCAGCAGAAGGACTTTTCTTCAAAGAAGACTCGTGGCCTTTTCCAAGCCCATTGTCATGAGCAATAGTAACCTCTGAAGGAACATGAATACTGATATCAGTGCTGCTAACAGACTGGGATCGACTGCCTAATCGAGGTGCTGAAGCAATAATACCACAACTAGGAAGAACATAGTCTATTGGCCCTACATTCTCTAAAGAGTTAGTTAGCTGCCTGTCTTCATCAGACTTGGAATTTGTAAGGAATTCATCAGAGTGATACGAGTCATTATCTGAAGATATTTCCCCTTCTGACTCTGCCTGGGCTTTATTATCCATCACACTTGTGTTTTCCATGGTTTCAAGACTACTATCTGATTTCCAAAGATTTACTTTTAAGTTTGGTTTTAGAAAGTTAACTTTCATTTCAGGTTTTGTGAAGTTCCCTAGCTTTCGTAGATTGCCAATGTTTACATTGGATTTGGTCTGTTTCACTTTTTGATTTAGAGATGAAAATTTGCTCATTAAAAATTTTTTTCCCTGGGCCAAAGAGCCTTGGTTTTGAGATCTGATGCCAATGATGTCTTCATGAGGTTTACTGCTCTTCCTACAGATTAGAAAAGAAAAAAGTTAATTTCCCATGGAATCCAATATGGCAGTTCCAATTATTAATGTAAGTGAAAACTCAAGTTGGTCTCAATTCCTTAAAAGTAGCATACTGCTAAATGATAAATCTAGATAACTCCTTGGACTTGATGCTAGAGCATTAATGTCCAATACAAACGTGGGCTATATACAATTTTATATACAATTTTATTTGTCATTTCAACACATAATTAGTATTAAGAGATGACTAATTCTCAAACTGAAGTCTGAAACAGCCAATGAAGAGCATTTTATAACAGGGCAGCAGAAGCCTTTGTTAAGTGACACTGATGAGCCATCCGCAGGCACTGAGAGGGAACAGGTGACATGCTGTGTGACCTTAACCCCAGGTCCAAGCAAGCAGGCCACTGACATCTCCCGCTTGAGCTGTCTTCTTTTTTAGCAGGCCACGTGGGGTACTGAAGAACCACCCTGGAGGAACACCACCTCCGCAGTATCTTCATCCCACCTCCTGAAGCTCTTCACAGTAACTGGATGAGTTGTTGAGTTCTCTTGGACCAGACATTCTGTCTACAACTGACCCTCATTTGTGATGGCATGCCTCCTTCAACTGTTCTCCCTGGCATTCAGAGAGGAGGGGAAGCAGGGGAGGAGGCAGGGAAGCCTAACGGTAGCCTCCACCTTTGTTTTTGCATTATTCTGAGAATTTGTTTCCCAAAAAACCTCACACCCAAAATTTGAACTAATCACATTTCAAAACAGCCATATGTGGTGACTCACTACAATTTGGGGGAGCATAGATCCACCACATCCACGATCTAAACCACCAGCAAAGGACTGACTATAAATGGATATTTACAGCATTTTAACTAAAGCTGCTCTACACACATTGCACTTTGCTTGAATTCAGGCAGAGAAGGGAGGGGAAGGAGCTCCATTTCCTTGTTTCCCATGGGTTATCTGAATTTGAGAAGACTTGGGACATTTAACATAAATAACTTAAGTGTTTTCTCCTTAGCCAGCCCTCCTGGCTGCGAAAAATGAGAAAAAAAGGCAGTCCTATTTACCACACATCTCAATACACAGGTCATACAGGATCACTGGTCATGAGAATATTTCATAAAAATCATGTTAAAGAGTTATTGAATACACTACTGCTTTTTAAAAAAGCTACTGAAGAGGGAGGGGGGATCAGGATGGGGAATACATGTAACTCCATGGCTGATTCATGTCAATGTATGACAAAACCCACTTCAATACTGTAAAGTAATTAGCCTCCAACTAATAAAAATAAATGAAATAAATAAATAAATAAAATAAAAAAGCTACTGAAATAATTATTTCTAACAGAAGACTCAACAATTTTTCTCTAGATGACCAGATTGTTCTCCTTTCTAGTGAAATTTGGACCTTAAAACCTCATTAGATGGAAAACCCACAAATTTAAAATGTAAAATAATTTGTTTATACGCTTTCTTTCCCCAAATTAAAAAACCTAGTGTTTAAAATATACTGGCTGTTTATTCTCTCTAAAACGTTATTTAAATTTGAATGCTCCCTCTCAGGAGTTTTAAAACATCACTTTTGGCCATAATTTAAACAAAATTATTACTTTTTGATCCATAAAAATATGATCCTTCCCCCTCTAACAACACAATATCATAATGTGATTTCTCTCCTTTTTGCAGACACTTTAAAAGAAGTAAAACTTTAATTTTCTCTGGAGAATAAAAGACACTTCTGTGCAAAGTGGTATACTTACCTCTCAAGCTTTTTCTCTATTATAGGTACATCTAATCCCATGGCTTGCTTGGTGATCTGCAGCATCTCCGCAATGCACTGAAGGGTGTCTGAAACCCAAATGTAATTGCTTGCCACTTTATCAAAAACATTTAAAAACTAGCAGTTCTAACTCAGAACTCTAAATGGAATTTTTAATCTTCTAATAATAGCTTGTTATAACTTAAACAAACATACTACTTGTTCTTCACTCCCCTCACTAATTCAAAATGTTCTAAAATGTTAACAGAAAACTAAATGAACAACAAAGGAACCAAATCAATTGGAATTAAAAGTTTATTCTGGAACTCTCATCTGTCCAAACACTGTGCCAGACACCGAGGCAAGGGGCGCGAACAAGACAGGCGTTGTCCCTGACTATTATCCAGGAGGCGGATGTGGCAGGGAAAGCCATCACACTCAGATGGCCAAACACACTGAGAGTTCCCACAAGAGTCCTTGCCCAGACTCTCATCGATTCAGTGTCCCTGCTCTGCTGGGAACAAAGCTGCTACTTCAAGATCTCAAATCACAAAGGTATTTCTCCTGATCACTCACTTGTATAATGGTATGTACAGTCCCCAGTTCCACTTGGGCTTATAAAAGCAGATAAGTTAGAACTGAATACTTTCATCTCTATTACCTTTTCCATCCTCTTCTGGGTTGCGCATTACAGCTCTCAGTGTGTGGAAATAGCCACTTGCTTCTTTATATCTGTAGTGCAATCGCATGCAGGAGAACTTTGGCTTACCAAAAAGAGTGGGTTCAGGACCTAAAGACCCAAATGAATATATGTTAATCTTTCACATAACATTCACTTTCTTCTGTATCTTCAAAATACTGATATTTTTGATATTATCCAAAATACTTCAAAATACTGATCTTTAAAACATTGATGATTGAGTCATCAATCATTTAGCACTTTTATTCATCTGAATAAGCACACACACTTATCATGATGACTTGGTCTAATAAGACTATAAATAAAAATTCTTCAGTCTCAAGTATTTAAAACTTTCTAGACCCCAGGCTTGATCTTCACAGGACAAGTAATGAAAGAAACAATTATTATTAGACTATATCTACCACTCATCTCTAAAATATAGAAGGGAATCTTAAGAAATGGACTTCTTAGACCACTCCTTTCTGATTCCAATAAGATGTTATACCAGTTGCTTAAGTAACAACCCACTCTTGCAAGAAACAGTATTTGCTTTCTATGACCTGGTTAGTATCTTAAAAATTTACCTATTTCTATTTTTTCCAGGTCTTCTAGACTTAGCCGTTGATACTGGTTTACTTTGTCAACTTCATCATCATAACTAGACAAAGGGAAAGGGAATAAGAAGAGGATTAAAATCAAAAGCACATTTGGCTGGTCAGCTGAGGCATAATAGCAACAACCATTATGCAGGTAAAGTCTTCCACAACCCAATACATTCTGGGGTAAAGAGTTAAATATTTTAAAAACTAAATGAAGTGTTATATATACGCACACACATATATATAGTTCAATAGCTAAATGAAAATCAGTGTATAGATCTTACACTAAAAGAAATCAATTACAAAGCAAAATTAAATTCAGTTTTACAAAAGCTCTTACAAAAACTAAAACCAACAAGCCTAAAACTTAACCTAAAAGGAAAGCAAAACACATACTGAAGCTACATATTCCTGATTTGGCAGATAAATCTGATATCCCAAATAGAAAATGATCAATGCCAATAGGCACCTGGGCCAAGGACTGAAAAATGACAGTTCATACCAGACCAAAAAGAAAGTGACTGTGTATTTGAAAAAAATAATTCTGGTTAAGGCTGTGATGAAGTACTTGTATTTCTGCTAGTGGCATTGTTAACTGGGTGTCATTTCTAAGGCATAAAAAGTCATAGTTCATCATATCCTTAGAATCAGAGAAGTGCATGTGTACACATACACAATTACCTGCACACAGCTGTCTCATTCATCATAGCAATAAATATAAAAGTATTTTAATGCCTAACAGTGGGGAAACACTGAACTATGGTATCATAATAAAAAGTCATGGTATATGGTCAATTACAGTAAAAATATGTCAAATACATCAGAACTTGAGATCTGTAGGAGATACTATCAAATACTCAACACTATTATAAAAATACACTGACTATAAATAACTCTAAAATCACATTTTCAAATTGATAAAAGTCAGAGTGATGTAACAATTATGTAAGATAAAGGGGTTCAGTGAAATTTCTTAAAATACATAGCAAAACTAGATTCTTAATTTTTTGTGTTACAAAATCTAAAAAGGATATTTACTCACATTAAAAGAGAGTAAAAGCTTTAAATCAATAAGCAACTTACTAGGCCACGTAGTACGCAGAGTTAGAAAGCAGTAACAGCACATCCACATCTCTGTGAGTAGCATCAATGAGGCTAAACAAACATGACACAAGGAATTAAATATTTTCATTTTCATCTACATTTTTTTCTATAGCAGATCCCCTTATGATAAAAGATTGGTGGGGGCTAGGGTGGGGGGAAAAATCAAGTAATCAATGAGTCCTGCTTCTGAAGTTAAATGTACATGGTCTATCCACTTGGAAATTAAAAAAACCAAACCAAACCAGGAACGCAGTTTAGGAAGGTGGGGTAGGTGGAGGGAAGGACTGGAGCTGAGGAGTAGTCAAGGAGAAGGGAGGGTTCAGGAAAACAGGATAATAGTATGTGGGGAGGAGGGGGAATTGCATGATGGTGGAGGGGATAAGGATTGTAAAGAAAGGAAAATATCAGGCTGAGAAAAGAGAAATTATCTAGATCATCTCACATGACCTAATCTTCAAGTTACACTGCACATTTACCTTATGTTTACACTCATGCAGAATGTATCCTTTGAAAGACTTTTACGTAAATACAACATTTATGTGCTAAAATAGAACCAAGCCCAAACTATTTTGCTTTTTTAACTACAGATTAATTTACACAGCTTTTAGATAATGAGTAAACATTTCTTTATTCTAAGTCCACTTTGCTGTATTTTATCTCCACTCTAAAGTCAAATATCAGAATAAGGGTTAGAAACAGTACTGATGAACCCTTAGACCAAATACTAATTTTTTAAAAAAAGATCAACATATGAAATCCACAAATACTCAACAGGTAACATGGGCAGAATCTGAACTCAACCTTTTAATCAAATATTCATCTACTATTAAAACAGCTTTCCAATCAAAAGATGAAAATTAATCTGCACACTTATATTGGTTCTCAAAATTCCACTGCTGAAGTAGATATTTCTATCTTAGAAAAGAAATACCTTAGAATTCCATAGCTATTTGCAAAAACTGACCAAATGCTACTGGAAAACAATAGGGGGAAAAATGACTAGTAGATGGAATTTAAAGTCACGTACATAATCTGCCTAAGAATGAGGTCATTGTTTAACAGGTACTGCAGAGAAAATTTTACCAAGACCTTAAATCGCAGTATTTTACATCAGGGGCATCTTGTTGCACCATAACTGTAACAATCTTAATCTAAAATAACTGACCTCAATTTTCACCAAAAATAAGCCCCCCAAATACAACTAATTAGATTGAATAAGTCAGAACCCGATTAATACATAGATTGATCCAAAATACGAGCAATAACTTAACCAACCAACCAACCGGCAAGAGAAAACCATCTATTCTACGATCTTGGCAGCCTCACCGAGAATAACGTAAACGAACAATTTAGTTTTGCGCACTGGTGCTTACCTGCACTCTTAAAACTGTCGCTTGAGCCAAGCCATAAAAATTACGTCACGACACATAGTTTACTATGAAAAAAAATTTCTACACCTACTAAGTAGTGCTACTTTATCACAGCGTCTGTTTTGACACGAATATTTACATTGGTCAAACATGATCTCAGTCAAAAGCATTACGTCTTGAAAGAAAAGCACTTGGCACGTCACAGGCAATCGAGAAAGAAGTCAGCCCTCCCCCCACCCGCATTTTTACTTAAGTATAAGCTGCAGTAAATACTTAATTTCCCTCCCCACCACCCTCTGCCCCACTTAAACAGAAATAAAACCTAACCCCCACTTTTTTTTTTAAACACAGACAAAAGAAACCCCCTTCGGTGCTCCCCGGCCTCGCCCGCAGCTCGGAGCGGAGGGCCACGCTACTCGTTTTTCTCTTCCCGCCAGTCAGGCATGCCCTCCTTCCACACGATGAACACAAACACCGCCAGCACCACATGCAGCCCCACCACCGCGACAATGGTCGCGTAAAAGCCACTGTCATCAGGGGACATTAACAGGAGGCTTTGGAAGAGCAGCAATTTGCAGGAAAAATACAACCCCACAGGAACTTTAACCATCAGTCCTGCAAATAGAAGAAAAATCTTGAAAGTGGTCGCCAGGCTGCCGCCTTCGGGCTTGGGCTCGGCAGCGTTGCCGGCAGCACTGCCTGTGGCGTTCGCCTGCCGCTGAGCGGTTGGAGGCCGGTGGGAGCGCGGCATCTGGTCTGTCGGTCAGTCAGTCAGTCCGTCAGTCAAGCAGTCGAAGCTCAGTCAGAGAAACCTGCGCCAGACCTCACGCCTGCAGCCACTGCGGCAACTGCAGCGCGGCCGCGCCAAGTCCCGCCCCCAAACACGGTGCACTTCCGCCGCCCACGCTCGCCGCGGTGTGCGCCCAGTGCGCAGGCGCAGCACGTCCAGCACCGCCCACGTCCAGAGGAGGGCGCGGCGCGGGCCATCCGGGAGGGAACCGGAGGTGGGCTCTGGCCCCGGCCCGGGTCCAGGTCCAGGGAGGGCCACCGGCGGGGGTCTGCGACACCGTGACTAAGCGCCTCCCCGCACTGCCGCGCGCCTGAGAGCAGGTTGCCGCGCTCCTCGAGAGTCCACTAACACGGGTACCAGTAGTCAGCTGCTCTCAGTGTAAGAAAAAGCGAGTCCGAGTTGGACAAAATAAAGAGTGGGCTTTGTGCAGATGCTGAAGGGCACCTGGACGGTCCCCCAATTTCCTGTCACATTAACGATTCCTCCTCCAGCCACAAGTGCACCACCCGGCGCTTACGGGCTGTCACCCGAGTCAGCTCTCCCCGCGGCAGCGGCGGCCGCGTGGACGGGAAAGGGTGCGGGATGACCCATGAGGTCTAATCTGTTGTACGCCAGCAGCTGTCTGCGGGGAATTAACTGAGCTGTGCTCGGGGGGTTAACATAAAAAGGCCTGAGGGTGGGCTCCAGGTGGCTGGACAGTTCCAGCTGGAGCCCTGGGAGATCAAGGAAAAGGGAAGGGCAGCCATTCTTGCTGCCTGGGAAGGACCGAGCATTTATAAACAGCTCCCCGTAACTGTTTTTCTGCCGTATGTTTAAAATTAAACAGGACCATAACTGCAGCGAAGTCAGTGAGGCACTGGTTTCTGGCGCAAAATTTATGGGGGTGCCAAAAAAACCCTGACATCAACGGAAGTTTTTAATGCAGTATTTTTAAAAAATCAAAATTAATGCAAACATACCATGATAAAAAAAAAAAAAAAACATACCATGATAAACAAAACATCCAACATTTCAAATAAAGATAAGATCCGACTCTGCAACCTGTCCAGCCCTGTCTCCCTTGTCTCATCCTAATCCCAGCTCCGTTTCAGTGAAGCTTTTTTGACAAAAACATGTGGCCCAACTCAACAACAAAAAAAGAAACCCAGTTTTTTAAATGAGCAAAGGACTTGAACATTTTTCTGAGCAAGACATACAAATATCCAAGAAACCCAAGAAAAGATTTTCAACATCATTTATCATGAGGGAAATGCAAATCAAAACGCAATGTGACAGTACTTCACTACAAAAAAAAAATGGGGGGAAAAAGGGGAAAAAAAGTGTGGGTGAGGATATGGAAAAACTGGAACCCTCCCACATTACTCGTGGAAATGTAAAATGGTGCAGCCACCAAAGAAAGTAGTTTGGTGGTTTCTTAAAAGTTTGGCATAGCAGCCTGGCAATCTCCCCTCCTAGGTGTACACCCCAAAGAAAAACAGGTGTTCAAACAAAAACTTGTCTCTAAGTATTCACAGCATCACTGTTTGCAACAGAAGAGCCAGAAGATGGAAACAAATGCCCAAAAGAAGAGTAAAGAAAAACATGGTCTATCTATACAATGAAATACTATTCAGCCATGAAAAGGAATGAAGTTCTGCTACATGGCACAACACCCATGAACCATGAAACATTATGCTAAGTGAATGAAGCCAGTCACAAAGGCCACATAGTACATGATTCTGTTTATATGAAGTGTCCAGAATTCACATATCCGGAGAGAGAAAAGTAGTAGATTAGTGGTTGCTTAGGGGATGAGGGTGGGGATAGAGTACAAGGATTCTCTTTGTGGTGATAAAAATTTCTAAAACTGACCAAAATGATGGTCTTAACAATTCTGAGCATATTCTAAAAACCACCCAATTATATACTTAAAATGGATGAAATGTATGCTATATGAATTACATCTCAATAAAGGTATGTTGGGGCTTCCTGGGTGGCAGCAGTGGTAAAGAACCTCCCTGCCAATGCAGGAGACACAAGAGACACGAGTTCGATCCCTGGGTTGGGAAGATCCTGGAGGAGGGCATGGCAAGCCACTCCAGTATTCTTGCCTGGAGAATCCCACGGACAGAGGAGCCTGGCAGGCTACAGTCCACAGGGTCGCGGAGAGTCAGACACGACAGAAGCAACTTCACACACACACACACATTTTTAAAAACTATACACGCAGCTGGAGGCACGCAGGTGCAAACTGCTGCACCCCCAAGCCTGAGGGACTGAGGCCGCCACAGGCTGTCCAGGATCTGAGCCTGAAAAGCCACTCCCAGAGCTACTCTTGCTGTCCTCAACCAGGGGCCACCTGTTCTGAGTCCACATCTCTGACTCAGTGGATAGACTATACAAAGGCTCTCTAGCAACCTCAGATAGACCAATGGCAGATTTCCAAACATCTCCCTTCAAGAGAAAAGGAAAACTATCCACCATCCAGAAAACCTTTAAGCCTTGCAAATGATAAATACCAGTAGCAAATTTAAATAAATTTTAGCAGTAATAGAAAGGATGATAACCACAAAGTATCTCTCATAAGAAGGACGGTTCTTAAAGAACTGTCTAATCAAGATGGCGATATAGGGACTTCCCTGGTGGTCTAGTGGTTAAAAATCCACCTGCATTGTGGAGAATATGGGTTGGATCCCCGGTCGGGCAACTGAGCCTTCGCGTCGTAACTACTGCGCTACAAAAGCTCCCATGTGACACAACGAAGAACCCACGTGTGGCAACTAAGACCCAAGGCAGCCTAATAAATATCAGACAACAACAACAAATAAGACGGAGACATATAATTAACTTTGGAAATTCAAATGGGCAGAATACCTCACCTCTTAAGAGTCCAAAAATTGCATCCGTACATTCAGTACTGACTATCAAAGCGAAATAATCCATGAACTTGAAGTCATGGAAGGACTCTGTATGAACCTATGATCAGTGTCATTTTTTATTCATTATCATATATGTAAATACTCCCTTGCATTCTATTGTTCTTGCAAACTTGTTTTATGCCCCTTTTATTAAAAAACATACGAAATGTAAAAGAAGATAAAATCTAAATAGAGCCTTTTACTCTCAAAGCTTGGTTTAGAATTTTCTGAAGTGTTTCTGATTCATAATATTGAAAATGATCATTTTAGATTTTAGCCTGAAAGCAAGCAATCTGGTGGATAAATTTAGATCCTGCCATTAGTTGATATTTTAAAGAACCACTTGAAACTGGATGGTTTTTGTTTAAAAAAGAATGTAGAGTATTAGTCGGCCTATTTATTTTATGAAAGACCAGGACCACTTAACAACCCATCAAAGTAATTAGCATCATTAAACCTCCTGGTGCACTCAGCTCTGTGTATTAATACAATAAACCTAGCTTCTGGGGCATGGGGTGGGCTTGGGGGCAGGGGAGGACCCATGAAACAAGCTTTGAATTGTAGTTTCACAATTTGAGTTTTTAACAAATCAGATGTTACATTATATTTTACCTAATTCATTCCTGAGTTTTTTAGTGCCCCTCTAACAGCCGAGTTGAGTGCCTCGCCAGCTTGCCTTCGTACCAGCATGTATTTGAGAACTGCCATGCGCTTCGCCACCATGCACACAGCTTTATGGACAACTGCTAGCAATCATTAGGACAGCGTAACATCAGAAATTTAAGCACACAGGCACCAGGACACCGCGCCAGCTCACCTGGGGTCGCAGTCAATGAGGGCCCAGCCGCCGTGGAACTTCTCGTCGCCGGGCAGCAGCAGCTTCATGTAGCTCTGTAAGAGCTGGCTGATTAGCTCCTGGTGGCTTCTCTGATTCTCCTTCTGCAGAGCTTCGTGCTCTTTTTCCTTGGTGAATATGGAATAAAGATCCTCTGTCACCGGAATGCCTTGCATCAAATCTAGAGTAGAAAGTGTTGATATCTATCATCGTCCTAGTTTACTAACACATTTCTTAAAAGCAAAAGAGAATACAAGACCTAAAACAATAAGACTCTAATTTTAAAAAATAGGCACAAATCTTTGTGACCTTGGACTAGGCATGGTTTTTCTTTTTTTGCTTTTTTTTATATGAAACTAGTCACAAGCAACAAAAAGACAAACTGGACACCATCAAAATTAGAAACTTTTGTGTTTCAAAGGAAAACGCCATGAAAGTTAAAAGGCAACCCACAGAGTAGGAGTGAATATTTAAAAATCATCTATAAGGAACACGTATACAAGAATATATAAAGAATTCCTGAAAGTCAAAGTTAGTTGCACAGTCATGTCTGACTCTTTGCAATTCCAGGGACTGTAGCCCGTCAAGCTCCTCTGTCCATGTGATTCTCCAGGCAAGAAAACTGGAGGGGGTTGCCATTTCCTTCTCCAGGGGATCTTCCCGACCCAGGGATTGAAGCCAGGTCTCCTGCATTGCAGGCAGATTCTTTACCAACTGAGCTACTAGGAAAGCCCTACAACTCAATAATAAAAGAATTATTATTAATTATTATCAGTAATAAAAGAATTCCTACAACTCAATAATAAAAAGACAGATAAGCCAATTTTAAAATGAGCAAAGGAACTGAACAGACAAGTTAACTTCTTCCTGGTGTAGGATGCAGCTCAAGGCTTATGGACAAAATCACTGTAATCCCACTCCTTACACATGTTTGGGACAGTAAGGCTAGAGGCTACTGGAAGAGAACTGCCAACCACTGGCCTTTTATGGAGAAGCAGTGAGCCCAAACTGCTACTAGCCCTTCTCTCTCAAACTTGGAAGAGATTTAGCTTCAGGGTTAGGATGAAGCTGATATTATTGATGGTCAAAACGAGAGAGGAACAAACTCTGGGTCCTCAGTGACCTAACTGAATTGCTAGATCAACCAACAGAAAAAAATGTACCAATTTTTCCTTGAAAAAACTGCTAAAATCCAATTTTCCTATCAGTACATACAATATCTGTGGCAAATGAACCTAACTTAATTACACCAGACTTCTCAAATTCCTAAATTGCCTATGTGTGGGCCCTACTATTTCATATATAATAAATAATTAGGTTAAAAAATTAGGATTTTAGAAATATTCCTAGAGACCATATGACAAGCTATTATGTTTGGTTCTAGTCCATAGAATACTCTACATTTACTTTAATCCTAAAAGGTAATATTTTCATGCAAATTAAATTTAAAGTCACATTAAAAAAAAATATGCTGTGGCATGAATTCCACTGGGCAATCCACCCTCCATTTTTTCTCTTAAATAATGATAAGAATTGGTTAGGATAGTCTGATATCCTAATAACCTGTTAAATCATGCTTATAAGGAAGGATAGTGTATTTGTCCAAAGCAAGAACACATGATAAACATTAGACAAAAAAAGAAAATCATTTTATCTCTCAGGCTTGAGTAACAGGAAAACAGAATATGGAGTTTTTACTTGATGAGGTTTTAGGGCACCATATTCCATAATCCAGGAGCCTCAACCTTGCCTTCTGTTACATGAATAACAAATTGACAAATATGTATGTAAATGAGCAGTTTCTTTTGCTGCTCCAGCCTAAAAAATTTGTCAGATTCTAATCTTGTAAAAATTTGATTTATCGAGTAAGATGTTCAATGTAGAAACACAAGTGTATTATAAAACATATGGATTATATTAATGAAACTGGTTACTGTAAAATGTTAGTCACAGAAAGTATAACAAATTTTAAAGAAAGACCTTTGTGTTCCTTACCTATAACAGCTTGCCTATAAGCATCCTTAAATCGATTCAGGTAATACCTATTTGCCGAGTTAACACCATCTTTCATAACTCCTGCTAACTTCCTTTCTCCTGTCCTTGTAAAGTCACCCTGTCAAGAAAAAAAGTCACTTTGACAATTTATGCAAACACAAAAATGTTCCTGAAGTCAATGTGGGTTTTCGATTCAAGACTGGAATTCTATATATAGGCTTTTACAATTTCCAGATAATGTAATTAAAATATCTAGTAGTATTTGACTCAGATCCAAGCATGTCAAACAACTAAACACACTATTGGTGTTATCCACCTTCACAGTTAGATGGTCCGTTAAGGTAAAGCCATTCTTGGCAGTCTGTAGAATATCTAGAATTTATAGGTCAAAACTTATATATAACAAAACAAAAAGATTTTCAAGCCTCCAACTGGTGTGATATTCAAAACACACAAATATCTGATGTGAGAAAATGTGGCCAGTTCCCTAGAGCTTATTACAACAGTATTTAACCTGTGTATGTGGTTGTGTGTAAATACAGACAGAGCAGGTTTCCATACCTTGCTGCACATTACAATCCCTGTAGAATGATCCAATGAAGATTTAATTGTTTTGTTTCTCTTGGTTTTCACAACAAAGGTGTCAGAGCAAGTCCCTAGAGAGGTAGGGAAAGCACAGTCTCTTTTTTCCCCCATCCCAACCCCACTATTTCCATCCAAGGCAATCTTAGAAATAGGCCCTGTCCTAAAAGTGATAATTTAGGAAGAACATGTTGCCAATTGGTTAGGTCATCCACAGAAAATATTAATTTAGCAACAGGAATCTATTATGGAAAAGAGAGACATGAATGCTGCATCCAAAGAATTTTAATATCAAAGGAAAAAAGTATTCCTCTTTGTCCAGCTTTGTATAATTAAAAAGTACCCTTGCATGAGTTTAAGGTGTACAATATATTTTGTGTGTGTATATAGTATTAAGTCACCATGCTGTACTTTAGATCCCCAGAACTCATAAGTGAAATTTTGTACTCTGACCAGTCTCTCCCCATTTACCCCATCCTCTGGTAACCATCAATCTCAGTGTTTCTGTGAGTCTGACTTTTTAAAATTCCACATATAAGTGAGATCATGCATTATTTTTTTTTATTTTGGCTATGCTGCATCTTTGTTGCTGCACGCAGGCTTTCTTTAGTTCCTGTGCACAGACTTCTCTTGTTGGAGAGCATGGGCTCTAGGGGCCAGCGTCAGTAGCTGAGGCACACAGGCTTAGTTGCTTCTATGGCCTGTGGGATTTTCCTCGACCAAGAATTGAACCCTTATCCCCTGCATTGACTGGCAGGCAGATTCTTAACCACTGGACCACCAGGGAAGTTCAGAGATCATGCATTACTTGTCTTTCTCTGTTTGCTTGATTTCACTTTTTCACTTAATACCCTCAAGGTTCATCCATGTTGCTAAAAACGTCAGGATCTCCTTCTTCTTTTAAATAAATAAACTATTTATTTTTGGCTGCGCTAGGTCTACATTGCTATGTGCAGGCTTCCCATTGCAGTGGCTTCTCTGGTGGAGCATGGGCTCTAGGCACCTAGGCTTCAGTAGATGCGATTCACAGGCTCTACCGAGTGGGTTCTGGAGTTGTGGCAAACGGGCTTGGTTCCTCCTTGGCATGTGGGATCTTGGACCAGGATCAAACTTGTATGCTTTGCATTGGCAGGTGGACTCCCTACCACTGGACCACCTGAGAAATCCCAGGACTTTCTTCCTTTTATGGCTGAATATTCCATTATATATATATATATATAAATTTGTATGACTGCTTCCCTTGTCATCATTTTCTTTAGCCATTCATTTGGCATCAGATGCTTAGGTTCTTCCCAGATCTTGACTACCGTGAATAGTGCTACAATGAACAAGAGTACAGGTATTTCTTCCAGATATTGATGTCATTTTCTCTGGATATATATTTATAAAATAGGATTGCTGGATCATACGTTCCATTTTTAATTTTCCATTTTTAATTTTTTGAGGAACTTCCTTACCATTTCCCATAATGGCTATGCCAATTCACATTCCCACCAACAATGTACAAGGGTGAGCTTTTGCTCACCTTGCCTTTTAGATAACAGCCATTCCAACAGGTGATAGCTCACTGTGGTTTTGATTTGCATTTCCCTGAGGATTACTGACACTGAGCACCTTTTTATGTACCTGCTGGCCATTTGTATATCTTCTTTGGAAAGATGTTCAAATCCTTTGCCCATTTTAAAATCAGTTGGGTTTTTTTTTTTTGCTATTGAGTGACATTACTTCTTTACATATTTTGGATATTAACCCTTTCTCAGACATATGGTTTGCATATGGTTTTCTCCCATTCCATGAGCTGTCTTTTCATTCTGTTGATTACTTATTTTGCTATGCAAAACACTTTTTGTTTGATGTTGTCCCACTTGTTTGTTTTTACTTTTCTTCCTTTTGGTGTCAGTCAGAAAAATTATTGCTAAGACCAATGTCATGAAATGTTTCCCTATGTTTTCTTGTAGGAGTAAAGTTTCAGGTCTTACATTTAAGTCTTTAACCTATTTCAATTCAATGTTTGTGAATGGTGTCCAGTTTAATTATTTTGCATGTGAATATCTCAGTTTCCCAACACCACTTAGTGAAGAGATTATCGTTTCCCTATTGACTATTCTTGGCTCCCTTGTCCAATTATTAGTTGACTGTACACATGTGGGTTTATTTCTGGGCTCTCAGTTCTATTCCATTGGTCTTTGTGCCTGTTTTTATGCCAGGACCACACTGTGTTGATTACTAAAACTTTGCAATATAGTTTGAAATCAAAAGTAGGATGCATCCAGTTTTGTTCTTTCTCAAGATTGCTTTGGCTGTTAGGGTCTCCTGTGTTTCCAAATCAATCTTAGGACTGTTTTTCCACTCTAGCAGAAAATGCCAATGGGATTTTGATAGAGATTACACTGCATCTGAAGATGGCTTCGGGTAATATTTTAATACAAATTTTTCTAAACATCAACCTGGGCTACCTTCCACTTCTCTGTGCTTTCAATTTCTTTTATCAGTGTCTTAGTTTTTAGTGTGCAGATCCTTTACCTTCTTGTTTAAATTTATTCCTTAGTATTTTATTGTTTTTGATGCTATTATAAATGGGATTGTTTTATTTCTTTTTTAGATAATCTCTATTAGTGTATAGAAACAACTGTTTTTCATAGGTTGATTCTGTATCCTGCAACTTCACTGAATTAATTTATTAGTTCTAACAGTTTTCCAGTGGAATCTTCAAGATTTTATTCAGGATTTTTTATAACAAATGTTTTGAGGTGAACTATTTACCTTGAGGGAAAATAACCATAAACCTGATTTAAACTAATTCAACCACTTCCTACTGCCAACAGAGGGAGTATTTAGTGACCAGTGATTGTATTTACATTTACATTAAATTCTGTGAAGATCAGCTTGGTAGGATCCTCAAAAGACTTTATGTAAAACAATCACAAAAAGATAATAAAACATTTCTTCACCATTTACTGTGTGTCAGGGAATGATCTAAGCTCTAATGTATTAGGTCATATAATCCCACACAACTTTTTTTGAAGTAGGCCTAGAATTATTCCTATTTTATAAATGAAGAGACAGACACAGAGAATTTAAGTGACTTGCCCACAATCATAGAGCTAGTAAGAGGCAGGGTTGGGATTCAAATTTAGAGGAGGCAAATTATACTAAGGACCCAAATCCCACCAACAGACATGTTTTATTTTGTTTGTATAAAGTTTTAGAAACCAACTATTACATATAAAAGTCCAGATTTCCAAACTCCCTTGAAAACTGGGAGCTCTGGCAACACTGGGCCTCTACCCCCGTTAGGAAGTAGCAGAACGGCACCTTCCTGAGTCATCGTGTGCTCTCTCAGGCACACACCGCCCATCTCTCCCTTTAAGCTAATGAGTGGCCAGTTCAAGTCACACGACTTGGCACCTGCAGGAATTTGGAAGTGTGACCCCTGCCTTACCCAAACATTCCAGAGTCAACTACGTAGACCTACCACCTGAAACCCACATGCTTTTCCCTCAAAAACCAAATTGGTTTTAAACCACACCCTGTGTCCCACAGAATGACCCACAGATGCTGGCTACAGACACTTACCTTCAGAGCAGCTGTCCCAGCATACTGTCTGCTAATGGAGTCACCATTGTTGGCCCACATTATCTGATAAATCCGATTGCATTTCACCGGTAATGGCTGCTCTGGGGGCATCACACCTAATTTTTTCAGCTAAAATGAATACATTGGTAGATTAACTGCAGATAAGCCAGGAAACCATAGCATAAAACATATACTGCAGAGAAAGGAAGCATATGCATATACAATTTAGGACCCTTCAGGAAATGTTTTCAGACTTTTTCAAAGTAAAGTACCACTTGAAAGACAGCTTTATGAACTGCTACATCTGAATAAATAGAATAAAAAATTCATACTGTTCTGATGTTATTTTTAATGTGTAGACTCATACTATTGTACCTTTCTTTTAAATTTGGCTATGAAGTGACGCTAACTATCAAAAAATCATATAGAAACAACAACAATATTAATAGTAGCAGAGCAGTAAGTGCTCAGTAAAGGTTAAGTCTGGTGCCATATGCTAACAGCTTTCTAAAATAAATGATCTCATTTATTCCTCATAACAAGTCTATGCAATCAATACTCTTAGTACCCTCATTTTATGGATGAAAGGAAAGAAGTCTGGAAAGGTTGAGCTCTTTGCATGGGGTCAACATCTAGTATGTGGTAGGGCCAGAGCTTGATCACCAAAACCTAGCTGCTTCAATGCAATAGAAGAAGACTTCCTCTAAGGATAGTCACAAGGCTCTATCAGGAAAACAAAACAAAACACCATGCTAGGAATATCAACCTTGGGAATTCATTACCCAGGTGTTGGAAGGATGAAAGATCTAAAAGGAGACACAGAGGTAAGAGATATAATAACTACAGGAAACAGTTGCCACCAGGAGGGTTGGGGCACAAAGGGAAGAGGCTGGTTCTGTGATGCCAAAGGACTCACAGCCCCAGAGAGGGTACTGATGATGGGAATGTAACACAGGTGAACAAACTTGTCCCTTTTCCCTCCTTCAGCCTCATAGTCTTCCTTGAAAGCCCCTACTGGCAGAGCCTGACATGGAAGCAGGTGGTCGAGCAGAAAGGTGGTGTGCAGACCCCATGCCCCAAGAACAGGCGAGAGGGTGTGTAGCTGAGAGAAAAAAGTAAATGACTACACAGTGCCACCCACTACATTATTAAATTTTGAGCCTCACGTTTTTGAAATGAGTACTTAAGAAAACACCACCTGATTCAACTGATTTCTAGCAAAGGTTGTACTTTCCAGGTTTTAAAGCGACAAGAATGGTTGCATGCTGTAAATGTTCTATGGCAGGAAGATTTTAGCTACTGTTTACAAGTGAAAAAATTATAAATGAATATTTACAATCCAGTGGACTCCAAATTACCTGTTGTTCCATGACCACTCGTGCAATGGCCGCTTGGACCACATTGGTGCGATCCAGGCAGTCCATGCAATTAACACGAAAAATCCCTTCTTGTTTACATATTACTCCAGCTTGATCAACCCTTTTCAAAAACAGTATGGAATTACTTTACAATAGGAAATACTTAAAAAGTTTTCAAAACCAACAATTCTTTACAGTATAATGATAACAACAGCAACACTGGTTATCTATTTGCTTGGAATATCATGTGGCAGGCATTACTGCGACCTTTGTAGACTTTATTGTTAATTTATACAATAACCTGACAAGGAAGATATTACCCTCATTTTGAAAAAACAAAAAACTGAGATGCAGAGTGATTTTCCTGAGTCATACAAGTACTAGGCAGAGCTGACACAAACCCCAGCTATGCTTTTCTACACATTTAAAACCAGAAGGCACTTTAAAACAACATCCTGCTCCCTGCTTTTTTCCTTCAAGCAGAAATGCATCTAAATGAGCTTGTACAGACTAATTCACTCTACCACCTAGGGTGGAATCATGAAGCTTGCCTGACTCATCTAATTCCTCTGGCCACCTGTGGCCTTAAAATCTAATCAAATGTTCTCTTCTGTCCTTTGAGCCAATTTCTCCTTCCTACTCCTCCCTCCTCCTTCTCTTTCCTCTCCAACAGTTTTTAAATGTCTCAAAACTGAGACCAAATACCTCTAAGCTTTCCTTCCCATGTTAGGGACCAAGAAGAAATGTAGAGGACAGAGCATTAGAAGGAATTAAATAACAGTCATAGAGCACTTTGCTCCATTTTGCCAATCATCTGACACCTTCTTCCTGTTCAAAGCTAACAATACCTAACAACTAATACTTTTGAAAAGGAGAATAGGAATCTGGAAGTGAAACAAGAAAAACAAAAATTCTTTCCCAGCCTATTATTTTAATGCTTACTGGTACTAGACAAGAACATATGATTCGACAGACCAAGAGTTTGTCAAACTGATTTCTTATGAAATACCTACCAACACCACTTCATGTCAAGAATAATGTCATGAATGGCATCTGTTAGTGTTTGGACATTCTCAAACTTCATTCCTCTGCTAAAATACATGCCAAAAGAAAGAAAAACATCTTTAAGAATATTTTTTAAGCTTAAGATATGATATCTAAGATTGCTTGGAAAAATTAAAATTATTACTGTAAATATGAGATTAATACTATTTTAAATTATATGGGAAATTATATAAATATTTACAAGTAATCTGCATTATGAAAGAAAATATGCTTAAGAATACACTGAAACACATTGCAGCCCCCGGAAGCTTCTTTCCCCACCAAAGTTTTCAATACCTAGGTAAACAAGCCAAAACTAGAGCCAGGCTTACGACAAAAGAAATGTGCTTTCAGAACACACACGAGCTAAAACTACCAGCAACACGATCGTTGCTTTCCAGAAACCAGTGAACTTATCCCAAGGGAGAGCATTATTACTAACAGAGTATGAAGACGAGCCAGCAGGATGAGTTTTAAGTAAGGGAACGCTATTACTTCTGCCAGGCTCAAACTCAAGCAGAAAGAAAAAGCTCCATTAATTAAGTGAAGGATAAAAGGAAAAAAGGAACTCTAAGTCTTGAAGTCATTTTGGAACAAAAAGACTGAATATTTCAGGAAGAATTAACTTTTATTAATTTTTAGGCAAAATAAAACCAATATGAAAATGGAACTAAGAAATGATCATCCTCTCCTTTCTAACAATGAGAACAAGATTTTCTTCCCAATAAAAAAGAGAAGAAAAACTAAGGTCTCTGTGGCAGCAACTACTACACATACTGGACCTGATCAAAACTCATCTCAGGAAGCCATCTTTTTTTTTCTCTTTCTTTTTTTTAAATTATGAAAGTATGATAACACATTTACAGGAGACTTGGAAAATACAGAACAAAGTTACATACAGTTCTACTATACATTACAATTCTTTTAAGTAGAGAAATTAAGATTTTTATTTGGAGTTTCAATATCAAACTCTCAAAAATTAATAGAATGAATAGACAGAAAAGTAGAAGGATACAGTTGCCCTGAAAAGCACTATGAACCAATTCAATATAATTAAGATTTATGCAATTTTTCAGGAAGCCGTCTTACCAGTGCTCATGGAAATCAAATGAAACATAGGTGAGGTGTGAGTTGTTAAAGAGCAACACTTGCTTCAGGTAAGCATCACCAATTATTTTCTCTCTTCCTGCCTGGTCTACCAAATTAATAATAACCTGTGAGTGGGGAAAAACAAAAAGTTCAGTTAATCAGACCTGAGACTCATGATTTTCACTGAATTTATTTAGAGTTATGTTTTAGAAATATTTTGTACCCAGACTTAGAAATTAATCCACTCAAGCATCAGTTTTTTCCCCTATAAAATTAGATTTTCATTTGTTACACTTAGGTTTATGAGAATTTACATCAATGGCAAAAATAGTTTTACACATTATATACATGCAATAAACCTGTTAGAATACATAATGAAAACAAGTTCCTTTATGATAGATATTTTAAATCTCTAGAATAATTTTTAAAGAAATATACAAGACCTACATGTTAGACACTACGAAACGTTGCTGAAACACATAAAAGAAAACCTGAGTAAATGGAGAAAGACACCATGGTGCCGGATGGCAAGATTCAATATTGTAAAGATGTCAGGGCTCCCCAGGTTAATCTACACACTCAACAATTCCAGTCAAAATTTGAACAGGATCTTTGCACAGACTTGGCAAGTTAATTCTAAAGTTTTTCTGGAAAAGTAAATAATATGGGAAAATTTTTGAAAACCAATAAAGGACTTGTCTCACTGAAGAGCAAAACATAAGTTAAATCTAGTGATTAAAACTATGGTATGAGTGCAGAAAAATGAACGACTCAACAGAACAAGACAGATGGCCAAGACAGACCTATGAACACAGAGGAATCTAAGCTACGATGATATCATTCGCAGAGAATATAGACTATACTATACACAGACTATACTGTAGATACTATATATTACTATACTATAATATACTATAGTGGCATACTATAAGTGATAATGGGATAACTGTCTATTTACATGGGGGGGACTTAAGTTAGCCCCTTCATTATATATAAAAGAAATTCTAGATGCATTAATGATCTAAATATTTTTTCAAGCTATAAAAAAGCAAGAAGAATGTTGGCATGATTTTTCCCTAGGATGTCACAGGACTTTCCAAGCATAATAAAAATCAGAGAGCATAAAGAAAAAGATGGACAGATGTGACAATATGAACATTTAAAACCTCTGTGTACCAAATGACAGTATAAGCAAACATTAAGAAAAATAGAGGACTACCTAGCAGAATATACCTGCAACACAAAAACCATTAAAATATAGAGTGCTATAAATTCAGTAAGAAAAATACAGGTAAGGGATTCAGAAGATATTCAGAAGAGAAAATAGACAAATAGCCAATATACATGAGATTTGCAACTTTGTTAATAATGATATGTAAATTTTAAAACAGAAAACCAGTTTTAATCTATAGACAGGCAAAAACTGAATACTACATATGGACAGCATGGTGAATATGTGGAGAAATGGGTACCAGCTCTCGCTGCTGAGAGTATAAACTGGAATGATCTTTTTGGAAGCAACTAAGTGGTGGGTATCAACCTAAAGTTAATCTAATGTGTGATCCCTTGGACTGCAAAGAGATCAAACCAATCAATCGTAAAGGAAATCAGCTCTGAACATTCATTGGAAGGACTGATGCTGAAGCTCCAATACTCTGGCCACCTGATGTGAAGAACTGACTCATCGGAAAATACCCTGATGCTGGGAAAGATTGAAGATAGGAGGAGAAGGGGACAACAGAGGATGAGAGGGATGGCATTACCAACTTGATGTACATGAGTTTGAGCAAGCTCCGGGAGTTGGTGATGGACAGGGATGCCTGGCGTGCTGCAATCTATGGGGTCGCAAAGAGTCGGACACAACTGAGCAACTGAACTGAATGTTTGATCCAGCCATATCATTTCTAAAAATTCAGTCTATAAAGCACATACATATTTCAAAATGTGTAAAAGATGTTCTCTGGGGAATTTTAGAAGAGCAAGCAGAAACTATATCCTAAAGGTCCACCAATGGAGAACTGGTTGAATAATAGCCATCAGCTACTATGTGAAAATAGTTGCAAAACAGTGTATATGGTATAGCTTATAGCCTTCTTTTGACTTAAATTTCGAATGCAAATATATGCACGTGTCAAGATGTTTCTTTGCTGCAAATAACAAATCCCTGACTCAAATCTCATGACAGAAGTCTGTTCTGAACCTCAGAAGTCTGGAGGTTGCATGGTTCTGGAACTTCTTTATTCAGTAGTTACCAATACCAGCTCTTTTGTTCTACCATCTTTCACGTATTAATCAATCCTCAAGCTAATGAACTAGCCTGGATAAAGCTGCAGCAGTTACCAGTCAAATCCAGACACAACCACCACAGACGGACTGTGGGTTCCTGCATCTCTTTTTACATACCTCAGTATTACTTCAATTTTTATAACAATTAGGTGTTACCACTGTAAGTAGGTGATACTACTTATCGGCTCTATTGAGCTTAATCGTGTCTGACTCTTTTTAGCCCCACGGACTATAGTCTGCCAAGCTCCCCTGTCGATGGGATTTTCCAGGCAGGAATACTGGAGTGCACTGCCATTCATTTCCTCCTCCAGGGGATTTTTTGGCACTTGACTCAGGGTTCAAACCCGCATTTCTTGTTTGGCAGGTGGGTTCTTTACCACCAGAGCCACCTGGGAAGCCCACAATACTACTTTAACTACACATACTGCGGATACATGACATTTTTTTCAGATTGTAAAAAATTCAAATGTGGATAAGGTCACATCCTTCCTGAGCACACCTAGTCCACAGCTTTCCCTGAAGGTAACTCCTGCTACAAGTCTGAAGTGTACCCTTTCAGGTCACCTAAGCACGTCCCTTAAAAAATGTGCATGCCATATGTAGGTGAGAACACACATATATATGGAAGAGAACTGCATATGTATAAACGGCACAGTTTTGTTTTGTGGAATTTTTAAGTGGTAACACGCCATATGCTGTTATATAGTTTTCCTCTCACTCCACTATATGATTTTAAGATATTTTCACATTAGTACACACAGATACATCTTATCATTTTTAACTATTTGTATTCGACATTTTAGATATGCTGTACTTTATCCACTGAATGCCTAATGAACAATTAGGGTTTTTTAAATGCTGCAATAAAGGAGGTTTACACATGCCTCCTTGATTAAACATGTTTCTCTCAGGGAGATTTAAGTTTTTTGTTTAATTTGTATTAGAGTTATGGCTGCTCCACATCCTCGAGAAAACTTGTATTTTCATCTTTTTTATTTTAGTTATCCTCGTGTGTGAGTGGTGGTTTTAGTTTGCATTTTCCCAATGATTAACAAAGTGGAGTACCTTTTCCTGTTTATTGTACTTGGACTATCCTTTGTCATGTAGAATCTGCTCAGGTCTTTTGTGCAGTTTTCTTTTGGGTTGTACACCTTTTATGAATTTGAAGGCATTCTTAATGTACTCTAGATATAAGCCCTTTGTCATATATATGTCTTCTGCAACTTTCTGAATTGCCTTTCCATTCTCTTAATGGTGCTTTTTAATAATCAAAAATTTCTTTATTTTAGTAAAGTCAAATTACCAATTTTTCATTATGGTTGGTACTTTTAAAATCTCATTTTATTTTAATAAATAATATACCACTTGTAGTGTTTTAATATTGAAAATATATGATAATTCAATAAAGTTTTCATAAAAATCAAAATTTAGTAAAGTCTACTTTTTTATTACAGTTAGTTCTTTTAAAACCTTGTCTAAGATTCAAGGTCAAAAGATGGTCTAAATGCAATATTTTCCTTTAAAAGGCTTATTGCTTAACCTTTCATATTTAGATCCATATCTATCTGGAACTGATTTCTGTATATGGCATGCAGGGCCAAAAAGCAAATTATTATACTAACAGGATAAGCATATTTCATTTTGATTGATAATACCACTCAAAAGTGGCCACAGCAATTTATGCTCCTCCCAGCGAAGTGCTGCTGCTGTTCAGTTGCTAAATCATATTCAACTCTTTGCAACCGCGTGGACTGCAGCACGCCAGGCTTCCTTGTCCTTCTCTAGCTCTCGGAGTTTGCTCTAATTCATGTCCACTGAGATGGTGATGTCATCCAACCATCTCATCCTCTCTTGCCCACTTCTCTTGCCCTCAATCTTTCCCAGCATCAGGGACTTTTGCAATGAGTCAGCTCTTCACATCAGTTGGCCAAAGTACTGGAGCTTCAGCATCAGTCCTTCTAATGAATATTCAGGACTGATTTCCTGTAGGATTGATTGGTTTGACCTCCAGCAATGGGTGGCAGTTCTCATTTCCCCAGTTAACCTGCCTTTATTTCTTCTTTTCACACTTTATATAATTGTTTCCAAAGTGAGGATTCCCTTTTTATTTCCCTGCTGGGACGGTCTTTGGGACTGCAAAACATTTATATATTAATTTTGCAAGAACTAAAGTCTATTCAATATTGAGTCCTTCCGTCCAGGAACATGGTATTGTCTCTCCGTTTATTCAGGTTTTCTTCTATGTTCTCCAGTAGACTTCCCCTCCCAACACCCCCCTCCCCTCATATATATGTTATCTTTTTTTGTATGTTCAATAGATTTTAGGCTATATCTTCCTGTTTGTGCTGTGGTTATAAAAATGCATCCCATGGCATTATACCTTCAGACTGGTCACTGCTAATAGATAAGAAGAGTCACAGATGATTCTATGTTAATCTATATGAAATCTGGTCATCTTGTTGAAATTGTATTCACCCAACAGTTCTCAAATGATTTTGGTTTATATGCTCACATATCTACATATTGACTGTATGAATACATAAGAAAGGTTTGCAGAGAAGAAAAGATACTGAAGGATATTCCTAATTGTTACCTCAAAAGGTGGACCTAAAAGATGCTTTTCATATCTTACTGTAGATATATCTCAGATTGTGATAACTGATAGTAGACTAATCTCATCTAAAAACAGTCTAAAATAGCTGACTCAATAATTGTTAAAGAATACTAAGAATACTCTTAGCTTATGTGTTTCTTAACTTCATGACAAATGCCATTTTACTTCATTATGAGCTGTATGTTGTTATCTTCATTAAACAGATGCACAACCATTTCTAAAAATATGAAGGAGCACTTATTACTACCGATGAAATCCCACCTGTTTTTTGTAAATTTTCAGTTGTTCTTCGAAATGGGCACAGAAATAGGCAACCGTGTCCTTTTCACCTACAAAGAAGTGATACAAAATCTATTTTTCCTTCCCATGTTTAAGACAGAGCTTAGTGTCTATTCCATCTTTACTCTTCCTTTAAACACTAACAGCCCAAATGTAACTAAGAATGTCTAAAACTAGTATTTTTAAATGAAATGCTAAGCTGAAGATTTGATTTCTCTTTTTTCCCCAATTAGACTAAACTGAAACATACTGAAGATGACAACTATGAAACCATGGCATTTATTTATATATTCAACCAACTTGTCAGAAAAGGTTTCATGTAGTTTATAATAAATTAATAAAAAACCCTTAAAGCAATATTAAAAATTAAAGTTTGCTGAAGTCTCATAAATATGAATTAAGTTTTGAGTGAAAAATATTCTGTAAACAATTTTAAAATCAGCCCCTTTGAGTAATCTAATTAGATTAATATGATTTAGCTATTCCAGTTAAAATATTTGAAGAAATTAAATCCTTAATATTTCAAACAACAAACCTTTCACAGAAAACATCTGAAAAGAGATTCTACCTATTCTGCGAAGACACTATCTCGTTGAGGTATTTCCTGCTTCCACACATACTGGCTATATTTACACTTTTCCAAAATTAAGCATTGTAATAAAGTATTCTTCAAAGAAACAACAAATTAAAATCTGTGAAATAAGCTATGTGATGTTCTACTTTGCAATTTTTTATTGTTAATTACTTAAATTGTCAGCAACCACTATTATTAATGCTTTTGAGATTATTATATCACTATTAAATCTCAGTGTACCAGCTACTGTCTTAAATGAACTATCTGGCAAAATAAATCCAAACCTATGAAGTATCTAGGATTTTAAAAACATCTCCTCTGAAATCATCGTTTGCAAACCAAATAACTGACAGGCTTACTTCTGTCCAGCCGAGGTCTTGGATTGTATCTATACCCAACCTGACTCCAGAAGACCGGCACAGAGCCTCGTGTCTGAATAAACGACAGAGTGTGATTATGCACATGAATTAACTGCTCAGTCTCCACATAATTTGCAACATTTCCATTTTTATCCACTCCTCTTCGCTTATAACGCATTCCTAAAAAAAAAAAAATTAAAACAGCAAAAATTTTAAAAATTAGTCTGGTTTGGGGGAGAATGGATACATGTATATGGATGACCAAGTCCCTTTGCCATTCACCTGAAACTATCATAATAACTGTTAATTGGCTACAGCCCGATACCAAATAAAAAGTTTTTTAAAAAATTTGTGTCTTTCAGGATAGCCTTGGGGATCTAACATGCAACTGTTAGGCAGCACAGTATCAACTTACCCCAAATCATTCCTGTATTCACCAGTGTTTTTTAAAAGTTGAAGCTGAGATAATGCCTGTGAACTGAAAGAGGACGGTTTTCCCAAAGGTGCTCGCACTAAGGATTTATTACAGTGATATAGGCTGTCAGTAGGAACAATGGTATTTAGAAGCACATCCCAAGTGACTTTCTGCTCTTTTCCACAATATACCTCCTTTTCTTTCCCCTTTTGTTAACACTCTCCCATTCACTTCTCTCCAAGAAATTGGTCCCCAATTACACCACACTATTGAGAGTCACTGAGCACTTTGAAGCTGTTTCTCCAAATCCATTATTGCCATTAGCATTTCAATTCATCTGCAAGGCTCCATTCTCGCCTGGATCTGATTTGCACACTATTACAGCCCGCCACCTACCTGCTCTGTGTCTACTTCGGCGTGAAATGAGAGCCACTAGAAATCGTGGGTGAATGTCATCTACACAGGTGGACTCCTGAGGCGGGGTCTCTGGGCTGCTTTTCTCATCATCAGATGACTCATTATAATTAACCACAAGCTCTTCAATCTGCACAAAACCTTGGATGATGGGGATGATCCAAAAGTCCACATCTCGTGTCTGAAAATAATATGAACACCATGTTACTTCTATTCTGTACAGAACTGCTACTTCCTTATTCCAAGCAGTGGACATCACAAACTTGCTAGCTTATTAGAAGCAGAAACCTTCCATTCTTTAACCATATTTTCTGCTTACTGGAGAACACTGAGGAAAGAAGGGAGGGATGGGGCAGAGCCTTTCATTTCCTTTATGGTGGTCATTCAAGAAGAGCTGCCTGAGAGGGACCAGAGCATAGGAGCTAGATGGCTGGGTACAAATACAGGCACCACCACTTACTCCCTCACTCAGGAGAATGACTTAACCTCTCCAGGCCTCCAGACATTCTGCTTTGTGAAATAAGACAACAACCTCATAAGGTTACTGTGAAGGTTAAATGAGTAAAATCTAAAATGCGTGCCTGCTTATAGTAAGGATTTAACAAATGTAGCCAATACGGTTATTCCTGTTGGTATAAAAAAAGATATAGCTTAAAGGTTGCTTTTCAACTCACAATTGTATTAAGCCTTTAGTAAAACCAACTTTGATCACTTAGTTATGAAACACAAAGGTCTATTCTACTTTCTAGTTTAGACAAAGTCTTGCTTTGTGCCCAGCTAAAATCTAAGCAGTCAATGAACCAAAAAAAATCATTTCCATAAATATTTTAAAAAGTCATCCAATGTAATTAGGTAAGTATTAATTAATTATCTCCTCTTAGTCTTTGAGACTAAGAATACTCAGAGAATTTCTCAACTGACTGTATCTGGGGATAGTAAAGGATGAAAAGTGCTCCAGAGAAGTTGTTCTTTGTCCCTCTTTCTCCCCTGTCTCCATATCTGTATCTACCCTTGATACAGATCTCAGCATCAACTTCAAATCCACCCCTTTTTTTCACAACCATATCTTCCAAGTCCCCTCACAGTTCTGTTTTATGGAGCCTGTAGACAGGATCTCAGGAAGGTGATGAGAGTTGAAAACAGTGAGGCGAAGAATCTATCCACATTCATTATTTTCATTACCATTCTCATTATTTGTAATTTTGTTCCAGCAATAAATGCAAATGAGGAAACAGGAACATTTAATCACTGGGATTCCCTAGCGGCTCAGACAGTAAAAGAGTCTGCCTGCATGCAATGCAGGAGATCTAGGTTTGATCCCTGGGTCATGAAGATCCTCTGGAGAAGGAAATGGCAACCCACTCCAGTATTTTTGCCTGGAAAATCCAACAGATGGAGGAACCTGGCAGGCTACAGTCCATGGGGTCACAGAGTTGGACATAACTGAGCAACTTCACTTCACTATCTCACTAAAGGAAAACTGGGCTTCAACATTTCCAATGGATAAAAACAAAATATCTTTTAGAGGAACTCTATGGATATTAGTTCCATAGCTTTAAATTATGAATGTCCTATGGGAACCTGCTAAAAAGATAAGTCTATGGCCATACAGTTGAATTGTGAACCACCTTAAAACAGTACCTTGGTTTTCCCTAGCTAAATGATTCCCATTCTACAGGGTAAAACATTATGTGAGTTTTTAAATTTCTTTTAGTACAACTTAAAAATACTTGCTTAACAATTATAACTACCTTAGAATATTTCAGAAACAACTACTCACACCAATCTCAGTAAGGTCTTGTATCATATATTTATTCCAAAAAAATCGGTCATCAACCTGAAAAAGGTAGAAAACAAATAGGTCAGAAACATGTTGTTTTAGTTTTCCCACAGAGGCCAAACAGGTCCATAAATTGCTCTGGGGGCAAACCCTGCTCTGAGATATGAGGTGTACCTTTTGCCAGAGGGGACGGGGGTCCTTCTCTCCAGCATTTTGCCTCTGCACAGAATTGGTCAGGTCATAGGTCAAGCTATAGTAAAAGGATTCTGAGTCCATGAACATCTTCAGCAACTCCTCAAGTAATCTTCTCTCCAGCTTCTCCTTTTCTTTACTTTCCTTAACCTATAAGAAATGTATCTACTATTACTGCAGAATTAAATGCAAGGCATTATGTGGATACCACACAACTCCCTAGGAGAAAAGTGAAAAATAATCCCAAGGATATGCAGAGACAGTGCTTTAAGATGATGAGTAGTCTGAAAATAAGTCTCGTAGCAGGAAAGTCGCCCCTCCATTTAAAACTAATCAAAGATGAATTCCAAGCCCATATCAATCAAACTCTTACTTTCTTTTTATTAGGAGCAGACACATTGGATTTAATATGCGTAAAGGTCTTCAGTAGAAACTTTGAGTCATCAGGAGATGGTATAATCTTCTCTGGTTTGTTAATTCCAAAATGATGCTTCTTACAGAGCTACATAATTAGGAAGAGAAAGAGAATTCATTATTACTAATATCTGCTTGCTAAATGTTCTAGCATGAGTGCACAAGTGTAGCTACTGCTCAAGCATCGTGGTTAAAACCTCAAGAGCAAGGAAAATGACCAAGTAGTCCACTGATACTAGAAAACACAGCTGTGGTTTCAAGGATTAGAAAGCTACAGCAGAGCGCAAGCCAAAAATACAGGGCAGGATATACTTAGGGGTTATAGTAAGCTCTTATCTAATATAACTGAAGGATTAAATGCTCTGGTTGGGGTTCATTAATGCTTTAAAAACTGGCATCTGAGATTTCCCAGATGGCTCAGTGGCAAAGAATCTGCCCGCCAATGCAGGAGCCTCAGGAGGCTCCTGAGTGGAGAAGCTCCCCTATAGGAGGGCATGGCAACCCACTCCAGTATACTTGCCATGGATAATCCTATGGACAGGGGAGGCTGGCGGGCTACAGTCCATGGGGTTGCAAAGAGGTGGACACGACTGAAGCGAATTGAGCACGTACAGGCACACAAGATTAAAATTACTGCAACATACACATTTTCTAGGCTCTAGGAACATTTCTTTACAGCAATCTGTGCTAAACATTAGTGCTAGTTAATGGAGTGTTTGGGGTGAGAAGATGTCAAGAGTCTGCTCTATTAGGAATCTTAAAATCTGGACATTTCAACTACTCTTTCCCCTTCTATCCTCACACACACTGATGAAATCAACATAAAAACACATCCGTTGGGTCCAGAGATTAAATTTGGAGAACCAAAAAGTTGGAGCCGCAGGAAATGAGCAGTCTAACCCACAAAGGTGAGGAAGAGGATGGAAAGGTTTAGACAAGAGAAAGGCACAAAGGTTCTAGAGACGACCATCGGGTTAGAGTTGAGCATTTTACATATAATTTCATGTGACTCAACACATAAACCAAACATTCTGAAGGGGACACATGGATTCTATTACTCATATGCAGACTAACTCCAGTTTTTCAACACACTGGTTTTATTGCCGTGCTAAGTGGCAGAACCCTGTTAGGAGGTAACATTTACTATATGCTTATTATTAGTAGTGTCTTACTAACAAAATCCAACCAGTCCATCCTAAAGGAGATCAGTCCTGGGTGTTCATTGGAAGGACTGATGCTGAAGCTGAAACTCCAATACTTTGACTACCTCGTGCGAAGAGCTGACTCACTGGAAAAGACCCTGATGCTGGGAGGGATTGGGGGCAAGAGGAGAAGGGGACGACAGAGGATGAGATGGCTGGATGGCATCACCAACTCGATGGACATGAGTTTGAGTAAACTCCGGGAGTTGGTGATGGACAGGGAAGCCTGGCGTGCTGCAATTCATGGGGTCGCAAAGAGTCGGACACGACTGAGCAACTGAACTGAACTTACAAAGTAACTATTACTAGATAATAAACAGGATGAGAAAAACAAGGAGAGCAAAAACTAGTCCCAGTTTTTTCTTTTTCTTTAATTATTAATTATTTACTTTTGGCTGTGCTGGGTCTTCACTGCTGTATTGGGTGGGGGGGCGGTGGTACTGTCTCTAGTTGCAGTGAGCTGGGCCTACTCTAGTTGTGGTGCACAGGTTTCTCATTGTGGTGACTTCTCTTGTTGCAGAGCACAGGCTCATCCCAGACCAGGGATTGAATCTGTGTCCCCTGCAATGAAAAGCGAATTCTTAACCACTGGACCACCAGAGAAGCCCTAGTTCAAGTTCTGATAGTAAATTATCCTTTTAAAAAAGGAAGGAGGCTGTTCTGGTCAAATTGGAAGTGGAAACTGATAACTGAACCAAGAGTTTAGACGTAATGCAATCTTATGGGTTTTATGTCTTTTTAAAGCTCTGGTTATCAAACACTCAATTTACATGGGTTTCACAACATGACTACAACTTTACACTCCTCCTGGCCTACCAAGGGAAGACAAGGGAACCAAAGGGCAAGTAAAAAAGATCTAGAGTCATCCTGCTGAAACCCGAACTAACTTAAATTTTCCTCCAAGGGTTTCCTGGGTGGCTCAGAGGTAAAGAATACCTGCAAAGCAGGAGCCACAGCAGATTCTGGTTTGATCCCGGGGTCAGGAAGATCCCCAGGAGGAGGGAATGGCAATCCACTCCAGTATTCTTGCCTGGAGAATCCCATGGACAGAGGAGACTGGAGGGCTACAGTCCATGGGGTCCCAAAGAGTCGAACACGACTGAAGCAACTCAGCACACACACAAGCAAAACTAACCAGATCATGACATGATGGGGAAGGAGAGAGAATCAAGAATATGGATGTTGCTCCAGCAATTCTCTGTTCCCTTCTTTCTGCCCGATCACTCAACCAGCACAGAAACACACTGGTATTTCTCTCCTCTAACACCTTCCTGTGCCAGCTAGGATCCTACTTCTTTATAAACCTCACTGCCTCCAATTCCTCTCCTCCTGTTCTCTCCCCAGCCCACTGCAACTTGGCTTTGGCCCCCACCACTCCACCTTAACCTATCTTCAGTGTGACCCATGTGGTCTCCTTGGCTAAACACAATGGTGGGTTCCTGGTCCTCATCTTAACTGCTCAGTAGCATCTGACACAGCTCCTCTGTCCCTCATCCTCTCTGATACACTGTCTCACCTGACTTCCACTGGTACTCTTTACCTTTTTTACTGGTTCCTTCCCAACCATTTCACTTCCTAACGTCTTGGCACCTCCAGATTCAGTCCTGTCTGCATTCACTTTCTCAGCGATTTCGTCCAGTCTCCTGGCTTCAAATACCATCGACACACCAGTCCTTCCCTCTCAACAGTATATTTCTAGCCCTGCTCTTCTCCCAAATTCTAGAATCACAAGTGCCAACATTTCCATTCCGATTTCCATCAGGCACCTCACACTCAACACATCCAAAACTAGACCCTCATCTTCCCTCCCCTGCCTTTATCTCCTGTGGCTCTCTTCCCTTTGCTTACTCCACTCCACCCACATCAGCTACCTGCTGTTCCCCACACGTCAGGGCTACTTCCACCTCAGGGCCTTTGTTCTAGCTGTTCATCCTCTTCCCAAATGTCGTTCAGTCGTTCAGTCGCTCAGTCGTGTCCGACTCCTTGCAACCTCGTGGACTGCAGCATGCCAGGTTTCCCTGTCCTTCACCATCTCCCAGAGTTTGCTCAAACTCATGTCCATTGAGTCGGTGATGCCCTCCAGACATCTCCCGAGACATCTCACCATAATCGCCACCCCTGGCACTCCACCCACCACTCATACTGCACTCAATTTTTATTTCCCATAGCGTTGATTACTTTTCAACATAAGACATAACATAATCATGTTAATGTTTATTGCCTGCCCACGTTCACCAGAGACCTTTGCTTTACTGACTCATCTCTCCAGGGGCCTTAGCAGCACCTGGTACAGGAGGTCACAAAAGAAAACCTTTGTTAAATGAATGAATGGGCTCTGAGGTTACAAATGTGAAGTGGTAAACTCCAGATTCACACACAGGTCAGAAGAGCAGTCTTGGTAAACCATCACTTCCCTTCTTCCATGAATACACCTCACACCCATTTGACGTTGGTTAGCACAGAATTCCTGGGACAGCCAAGAAGCTCTGTTAGTCCCCTGTTGCTGCTGCACCCTCTTTTTAAAAAAAAAAAAAAAATCTGAAAACATGCCTCAAACCTAGTTATAAGTTATTACAATTTTAATATTTTAACAGAATATTATGCACCTGTCAGATACAGTTATTCCTTAAGAGCATTCAAGCCAGCAAGATTTTCCCCCAGGAATACATCAAAGATGATTCTAAATATCTAGCTATTCTAAAGTAATCTTGTAGCAGCACACCTAGCCTGCACCCACACACTCCTCATTTGCAAAAGGACGGGAGTTGTTTTTCTCTGCAAGGCTAGCTTCCCACTGTCTCCCCTTAAGGATTAGCACCTTGTCCTGTCATTCACTCCCCTTTACTCTATTTCAAACTCTCTCTACTAGCCCCTTTCCTACCACCTTTTAACACTACTGAAGTTTACTGAATCTTTTTTTTTTTTAATCATTCCTCAACCCTGAAATCTCTGTGCCATAGTCCTTGGAACTGTGAGGATGCTAGTCTGATTGGGGTAGATCAAAGAGTGACGGCCCAATGCAATTCCTGAGGCAGAGTGAAACAAGGACACCCCCCCCCACACTCTGAAAAGGACAAGTCAAAGAATGTGGCAATAATGATCACTTCCTGCTGTCTCTTCCTCTGGTCCCCATGAAACCCATCTCTCTGGGCTCTTACCAGACCTCTGACTGTTCCTTCTCTGTCTAGCATCTCTATCTCTCAACATGATGGTGGTTCCTGATGTTCCATCCTTAGTTCTCTACCCATCCTTCATGTTCTGCTGAGAACATTTCATCCTCTATCCCCTGGAGAAGGGAATGGGAACCCACTGCAATATTCCTGCCTGGAGAATCCCATGGACAGAGAAGCCTGGTGAGCTACAGTCCGTGGGGTCGAAAAGAGTTGGACACGACTCAGCGACTAACACACACACACAACCTCATTTTAACTCCTACTATGTTTAACTCCACTTTTCTAACTCCACTCTTTTGCTCTGAGCTCATGACCCAAAAATACATTTCCCCACTATTGGCACTAGTCTCTCAAATTCAGCATCTCCAAAACTCAACAACGCCAATTCCCACATCTTGTTCCTTCTCCCATATGCCCTATCCCAGGCAATACCACCAACTGTACAACTTAAGCAAGAAATCTTCGAGTCATCTTCCTTTACTCTCCCTGACAAAGTCTCTTCTATCAACCCCAACTATTTCATGCTGATTGCTATTGTGTTAATTCAGATCCATATCTTTTGCCTAAACCATTGCTTCTCAAGGGAGGTGCTGCTGGCTTAACAGACTGAAGAGTTCTTTTATGCACAATCATCCCACTTAGAGCAGAAAACCTAACAGCCACCTTTCATGAACTGAGGAGTCCACTCCAGCACCAGGCTTCAAGTACTGAACAGGGTTCCAGGCTTCCGTTTAGTTCCCTCTATTGTGTAGACATGGCCTGGAGAAGGGAATGGTTACCCACTCCAGTACATTCTTGCCGAGAGAATCCCATGGACAGAGGAGCCTGGTGGGCTACAGTCCATGGGGTCGCAAAGAGTCGCGCAAGACTGAGTGACTAACACTTTCACTTTTTTTCACTGTATAGGGACCAAATCTCCATCCACCACTGCCTGCTTATGGATCCAGAACCTAGGAGGCCTATGGCCTCTATTTGACCTACTATTCCATTTTTGGTCCATGAAGATAAGATGCAGTTTCCCTCTAGGCCTGGCAATGTCTTCCTTGTTTTTCTTTTCTCTTTTTTTAATCTACCCTCCTCCTGGGCTTGGAACAGAGTTGACAGAGGCCCAATATCCCTTAACTTCCTTACCAACAACTTCAAAAAAAATGCTAAAACTTGAAAGTTTATTTTTAAAGTTTGCTACGAGTTCATCTAATGATAAAATAAACCCAAAAGAGACATGAGGCTACTTATAGTTATCATTTACCTTCCTCAGAATGAATATTTATATGATTCTTTAAGAAGTATGAATGCGTAGTATTGTAGGGTAACATCCCAGACTCACTGTCCATATAATACAATACATGGAATAATCTTTTAGAAAGCCCTCAAAACCTAAATTGTAAAATAAAATACAGCCCCAAAGGTTTCAAGTAAGGATTGTGATCTGCATAGCAAAGCATAAAGTCACCACACCATCTCTCTTAAGGTTGACTTTTCTAAAGAGAAATTTAAAATTACTTTAAACACAAAAATTTTCAATGAATATTTTAGAATCGTTCATATATATAGTTAGTGGTAAAGAATCTGCCTGCCTGCCAACGCAGGAGATGCAAGAGACCCAGGTTCGATCCCTGGTTCAGGAAGATCCCCTGGAGAAGGAAATGGCAACCCACTCCAGTATTCTTGCCTGGAAAAAATCCCATGGACAGAGGAGCCTCACGGGCTACAGTCCATGGGGTTGCAAAGAGTCGGACACAACTGAGCACTTGTCAGTGACAGTCAGCATATATATATAGTTAACTTTAGAAAAGAAGGCATGACAACTCATTTTATAAATTTATTTTTAATTGAAGGATAATTGCTTTATAACATTGTGTTGTTTCTGCCATATATCACCATGAATCAGCCATAGGTATACATATGTCCCCTCCCTCTTGAACTCCCCTCCCACCTCCCACCCCATCCTAACCCTCCAGGTTGCCCCAGAAGCCTGGTTTGAGTTCCCTGAATCATACAGTAAATTCCCACTGGCTATCTGTTTTACGTATGGTGACGTATATGTTTCCTTGCAGCTCTCTCCATTCATCCCACCCTCTCCTCCTCCCCGACCCCCGCACCGTGTCCACATGTCTGTTCTCTGTCTGCGTGTCTGTTGCTGCACTGCAAATAGGTTCACTATCTTTTTTTAAAGGTTAAGTTCAGTCCTACCAAGAAATAAGAATATAGAAAATAACTTCTTCTCAAAATTCCTTCCAGTCCTAAAATGCTTTGTTGAGACAGAGCTCTTGGGATTATAACATACAGCGTGTACAGTAGGATCACCTTCCCTTTTCCAGAGGCCCAGCCAGTTCTGCATAATATGTGCTTAGGCCCTTATCACAACACAGATACACACAATCTCAAAAAGAAAACCACAATCACAATACTCCCCTAGTATTTCCACTGCTCTAAACACTTACAATTCACAACCAAGATTAAGGGCTGCTGCTGCTGTATAGGGAAAGGGAAATAAATGATTTTACTTTATAAGTTGATATCTATGTCCATCAGGAGCTAAAATTTTAAACAGATGTCTAATGGGAAACCAAATATGGAAAATGATGCAGTTATCTATTAAAGCAACGAGATACAGCAAATAAGATACGCAGACACGGAACATAAGCCTATAAAACTTTAAAGGATGTTTTTCCAAAAGAAAGAATATCTATGTTCTCATCTATTTGAGCTCCAAAGATTCTTCATATCCTTGCATAGATCTTTTCTTTTTTAAATGGCACACTGTTTTGAAAAACAGTCTGGCAGATCCTCAAAAGGTTAAACCCAGAGTTACTATATAATACAGCAATTCCATTCCTAGGTATAGAATTTCTTTTTCTCACAAGAGAAATGAAAACAATGTCCATCAAAAACTTATACACAAATGTACAAGTTTTGTTATGTACAGAAACTTGTATATAAATATATAGCAATATTATTCACAAACAGCCCCAAAGTGAAAACAACCCAAATGTCCATCAACTGATGAAAGGATAAATAAAATGTGGTATATCCATACAAAGGGATAAAAAGAAATTAAGTACTGACACATGCTACAACAAGCATGAACCTTGAAAACATGGTGCTAAATAAAAGAAACTGGG